>NC_136267.1:141934613-142319613 GCF_964187855.1 Myxine glutinosa
CTTTGTATGACATATGCGCCATTTATTTTTGTGATGTGTTTCTCACTTGGAAAGATACTTGAGCATGTCTCTCCATACAATTAATTCAACGGCTGTCCCTTGCAAACCTGAAATTTGGTAATTCTTTTTGCATTCAAAAAACAACACAGATCCTTTGCATGTAGTCTGTTAATCAAACAGTTGTAATAGATGGCTATGCATATAGATGGACCATCCATCATGCAGTGGGAGACAGGGTTTTGCGTATGCGTGTATGTACGCAGGCCATAACCTTTTATCATTTGAGGTTTTGTCATCAAATTTTCAACAAACCCTTATTATTAGAACTAGCATGACTCAGTGCGCTCTGCGCGCCTCACCACGCATCTTTTCAGAAAGATAGGCATCTTTGACCATTTCGGTGTCATTTGGGTCTTCAGGGTCTTTTGGATCCTCTGGACCTTTAAGTGTCTTTTGGTTCCTCTGGGTCTTTAAGGGTCTTTGGGGTATTTTGGTTTTTCGGGGTATTTAAGGGTCTTTAAGTGTATTTTGGGTCTTCAGGGGTCTTGGTGGTCTTAAGGGTCTTGTGGGACTTAAAGGGTCGTCAAAGGTCTGAAGTGTCTTAGCAGTCTAAACGTAATTAAGTTCACCGACTGTGTTTTGGGTGTTAATATTATTTGAAGAAGAAGAAGACGTTTTGGTCGCACATAAACAACCATAATCATATACGTTTGCTCCATTATAATAAGATATGGAGAAGACCAAGTATAATAATTGGGTGTTTGGGTCAAAATGTCAAAGGGAAAAGTTATTGCAAGTACAAATAGGCCTTATTAGCCCGTCCAACGCTGCACAGTGCGAGATGGCAGGGTTTTTTTAAAATCGCTTCCGTGTTTTTTTATTAACCATTTAAGGGTTTGGCATGAATTTTCAACAAACCTTCATATGGAGACCACAGATTCATAAATTTTGCATACATTTTTTTAGCTGTTGTTTTCGTCAAGGTTAGTACAAGTGCAGAGTGGACATAGACGAGCTTTGCATTTTGATATTCTTTCTAGGTGTTTCCTGTAATGCAGACACGGAAAGTTGAAATTTTGCATGCAGCTTCATTGGGATATTTCTTCATCATGATTAAAAATTGGTTACTCTATGTAAAAGTCAAAATGGTCCGTGCAAGAGGAAGATGGCATGGCTCATCATTCTCTCAATGTCTGTAGAGAAGGAAGAGGCTGATGCCTGCCTATCTGAAAGATGATGGATGTTACAGCAGAGGGAGTCATCAAAAAGGAGATAAAGAGGATTCTCCAGAAATAAATCATCGATGAAGATTAGGAATAGGACTGGGCCCGGAACACTGTCTTGGGACAATCCAGCCTCGAGAGGGAGAGGAGGTGACAGGATCCCGTTGAGAGCCACACGTTGGCTACGAGGGGACAGGAAGTCGGCAAACCATATGTGGAGTTGGCTTTGGATGCCATAGGCAGAGAGTTTGGAGAGCAAGGCAGGATGCCAGACTACAGAAAGCTTGAGATACGTATAGAGCGACGGCCCTGATCTCATGTCTGACATTGAGAGCGTCCATCCATTGTCGGGAGAGCAGATGCAGCATGTCCAAGGTACACTGACCTGGTATGAAGCCAAATTGATGATCTGAGATCAGGCCGTTTGAGAAAAGAAAGGATTTGTTGTCGACAGTGATGATGGATTCCACGACATTGCTGATCATTTAAAGTAAGTGGATAGTCTGTAGTTTGGAGGACCAGTTTTTGCACCTTACTTGTGCATTGTGATGTTGGCTGACTTTCAAGCATATAGAAGATGACCTAAGGCAAATGAAAGTGAACAGAGCAGAAAGAGGAGGCACAAGAGTAGGAGAGCATGTTATTAGGACACGAGCTGATGCCATCCCGGTTTAGTTGCAGAATCAGAGTCGAGGGTTGCCAGAAACTTCTCCATCTTATCAGGTACAAAATGCACAGAGTCCAGGAGCAGTTGGGTACGAGAGGGTAGGGTAGGTACGTGAAAGCAAGGGATTTGGCATTTATGAGAAGGCATTCAGCCTTCTCATAAGCAGAGTCGGCTGTGGTGCCATTTGAAGCGAGAGAAGGGATGAAGGGGGAGTTTTCACCAGAGACAGACTTAACAAGGTGCTGCCATGTCTTTGAGGAAGGAGACAAGTTTGAAAGCAAGTTAACATAGTGATGGTGACGATTGATTCATTACGCACCATGATGCATCAGGTGATGCACAATTCATCAAACTAACATGGCGATGCATACGAGTTCAAAAAACTGCATACAATGGAACTTGAAAGTGGACGTACACCGGCTGTACTACTATTTCAGAGTTTCGTTTCCCATTTGTGGCCAATGCAATGAAAAATAAACCATTATAATCTGCAGTCCATGTTTGTCCACCTTTTGTCATCTCACTCTTCCATGAGCCTGACTTGTATAGTCAAACTAAATAAATGCTGGAGGAAAAAAAAATGTTCATTTTGCTTTTGGCCATGCTAAAAATTGATTTATTTATTTATCCACCGGTGTTTATGCACCACAATTCAAGCATGTACATCACCAAAACAACATATTGTGCAGACTACTGCATCATCTGATTAATCATATTCACAAAATGTGTAAGTCTAGTAAAAGGGGGGTGGGTTCAGCCGTTCAGGTCAGTGATTATGTCGTAAGTACACAGTGGGTATAAGGAAGGTCGTGAAGGACATAAAAAATTTTTATTGCAGATGTAATATGGAGATGGTCCCTTATTATTCGACTTTGTGCCATGAATACATCTTTGCCCTGGAGGGGAAAAAAAACCATCGCCATGATAAGTGGGAGATAAAAGACAAATGTGCAAGTTCCATAGACATAAAACTCACAGGGAAGTTTGGATTACTTATATGGCCCAGCACGGCAGAAGTGGTGAAAAGGACAACATTGCCTCCAGCGCAGGAGCAACAAAAGACAAAATTATATCCTGAGGCAAACAGGCTGCAACAGTGTCTCCTGGGGCAAACAGCCTGCAACAGTGTCATACTCCTGGCAACTTGCAAAAACAACGGGTGGCGCCTACATGTCATGCATGTAAGACATGAGCTGTTGGTTCACGCAACGATAGATATTACAGACAAAATTACTGAATAAAAGACGTAAATTTGTAATGAATGGCAATTCAACCACATTCTTCCCTCCAGGGCCGCAGGATGTCTGTTCACCACCACCTCCAGTCATTACCCCCATCCATAGTCATGATCTTTTCTACCTTCATTAACCATGCGAGGTTGTTGTATTATCCCCCCCCCCCCCCCCCCCACCACAACTTCTTTTTCGTTTTTTAGTTCCATTTCTGGTTCATCCTTGGCTTATATCCCATCCTGTCCTTGCTGTGTTTGAGCTTGTATCCAGATTGTCCCCCTCCCACCCCCCCCTCTCCCCCCCCCCCTGCCCTCCTTCCCCTCGCTTTGATCAAATTATTCCCCATGCCAATTCTTCCTCTAAGTAGTGGTGGTGGTACGTATGCAGCCTGTGGCTGCTTGCCCATCATTTTCTGGAGGGGGCATGGCTGTGCCACGAATCCAGTGCCCCCTATTACCAGTATGCTGGTAATCATTTTTCCAACCTCAGAAGGATGACAGGCTGAGTCAACCCCCCCTTACCCCCCAACCCCAGGTGTTAATTCAACAGCTTTACAGGGGCTCAAACTCAGGACCCTAACTAAGATCTTCAGCCAGCCACCTTAACCGTAAAGCCAATACTAGGCTTTGCTCTAGGTGTCCCTCCATTATGTCCCTCTACCTTGCCGTTGGTGTCTTTTCCCCCATTTCCACTATGTTATTCTTATTCTGTTAGGTCCATTCTGTGTTCAGGCTCGTCCACAAACCTCGACTTTGCATAGGCAATTTAATAGGATGGAATGCATATGTATGTGGTAATGACTTGAAAAGGGGAAAGAGATGGAAAAGGCAAATGACAAGCGTTTGGAGACAGTAATGGTGAAATGGAAAGATAGAAGTGCGAATTTAAATGTATTTGAGAACGAAAACAAACCTACTCAGACTCTGTTCTTTTCTTGCAATGGGTGATGGACAGTTGAGACACTGCAAAATTGAGAAAACAAGGACACAGGTAAATAGTACTGTTACCAATTAAATTCTCCCGGTAAAAAAAAAAAACACATACAATCACTGGCAAGATAATCTCACTATTAATTTGTGTTCTGTAGGAGATAAATAAAATTTATCGGCCCGTTAATGTCATGCCGAGTCAAGTGTGTTGTCTACACTACACAGCACAATCTGTGATCTCTTTGTTGTGATGCGGAAAATAATGATAATCCACAAGAGACAATACAATTACAAATGGTAATTTGTAATAGTCCGACACGCATGATCAAAACCCAAATTAAAGCTGTGGTGTACAGGGTTAGAGGGTCAATATACCAGAACGTGGACGGTTATTCCTGCGGTTGACAAGGCAGGCGGTGGCAGTGCTGAAAAGGACGGCGATGGCAAGGAATGACAGAGCTGCGACCACAGCTGCAAGGACTGGTGCCGCAACAGCTGAACGTCCGTCATCCTCCCGGCTCACTGCCCCCGGTAAAAAACGAGGGTTAATATTTCATTGCTTACTATTCATTAATACATCTATCTATAATTCCAGTAATCTCTGTATGTCTGTATGTATGTCTGTGACCGCTGTTTCTCGACAACCACGGCTCCGATATACTTGAAACTTGCCAGGTATATTGCTGGGGACCCGAGGATGTGCCTTTTCAAGGTTTCATATTAATCGGACAAGTAGTTACCAAGCTATGTCCAAAAAACGATTCAACCAATCAGAGAGCAGCGAGTTATCACGTGTGCCGAACGTGGCGAACAGACTCTGCCTCGGACGGCACATTTGAGAGCGTATTCATTTATTTCACGTTGGCAAACTATGTTGCCGCTATGTTGGCGTTAAACTATGTTTTAAAACTAATTAAAACTAATTTGCGATTCTTTCGCTTTCCTGCGCGTTTGTGCACGCTATGGCGATTTCTTTACCAAACTCCGCAAGCCGTTCGCTTTGGACCAAACCATTTCATGTAAATAGAGGGGGGGGGGGGGATTGTCACCGTACTCGCAAGCCGTTCGCTTTGGACCAAACCATTTCATGTAAATAGAGGGGGGGGGGGGGGGATTGTCAACGTACTCGCAAGCCGTTCGCTTTGGACCAAACCATTTCATGTAAATAGAGGGGGGGGATTGTCACCGTACTCGCAAGCCGTTCGCTTTGGCTTTGCGAATGAACCAAACCATTTCATGTAAATAGAGGGGGGGGGGATATAATTTTAGATATATATATAGTACGGGCACGCCCTAGTATCTATAATGCAAACAGGGAAAAAGGTCAAAGGCCGGTTGTTGTTTTTTATAATAAAAATGAATTATACTTGCTTGTTGGCTGAGGCTCTTTTTATTTAAACAAAATCCTGGCTCATAGAAGAGAGAGAGGTGACAGAATAAAAAGGTAACGTACTAACAATAGGGCAATGGGGCCACAATGGGACCACAATGGGACACAAGCAACTGAACAAATGAAGAGGAAAAGATAAAAGAAGAGGGAAGGAAACACACCAACCTGCAGGAAGGATGGGTTAGGAAGGATTCATGAGTAGAAAATATCACGGGTATAGAGGGAGGTGAGGATGACATGAGATGGTGGTGCACTGCCTGCTTGACTCCATGGAGGGAAGAGGGCAGTTGATTGGTCTTTGGAAAGCAGTTCCACAAATGGAAGATAAGAGGGTGGCTTGGATTTTGGAGTTTAACCAGGAGAGTGTGAATAGAAAACATGTGTGCATCATGGAGGAGCTTGGGTGACTCAAATGCTGAGAGAGCAGATGGAGCAAGACCAGAGGAGACAACACACAACAACAACAAGACTGATAATCGAACAATGGTGTAGCTGGGCTTGGATCTGCTGTGTGGAGGGTCTACTGTCCCCTGTCATGTGACCAGATCCTCAGCTCTGATTGGTGAACGTTTGTGAGGGACAAACACCGGACAGACAGACAAACGCTGTTCCAGACGGCATTGCCCTACGGTCTACGCCATGAAAATATGGCTGCCGAACGACGCGACCAAGGACATCAAATTTTTTTCTTGACCAATTTATCCCTATATCACACGCCAGAAATGTCACACTGATCGTATCAAGTGTTCCACTTGTCGATTTATGATGTCATAATGAAGGCACCTATCACATCATCATTAATATATGTAATTCCCCTTGGCGAGTACTTTACAATGAGCCACCTTTCAAATTTTCCATGGAGCGGTTTCGGAGATATAGAGGTGCAAAGTTTTTTGGTTTTTCCAAGATGGTTCCCGTACCACATGACCTATGACGTCATAAGTATCATTTAAAAATATATATATACAGGAGGAGGTGCTCCTATGGTGAAGCATGTCAATTGGACCAACAGTTGCAGAAAAAACGAATTTTGAAAGGAATAAACCCACAATATGCCGGCAGAAGGGACATGCACACACATACGGACAGAGAAACGCTGTTCCAGACGGCTTTGCTCCATGGGCTACGCCATCAAAAAAACAAACAAAAAAAAAATCAAAGGCCACCGACATCTCTGTGCTGTGAGAGGAATTGCTCTTCTGCTTGTGATCTGTGCTTCAGGACATGCCACCGATGTTGAAAGCTTTAATTTTCACAGATCCACAGAGAAATCTGTGATGCTGGGGTACCAGCCCACAAGTGAAAGCAATATTCCGGTGAGCTATGGCTAAACGCCTTGTAGTCCGACCAGTTCTGATTTTTCAAGGTATGACTGAACGATGGATGATGCCCAGTCTGTGGCTGGCTTTGGAGGCCAGCATTGCTTTATGGACAGTCCAGGAAAAGCCATGGCTGATATTGAAGTCTAGAAGCTGATGATGAGGACTGCGTGACCTATGACATTATAGTTATCATAAAAAAATTTATACAGTAGGCGGCGAGACTGTCCCTTCTCCAGTGTCTGTCATGGAAATCGATAGGTGGGTTCATTTGATGATCCTTCCAGAGTGACAGGTTGAGACTGTGAGAAGGTTGTTGATTCTGATCTTTCAGCCACAATATACGATCTGTTTCCTCACTTGAATCCATAGCCCTTAGCCTGGAACTATACAGAATTACATTGTACTAAAAGTACCGGCTCCCAAAGGGAGTGGCCATGGGGGTGGTTTTACTGTCATTATTCAAAATACCTCTCGCTGTGTAATTCCAAGCACTGCACTGGAAAACGTGGGGACAGCAATACTGTACTGTAAAGGGTGAGACTTGTAATACCCACTCCCACCTAGAGGCTGTGCTGCACGATACACATTTACATAGAGAATTTGTGCGCCAGACAGGAAATCAGAGCCGTCTCCTTGACATATCTCGTGCCTTCGATACAGTCTGGCACCCCGCACTTCTCACCAAACTCTCCTCTTGTGGTATCCATAGAAATCGCACCGCACGGCTCACGGACTTCCTCTTCTGTCATAGTCCAAATGTGGCTCTAAATGGAATTCTCTCATCTTCTCTTCCTGTCCAGGCTTGAGTTCCTCAAGGCAGTTTTCTGGGCCCTGTGCCTTTTCTGGTCTTCATAAAAGATCTCTCTGACTCTGGAAAATCCTCTGTCTTTTTGATTATGACTCCACCCTCTGCCACATTTCAGATTGACGGGATTGACATCAATCTCAGATTAACGGGCAGCCGCCTCTTCACTCTCTGCAGACTTGGATAAAATTACAAGCTGGCCAAACAAGTGGAACATGTCTGTCAATCCTGTCAAATCTCACACACTCATCTTGTCTCTCTGAAAAGACCGTCTGGAAACCCTCCAATCTACTTTGTCAACAATCCTCTCGAAGAAGTTATGTCACTCAAGCTTTTGGGTCTCACGATCTTGCCATAATCCTTAGAGGGAAAGCCACATTTCCAAGCTGGCCTCCAAATCCACTTGCCGACTGGGCATCCTCCATCGTGTGAAGTCCTTCCTTGGCACAACAGAGCTGCTCACCACCTACAAAGCTTTCATCCGCAGCTTGATGGAGTACTGGTCTCCCCTCTGGGCTGGTGTTCCTGCCTCACACCTAGCTTGGCTTCACGCTGTTGAAACCAAAGTTTTTAAGATCATTGGTAACTCCCGTAATGAAGCTTATTCTGAGGGTTTTTCACTCTCTCACCGCAGTTTACATTTTGTATCCCACAGATAGCAGGCCAGATCTTCATCTGGACCTGAAACAAAATCTAATCGCCTTGTTATTGTCATCTAATAAACTCATCTACCAAATTTTGTCATACCACATCCACAACGTTTAGACATATCGTGCTACATATAGTTTTTTCCCCTATCTCTGAATGGTGCAGAATCACTAATAATTTTGGTATACGGATCCAGATCCGAATCTTCACCAAAATATTATCAATTTGTCCTCGTCACACACCCAACGTGTTCACCAAGTGTCGTCCGAATTTGTCCACCAAGTTTCTGAAGTATCTTGATTTATTTTTTGCAATTATCAATATCTTATCAAAATTCATCTCAAATATTTTCTTTTCATGAGTCTACAACATAAAACATCAAAAGACATACATTTTCTCATAGATAGCATGATATGTCATTTTGATAGGAGAGCATGATCGGAGACAAGACAGCCACCTTAACATTTCCTTTAAAACACCTCCATATACTGCAGTGCTCTGCTGTTTTCACAGCAGAATGCTAGTTTTAATCAAAACAAGAGTAAAACACAGGAGATAAGATGATCGAGGTGGGAATAAGGCCTGGATTTTTTAGGGAGATCATGATACAACTGCTGAGGTTATGTTACCACGCAAATGTTATGTTTGGGCAACATCAGAAATGTAGTTACAATATACAGGATGTATTCCGAGGTCCTTGTCAATAAAAAGACAACCCATATCCGTATCATAATGGATAACGTGTCAGTAACAAAGTCCTTTTTTGTAAACGAGCATTGCCGCTTCCATTGATTGTCACCTACAAGTCTCAAATGTATTCATCCTTCTTTGAACTTGAAACATGGCCCTCTATTCCCCACGACACACAGAAAGTTCAACTCACCGGTTGTCCAGATGGTGAGCATGTTTGATGGTTCACTAATGCTGTCCTTTGACACCGTACGAACTCTGATGTCATACCAAGAACCCTGGGCACCGTTCCACCAATGTGAGGGGGGTGGAAGAACAGAGAAAGAATAAGGCATTTGAGGAGACTGCATCCATGTACAACACAACACAACATGCATTTTAAGGCCATTTTACCTGCTAGAGCGGGTTAGCCTTGCGGTCCCCATGACAATCTTCTCCATTTTGACCTATTTTCTGCATCTCTCCTTGTTAACCCCCTTGCCCGCATTTCTTCTTCCACCATCTTTAGCTAAGTCTTTCTCGGTCTTCCCCGTCCTCTACTTCCTTCTACATTCATTTCCATCACTCTTCTCAACCGGTCACTTTCATCCTTCCTCAACACATGACCAAACCATCTCAACCTGTTCCTCTTCACAGCATCAATCACAGGCTCTATTCCCATCATCTTTCGCAATTCATCATTTGTCTTCCTCTCTCTCAACGATACTCCACACATCCACTGAACCATTCGCATTTCCACCCTTTCCAGCCTTCGTTGCTGCTCTACGTTCATTACCCATGTCCCGCTCCCATAAATCATAACACTTCTCACACATGCAGCATACACCTTTCCCTTCAGCTTCAACGACACTCCCCGCCTCATCAGCACGCCACTCAGTTCCCGAAACGTCTTCCATGCACATCTATCTCATTCCAGCAACCTTTGCCGAGTCTGATCCACCTTCTCCATTCAGCATGTCTCCGAGGTAGCAAAACGTTTTCACACCTTCCAGCTTCACGCCATCTCCAAGATCCAACTCAACATTTCCTCCATCTGCAGCTCCCTCTGTGCACACCTTACATTTGAATGTAGCTGCCACACTGGTTAATGACCCTCTCAGACCACTACATTTTTGATGAACCCACTCAGTGCACATTGTACATTGAATGGAGTTCACTACGACACCCTTCCTGCACACAGCACATGGCCACTTCCCAGTTCTTTCAACCTCACCACATGCTTTACCACTTGCCATCACCTTCGTCTTTCCGATATTCACCTTCAGACCTTTTGTCTCCATACATTCCTTCCACTTGTTCATCTTTTCCTTAAATCCATCCATACTTTCCGCAATCAACACCAGATCATCTGCATACAACAACTTCCACGGTCAACCCTCCTTTACGTTCTGAGCCAGCACCTCCATCACAGCTACAAATAGTAGTGGACTTAGAACCGACCCCTGATGCATTCCCACCTTCACCTCAAACTCACCACTGTTCCCGTCCTTCGTCCTTACAGCTGTGCGTGCTCTTTTGTACATTACCATCACTACTCTCATCAACCATTCCTCCACTCCTAACTTCCTCAATGCCCATGTCAATACTTCGCGTGGAACCCTATCGAATGCTTTCTCCAGATCAACAAACCCAAGAAACAACTTCTTCCTCTTCTCCATGTACTTCTCCTGCCTCACAATAAAGAGCGCGTATGTCGTTCCTCTTCCTGGCATAAATCTAAACTGCATTTCGTCGATCCTCACCTTCTTCCTTATCCTCCTCTCAAACACCCTTTCCAATACCTTCATTGCATGCTCCAATAACTTTATCGCTCGGTACGAGCCACACTCCAGAGCAGCGGTCGGGAATCTATGGCTCGTGAGCCATATATGGCTCTTCCGGTGACGGCATATGGCTCCCAGACAATTTTGAGTTGAAAAAAAAAAAAAAAAATCAGTTTGGAACTGATTTTAAAATACTTGTGATATTTCTTAATAATACTGTGTCATTTTAAAGTAAACAGAAATTAGTTTTGAAGATAAATTTCACGGGTCACGGGTCACCCGTGGGTCGGGTCGGGAACCAATGGCTCGCGAGCATGTCCGCGTCATTGTAAAGGTGAAGAAATCAATTTTATCAGATAGCCAACTAGTTTATCCGCTTCAACCCTTGTAACGGAAAAGATGGCGAAAAGAAAAAAAGACGATGATTACCGTGCATTCCAGGCTGCGTGGACAGAGGAATTTGCATTTGGTGAGAGAGCAGGATCTGCGGTATGTCTAATATGCAATGATAAAATTGCATCGATGAAACGGTCACATATAAAGCGGCACTTCGATACGCACCATGCTTCATTTGCATCGAAATATCCAGCGGGGGACAGCAGGAAAAGGGCATGCGAGGAGCTACAGCGGAGAGTGCAGGCGAGTCAGCAGCAACTACGTGTGTGGACCAAGCAAGGTGACGGGAATTCCGCTAGCTTTGCGGGTGCTTTGGCAATAGTAAGGAATGGAAAGCCATTCACAGATGGCGAGTATGCCAAAACATTCATGCTTGATGTGGCCAATGAACTGTTTGATGACTTCCCAAATAAAGACAAGATAATCAAACGAATAAAAGACATGCCCCTGTCAGCAAGAACTGTGCACGATCGTAGCATCATGATGGCAAATCAAGTCGAGGAAACACAAATTAAGGACATAAACGCCGGGACATACTTTGCTCTCGCGTTAGATGAGTCAACAGACGTTAGCCATCTATCTCAGTGCAGTATAATTGCCAGGTATGCTGCAGGTGACACACTGCATGAGGAAAGCTTGGCTGTTTTGCCAATGAAAGGGACAACAAGAGGAGAGGATTTATTCACGTCTTTCATGGAGTTTGCTAAAGAAAAAAAACTACCGATGGATAAACTTATTTCTGTCTGTACTGATGGTGCACCCTGTATGTTGGGGAAGAACAAAGGATTTGTAGCGCTTCTCCGTGAACATGAAAAGAGAGCCATCCTAAGTTTTCATTGCATCCTGCACCAGGAGGCGCTTTGCGCTCAGACGTGTGGCCAGGAGCTTGGTGAGGTGATGTCGCTGGTCATTCGAGTGGTCAACTTTATTGTTGCCCGAGCTTTAAATGATCGCCAGTTTAAAGCTCTGTTAGAAGAAGTTGGGAATCATTATCCCGGTCTGCTTTTACACAGCAACGTGCGTTGGTTGTCAAGGGGGAAGGTGCTCAGCCGTTTTGCAGCTTGCCTGAGTGAAATCCAGACTTTTCTTGAAATGAAAGGCGTCAAGCATCCTGAGCTAGACAACACTGACTGGCTCCTGCAGTTTCACTATCTCGTGGACATAACTGGCCATCTGAACCAGCTCAATGTGAAAATGCAAGGTATTGGAAATACAATCTCATCCCTTCAACAAGCAGTGTTTGCATTTGAAAGCAAGCTGGAAGTCTTTCTCAGGGACATTGAAACAGGTCGTCTTCTGCACTTTGAAAGACTGCAACAATTTAGAGATGCATGCTTAGCAAGTGACTCCACTCAACATCTGGATCTCCAGCAGCTAGCTGGCTTTACGTCCAATCTCCTGCAGTCATTCAAAGCACGTTTTGGAGAATTTCATGCGCGCACTGGTCTTTTCAAGTTCATCACTCATCCACATGAGTGTGCAGTGGACAAAATCGACCTGACATGCATCCCCGGGGTCTCTATCGGAGACTTTGAGCTGGAAGTTGCTGACCTGAAGGCATCAGACATGTGGATGAGTAAGTTCAAGTCACTTAATGGAGAGTTGGAAAGTCTTGCGCGACAGCGAGCAGAGCTGGCGAGGGAACACAAGTGGACAGAAATGAAAAATCTTCAACCTGAAGACCAGCTGATTCTTAAAACTTGGAACGAGCTTCCTGTGACATACCACACAATGCAGCGTGTGAGTATTGCCGTATTGACCATGTTTGGCTCTACATATGCATGTGAGCAGTCATTCTCGCATATGAGGAACATTAAGACCAACCTACGCTCACGTTTAACTGATGGAAGCCTCAACGCCTGCATGAAGCTCAACCTCACCACGTATGAACCAGACTACAAGGCCATCAGCAAAACCATGCAGCACCAGAAGTCGCATTAAAAGTAAGACATATTTAATTTATTATACGTTAAAAATACTATATGGCTCTCAATGAAATATATTTAGAAATATTTGGCTTTTATGGCTCTCCCAGTCAAAAAGGTTCCTGACCCCTGCTCCAGAGGGTCAACTTTCCCCTTGTATGGAGGGATGAGGGTACTCAGTTTCCAATCCACTGGAATGCAGCCTTCTTTCACCACCAGATTACAGATCTCTGTCATTCTCTTCACACCCCAACTTCCTGCTGCCTTCAACATATCTCCCACAACTCCCGTCGGCCTTCCCGCTTTTCTCCTCTTCATTGCTTTTATCGCTTCCTCAATTTCCTTCTCAGTTATCTTCTCTGCCAGTCCTAAAACTGGGTTACTCTCTCTGTTGCCATCCCATTCATTCTCTGTATTCAACAGTATTTCCATATATCTCTTCCATCTTCCTTTAATTCCATCTGGGTCCACAACGATTTGTCCCACTTCATCCTTCAAGCAACTCACCCCCATCACATCACACCTCTCTTTCGCTATCTGCATTGCAATCCTGAATACCGCTCTCTGACCCTCTTCCGAATCCAAGCGTTCTCCGAACATTTTCCTGAATGCCTCCTGCGCCTTTGCTACCTCTTTCTTTGCAGCCTTCTTGGCTGCCTTATAACTTTCATGCTCTGCTTTTTCTGCTCCCGTACCCTTCGCCTTCTGCCACTCCTTGAACTTCTTCCTCTTCTCGTCAATCCTCTTTCCAACTTCATCATCCCACCACCATGTTTCTGAGTGCCTCCTTTTGTCCATCCACATACCTCACCAACTCACTCACCTCACTCTCTTCAATCCCACTCCTCCCTCCAAGTCTTTAAAACAGTTGTTCACCACCATCTCTTATCTTCCTCCATCCAAAGCCTTGATCTTTTCTACCCCCGCTAATTTCACCCCAAATCCACTTTTTTGAAATACCAACTTGTGACTCACTCAAATACTCACTCACTGAAATACAACACTCAAATGTGACTACTTCTCCTGCATCCATGTGAAAGCTGCTAAATTGTAGATGGTGATAACAAGGTTCTTTGGGAATTTGCTTTCAAATGAATCGGATTGATGATCATGAAAATAATGGAGATGAATATGAGTAGGATTAAAAGTGATATTGAAGGTGCTTCTACTTAAAGCGTGTGCAAATTCAAGCAGCTTGTACAGAGACAATTAAAGCTGTTACCGCCGCAACCGAAGGTGGGTGGAGGTTATGTATTCACACCCTTGTCTGTCTGTCTCTCAGCATGATATCTCAAAAAGTTGTGGACGGATTTTGTCAAAACTTGGTGGGTGAGTTGGTTAGGCGACAAGAACAAACCGATTAGATTTTGGTTCAGGTCCGACTCCAGATCCGGCCTATCAGTGGAATACAAACCGTAAACTGTTCAGCCTGGCGTAGGTATGTGCTCCATGAAGCGCCGTTCTAGTATCGTCTTGTGCGATCATGTTCTATACAAAGTGTCAGTGAGCCTGTCCAGTCATAGCTCGTCTATTCTTCATGAAGGACACCGTGGGATTTTTAACGTCCACCAAATAATGCCGCCAGATGGGAGAACCAGTTTAACGTCCATCAGAGGGGTGACACTCACATTGATGTATCGCCCGACCTGCGAAACACCAGGATGGCAGTTTGTTATATCTGGGTCGACATTCAAATCTAGGTGTGAGTGTGCATGCATACCTGTTGGCTATCCTGCCAGCCTGAGAATGAGCGAGTGAAAAAAATAATAATAATAAAAGCAAAGGGCAGAAAGGTGAAGTAAAAAAGGTGTACAAAGGACACTGGCATGAACCACAACTCAAATGTGACTACTTCTACTTGCAATGGTCACATAGATTTGCAAAGACTTGTATCGACATCAGTATTGGACAGCAATGTTTAAGATGATATTTTCTCAAGCAACACAGACCAGTGATCCAAAGTAAATACAAAGAGGTTATTTTTCCAGCCCCTTAAAGATGGAAGACATCATGAATGCAAGGCTGCTGAAATCCTTTACTGGTAAGGGCAAATAGAAGACAAGGTCGAAAAAAAATTGGAATAGAAAAAGAAAGTTATAAAACAGGTATAAAAGACAGGAAAGAGAATCCAAGAATGACATGAATGAATCCAAGACAGAAGAAACCAAGAATGACCGCGCTGTGGTCACAATGTGCGACACAAACAAAATATATATTTTTCGCCTCCTCTGTCCACTCAACTCCCTCATCCTTGCTGTTGAAGGCATTATACAATTAATCTCCGAGGGTCTTCATGGTTTGACCCAGTGTGTACCCCGGTTTAGAATAGGTACACCGTATCCCTGCGTGTCGTAAGAGGCGACTAAAAGGGTTGGCGTCAGGAAGGGCATCCGGCCATAAAAACATTGCCTCAAAAAGAGAACCATGACAATTACAACTACATATGGGCAGGGTACAGCCCGAAGTACCCCGTGGGGGACCCCACTCCCTCTCGTCAAAACTCAAGGTGGGGAACCCGATCGAAGCAAGGGTGGAAATCACTCCATTTATGACGACGAAACGTCTGATGCCCGACGTGGAGATCGGTTTCTGAGGTTTGGGACATGGAATGTAGGGACAATGACAGGGAGATCAGGAGACGTGGTGGAAGAATTGGTCAGAAGAAGAGTGGACATATGTTGTGTGCAGGAGACGAGATGGAAAGGAAGTGGTGTGAGAATGGTGAAGGGTAGGCAGGGACAGAAAGACAAGCTTGTGTGGCAAGGGTGCCCAGAGGGCGTGAATGGTGTTGGTGTCCTGTTTTCTGCGGAGTTTGTAGACAGTGTGGTGAGTGTGACTAGAGTGAGTGATAGGTTGAAGATGGTGAAAATGATGATTGGAAAGCTCTTGGTGAACGTCATCTCGGGATATGCTCCGCAGGTTGGTCAGAGCGATGAAGAGAAGGACAAGTTCTGGTGTGCAATAGAGAAGCTGATGGAAAATGTGAAAGATGAGGAAGTTGTTGTGGTAGGAGGAGACCTAAATGGACATGTGGGAAGGAGTATGGATGGTTTTGAGGGAGTTCATGGGGGTTACGGATATGGTGTGAGGAATGGAGAAGGTGAAAGGATTTTGGAGTTTGCTGATGGAGCTGATTTGTTGATTTGTAATACTCAGTTCCAGAAAGGATAATAAGCTTGTTACATACACGTCAGGTGGGTCGACGACAACCGTTGACTACCTGCTGGTGCGTTGGCGAGATAGGGGGCACCTCTGGGACACAAAGGTGATCCCGGGGGAGGAGGCTGTTTCACAGCACCACTTGGTTGTCTGCGACATAAGGGTGAAAGGTGCGAGGAGAGTTCGGCGGGTGAAGTACCAACCGAGAATGTAGGTATGGAGGTTGAAAGAGGTAACAATGAGGGAGGCATTAAAAGAGAGGATGAGTATGGTAGAGGATGATGTGGTTGAGCTTGAAAGTGGTTCGATGTCAATGAAAGATAGTCTGTTGGGGGCCGTTGGTGAGGTATGTGGATGGACAAAAGGACCACCGAGGCACTTGGAAACAGGGTGTTGGGATGATGAAGTTGGAAAGAAGATTGACGAGAAGAGGAAGAAGTTCAAGGAGTGGCAGAAGGCGAAGGGAATGGGGGCAGAAAAGGCAGAGCATGAAAGTTATAAGGCAGCCAAGAAGGCTGCAAAGAAAGAGGTAGCAAAGGCACAGGAGGCATGGAGGGAAAATGTTCGGAGAACGCTTGGATTTGGAAGAGGGTCACAGAGCGGTATTCAGAATTGCAAAGCAGATAGCAAAAGAGAGGTGTGATGTGATGGGGGTGTGTTGCTTGAAGGATGAAGTGGGACAAATCGTTGTGGACCCAGATGGAATTAAAGGAAGATGGAAAAGATATATGGAAATACTGTTGAATGCAGAGAACGAATGGGATGGCAACATCGAGAGTAACCCATTTTAGAACCGGCAGAGAAGATAACCGAGAAGGAAGTTGAGGAACCGATAAAAGCAATGAAGAGCAGAAAAGCGGGAGGGCCGACGGGAGTTGTGGGAGATATGTTGAAGGCAGCGGGAAATTGGGGTGTGAAGAGAATGACAGAGATCTGCAATCTGGTGGTGAAAGAAGGCCGCATTCCAGTGGATTGGGAACTGAGTACCCTCGTACCTCCATACAAGGGGAAAGGTGACCCTCTCGACTGTGGCTCGTATCGAGCGATAAAGTTATTGGAGCATGGAATGAAGGTATTGGAAAGGCGGTTGGAGAAGAGAATAAGGAAGAAAGTGAAGATTGACGAAATGCAGTTTATATTTATGCCAGGAAGAGGAACGACAGACGCGCTTTTTATTGTGAGGCAGTTGCAGGAGAAGTACATGGAGCAGAGGAAGAAGTTGTTTCTTGGGTTTATTGATCTGGAGAAAGCATTCGATAGGGTTCCACGCAAAGTATTGACATGGGCATCGAGGAAGTTAGGAGTGGAGGAATGGTTGATCAGAGTGGCGATGGCAATGTACGAAAGAGCGCGCACAGCTGTAAGGACGAAGGACGGGAACAGTGGTGAGTTTGAGGTGAAGGTGGGAGTGCATCAGGGGTCGCTAATAAGTCCTCTACTATTTGTAGCTGTGATGGAGGTGCTGGCTCGGAACGTAAAGGAGGGTTTACCGTGGGAGTTGTTGTATGCAGATGATCTGGTGTTGATTGCAGAAAGTATAGATGGACTGAAGGAGAAGATGAACAAGTGGAAGGAATGTATGGAGACAAAAGGTCTGAAGGTGAATATCGGAAAAACGAAGGTGATCGCAAGTGGTAAAGCATGTGGTGAGGTGGAAAGAACTGGGAAGTGGCCGTGTGCTGTGTGCAGGAAGGGTGTCGGAGTGAATTCCATTCAATGTGCAATGTGTGCTGAGTGGGTTCATCAAAAATGTAGTGGTTTGAGAGGGTCATTAACCAGTGTGGCAGCTACATTCAAGTGTAAGGTGTGCACAGAGGGAGCTGCAGATGGAGGAAATGTTGAGTTGGATCTTGGAGATGGCGTGAAGCTGGAAGGTGTGAAAACATTTTGTTACCTAGGAGACATGCTGAATGGATAAAGTGGACCAGACTCGGCAACGGTTGCTTGAGTGAGATGTGCATGGAAGAACTTTCGGGAACTGAGTGGCATGCTGACGAGGAGGGGAGTGTCATTGAAGCTGAAGGGAAAGGTGTATGCTGCATGTGTGAGAAGTGTTATGATTTATGGGAGCGAGACATGGGTAATGAATGTAGAGCAGCAACGAAGGCTGGAAAGGGTGGAAATGCGAATGGTTCGGTGGATGTGTGGAGTATCGTTGAGAGAGAGGAAGACAAATGATGAATTGCGAAAGATGATGGGAATAGAGCCTGTGAATGATGCTGTGAAGAGGAACAGATTGAGATGGTTTGGTCATGTGTTGAGGAAGGATGAAAGTGACTGGTTGAGAAGAGTGATGGAAATGAATGTAGAAGGAAGTAGAGGACGGGGAAGATCGAGAAAGACTTGGCTGAAGATGGTCGAAGAAGAAATGCGGGCAAGGGGGTGAACAAGGGGAGATGCAGAAAATAGGGCAAAATGGAGAAGATTGTCATGGGGACCGCAAGGCTAAGCCCCGCTCTGGCAGGGAAAATGGCCTTTAAAATGCATGTTGTTGTTTGTTGTTGGTCTTCATGGTTTGGTTCAATTAGGTTCAACATCAATTACGAGTCTGGCGGACAGCTGGGTCTTGTTTCAGGCAATTAGTACACCCATTCCGTGGGTTTCTTGCCTTTCAGTTTAGTATTATCTCAGGCATTGAAAAAACAAACACATCACAGCTCAGCTTACATTTCCAATCTGACTGATGAACCTTGTGCTGTGTCTGACCCGTGTTTCCATGTGAATGAATAAGATTAGATCGAGCCTTGTCTGTCCCGTGTTTCCATGTGAATGAATAAGATTAGACGGAGCCGTGTCTGTCCCGTGTCCACATGTGAATGAATAAGAATAAATAGAGCCGTGTCTGTCCCATGTTCATGAATAAGGTTAGATAGAGCTGTGTCTGTCCCCGTGTTTCCATGTGAATGAATAAGATTCGATAGAGCCGTGTCTGTCCCGTGTTTCCATGTGAATGAATAAGATTAGATAGAGCCGTGTCTGTCCCGTGTCCACATGTGAATGAATAAAGTTAAATAGAGCCGTGTCTGTCCCATGTTCCCATGTGAATGAATAAGATTGGATGGAGCTGTGTCTGTCCCGTGTTTCCATGTGAATGAATAATATTAGATATGGCCATGTCTGTCCCGTGTTTCCATGTGAATGAATAATATTAGATATGGCCATGTCTGTCCCGTGTTTCCATGTGAATGAATAATATTAGATATGGCCGTGTCTGTCCCATGTTCCCATTTGAATGAATAAGGTTAAATAGAGCCGTGTCTATCCCATGTTCCCATGTGAATGAATAAGATTGGATAGAGCTGTGTCTGTCCCGTGTTTCCATGTGAATGAATAATATTAGATATGGCCATGTCTGTCCCATGTTCCCATTTGAATGAATAAGGTTAAATAGAGCCGTGTCTATCCCATGTTCCCATGTGAATGAATAAGGTTAGATAGAGCCGTGTCTGTCCCGTGTTCCCATGTGAATGAATAAGATTGGATAGAGCTGTGTCTGTCCCGTGTTTCCATGTGAATGAATAAGATTGGATAGAGCTGTGTCTGTCCCGTGTTCCCATGTGAATGAATAAGATTGGATAGAGCTGTGCCTGTCCCGTGTTTCCATGTGAATGAATAATATTAGATCAATAAGATTCATTGTGATTCCGAACAGGGGATTTAATTTATATCTGTTACCTCAGTGTTGTCGTGCGTCTCTCATTCTCTGTCGCATTCTCTGTCTCACTCTGTCTCTCACTCTGTCTCTCACTCTGTCTCTCACTCTGTCTCTCACTCTGTCTCTCACTCTGTCTCTCACTCTGTCTCTCACTCTGTCTCTCACTCTGTCTCTCACTCTGTCTCTCACTCTGTCTCTCACTCTGTCTCTCACTCTGTCTCTCACTCTGTCTCTCACTCCGTCTCTCACTCCGTCTCTCACTCCGTCTCTCACTCCGTCTCTCACTGTCTCACTCTTCCACTTTACCGCTCTCTCTGTGGTAATAAACATTTTGTTCATAAAAAACCTGTATGTGGTCATTCGAGAATGGGACTTTGCCCTTAAGTGTGAGTGAATTGGCTTTAAAAATCCGGTAATGGGACGATTGGGCAACACACATTTAATGCGCATATGGAGCCATTCAAAAATTACGTAACGCTATTGTTTTAGAGAGGCACTTCCTGGCTTGATCAAACTTTACCAATAATTGCACACTCGACCCAAACAAAGTCAGTGGACATCTGACAAAACAAAGCTGGGCAGTGTATAATCAATCAGCAGAGGCCTACAGGCCTAATTTGGTAGGCCCACCAGAAAACCAAGATGCCGGCCAGATCATTTCGTCTCAGTACTAAGGTGAGTGAGTCATGTGACTGATGTGGGTGTGATCCGGTGGCTGTCTGACTAATGAGTGCACATTTCAAAAATCGACCCACAACAAGAAGCCCAACACCAAAAGAAACGCAAAGCTCTTGTAGACCTTAGTGATATGAAACATAGTGATAAAAACATAGTGATATGAAATTATAGTGGACAAAGCGGCATGGTCGACAAATCTTACTTTAGCCAGGCCTTCAATCACCGAGGTGGTCTGGGAGCTGGGAAGTGAGTCTATCTGCTCCCATTGCTGACCACGACGCCGCACTTCCACACTGTAGTTCCACGACACACGAGTTTCATTGACAGGTGGCAGCCAAACCAAGTACACTGCCCGCTCTGTTTGATTGGCCACAAGACAGCGTGGTGGAAGCAAGCTCCCAAGCCCGGTGACTGCATGATTGGTCGGCATCGGAACAGGTGGGAAAAGATCTGTAAAGGCAAGTATCAAAAAACATGCGTATTGCTTAGGTGCATATATAATACGTCGTGGTTATATTTATTCCTCGGATAATTCCAATTTCACCCCCACCCCTCTCTCCAAATGAAGAAAATGCCAAGATTGGTGAAATTTTTTTTTCCAAAACTTGCACAAGCACAACTTCAGGGTACCCTCATTGATTCCTGAAAGTTGAAACTTCCGAGGTCAAATTCTCTCAGAATACGTTCCTTTCATTATATAGAAGATTGCTGATTCGCTTAATTGTTAACGCCAAGAGGATAAACAATATATGAGGCCTGAACAAAGAGACCAAAGAAAACTAGCATGCGACTGTCCTAACCTATCAACATTAATTCTCCAAAACATGATCATTGTTCATCGCAACAATTTTGAAGGCTGATGATTCACCAGCTGGCTTTTTTCACACATAATGAATTCAATTCAGTTAAGGTGGCAGTTGGTCTGACAGAATGGTGAAAAGGTAGCTTGTCCAACCTTTCAGCCATCAAGTATGGGGTCGATTCTCAGCCTGGCTATACACTGTGGGATTGGTGCTTCGAAAGCAGGTTGTTCATCACAAAGTGCGCCGTCCATTAAATGGACGTTAATCTGTCAACGCATTGGTTAGCATTTATTGGTGGACATTGAAGATCGCACGGCGTCATTCGTGAAGTGCAGGTGAGTTATTGCCAGCACCTTGTACAAATTACAAATTTCTGCCCAAATCCACTCCAGTTGAATGTTAGACCTGGCCAGCCAATTTGTTAAAATTTGGCTTTGGCCAGTCATCCCCCTCAGCTGACCCCAAAAGAAGCAGAAATTAATTGTGGTCATGCAATACGTCATAGTCATAGTAGTAGTCATGGTAGTAGTAGTAGCAGTAGTAGAAGTAGTAGTAATAATAGTAGTAGTACTAGTAGTAGTAGTACTAGTAGTAGTACAAGTAGTGACTGACGTCTACTATTTCCAAAGTCTTTGAATGTCTTCTCAATTCACATCCTCAAGCATCTTGAATCTCACACGCTTCTATCTAACCATCAATATGGCTTTCGCAAGGCAAGATCTAGGACAAGATGTCTGGGCCTCTTCTCTGATAGACTTTGGGGAATCCTTTGTTGTAGGCCTTGATGTCTCAAAAGCCTTTGACAGAGTTTGGCATCGGAGTCTGACATCCAAGCTTCCCTCTTTCGGCTTTCCTCCTTCACTCTGCTCTCTCATATCAAGCTTTCTCTCCGACCACTCTATCGCTGTAATTGTTGATGGTTCAACATCTCCCTCCTTCCCTATCAACAGAGGTGTCCCTCAGGGTTCTGTCTTGTCTCCAACACTCTTCCTTCTTTTTATCAATGACCTTCTTTCTTCCACAAATAACCAAATGCACTCGTATGCTGATGACTCGACATTACATTCCTCCATGGCTTTCCCATCTGCCCCATCTTCCCTCACTTGATCTGCATCTCGTTTGATCACAGCCACCTCTTTAAATTCGGATTTGGACAAGATTTCCCAGTGGGGCAAACGTAATCAGGTTAAGTTTAATGCTTCCAAAACTCAATTTCTTCCCATCTCTCTCTAAAACTCCTCTCAACTCTGAAATCTCCTTTGAAAGCTCAACAATTACACCATGTGATAGAGTAAACCTACTAGGTATTACCCTAACATCAACTTTATCCTGGAATCCACACATTACAAAAATAGCTAAGTCTGCCTCGAAGAAACTAGGAGTCCTGTTGAAGATTCTTCTCCTCTCAACAGTTGCTTCAACTATATAAAGGATTGATTCGTCCTTTTATGGAGTACTGCTCTCACATCTGGGAGGTTCTAGCTCCAGATACTTACTCGACTCAATTTAATCCAAAGTAATCCGAATTGTCAACTCTCCCAATCTGACCTCACAACTCAACCTGCTAAAATTACGCTGCAGAGTTGGTTCTCTTTCTCTTTTCTACAGATATTACTTTGGTTTCTGCTCCCGATAACTTGTGTACCTCCGCCATTAGCGAGACTACGGATTACTCGACAAACCACTAAAGTCACGTGAAAAAGTAAGTACACCCCATGTAAAGTTTTGACTTTTTCAACATATTTCAACATACAGCTATTTGATCTTCATTTCAACAATATTGATAGATAAAGGTGATATAATATAACAAATATCATGAAACATTTACATTTTGTAGTCCATTGTATAATTTAAATAAACATAAATGCAAATTTCGCATGTGGAAAAAGTAAGTACACCCCTACATTTATCACTCCTTCAAATACCTAAAATTAGAATCAGGTGCACCAGCTCAGGTGCAAATAATTAGAACATCGTAGATAGGATCTTGGAGGAACCTGTCTTATTTGAACCTCAGACATTTAGTTTGGTTTGCTCTTTGGTTTGCTCTTTGCTCATTTAGTTCCACATCAACAGTGGCAAGAGCTACCTGTAGGTCCCGTGATGACATTCTGGGGTTCTTAGAGACTTCTTTCAGCATCTTGCGGTCTGCTCTCAGGCTGAACTTGCTGGGGCAGCCTGGCCTGAACAAGTTGGCAGTTGTTTGGAATCTTCTCCACTTGTCGATGATCTTCCGGACAGTCGAATGATCGATTTCAAATTGTTTGGAGATTTCTAAATCCCTTCCCAGACTCGTAGGCATCTATAACCTTCTTTCTGAAGGCCTCAGAGAGCTCTTTTGATCTAGGCATGGTGACGCCGCACACTTCAACAACAAAGAGCAAACCAAACTAAATGTCTGAGGTTTAAATAAGACAGGTTCCTCCAAGCTCCTCTCTAACGATGTTCTAAGCATTTGCACCTGAGCTGGTGCACCTGATTCTAATTTTAGGTATTTGAAGTAGTGATAAATGTAGGGGTGTACTTACTTTTTCCACATGCGAAATTTGCATTTATGTTTATTTAAATTATACAATGGACTACAAAATGTAAATGTTTCATGATATTTGTTATATTATATCACCTTTATCTATCAATATTGTTGAAATGAGATCAAATAGCTGTATGTTGAAATATGTTGAAAAAGTCAAAACTTTACATGGGGTGTACTTACTTTTTCACGTGAATGTATGCATGGACCGATTTTGTTCAATATTGGCACAAATACAATACATGAGAATGTACATATTCAGAAGATGTTGTTTTGTAATCTGACCAAAGATGGCCAACTCTGCAGCCTTTAACTCCGTATAGACTACGGACTTCCGGGTTCGGTTGCGAGAGGACGCTGGCGTTGCATATTCGCCGCTTCTCCGACTGGATGGATGTACAGGGTCTGCTTCTACTTTTCTGACCTGACATCTCACACCTGTCCTGCCTTTTCACACCCGCACGTGCCGCGTGTTCTCCGGCTGGATAACGGAATCTGCTTTTGATGGTACGGAATACGGAATCGAAAGGCCCGCTCCCGTTGTTTGTGGCCGTGGCCTTGTTTGCCGGTGGCCTTGTGGTCTTGGTGGCCTTGTGGCCTTGTTTGCCGCTGTGGTCTTGATTAGCGGCTGCAGTCGTTTGCCGCTGCGTTTGCCGCTGCGTTTGCCGCTGCGTTTGCCGCTTTGCCTCCTCGACCTTGGCCTCGTACTCGTCCCTTCGCTCCTGCCTGGCATGGCTCTGAAGTACTCCGCCGCAAGGCTTCTTCTGCTCAATACCCGCTCCACCCCATCATGCATCTCTGCCATCAAATCAAATGGACTCCTCCGACGACCCAGGTACATTCACCGTGGCTCCGGTCGCAAGTTTGTTTATTTGCAATCAGGTCACTCCATCCCCGTCCTCTGGTCGGCTCAGCGCACTCTCACTCTTCGTCCCAGCGCACCTGGTCACAGCAACCCACACGATCGCACCTCTTGCCTACGAACCCTGGCTAAATCACCTGAATTCATCCCTGCTGTTCAAAACAACATCAAGCTCACCCTGTTCAACACCCGGTCCCTCAACAATAAATGCCTCATCCTGAACGAATACATCCTGGATAACAAACTGGACTTTCTCTGTCTCACCGAAACCTGGCAACAACCTCTGGACTACTACACACTCAACCTCACCACACCCAATGGATATTCCTACGTCAATAAACCACGCTCGGAGGGCCGAGGTGGTGGAATTGCCGTTATCCACCGTCAAGACATCAAGACCAACCTCATCTCCATCTCATCTGCTCCATCATTTGAACACCTGGCTTTAAAACTCTCTGGTCACACGCAGTCAGTCATGGCTGTCGTCTACCGCCCTCCCAAACCACACCCATCATTCCTGTCTGACTTCTCCTACTTTCTGACCCAGCTATGTTCCCTCTCCCCCTCAATCCTCCTCCTTGGTGATTTCAATATCCACATGGACTCCACTGACTCCACAATAACCACTGACTTCACTGATTTACTCACCTGCTTTAACCTCACTCAACATGTCGACTTTCCTACCCATATCCGTGGTCACATTTTGGACCTTGTCTGCTCCACTGGATTAAATTTGCACCATCTCTATGGCTCCGACCTCACCCTCTCTGACCACTTAGCCATCACTCTGACCATCAACATCCCCGCCCCAACACCAAGGCATTATCGCACAATCAACTTCCGTAAGCTAAACGCTCTTTCACCTACCTCATTCTCATCCACCCTCTCTGAAAAAATGTCCACTTCTCCCTTCATTGACCTCCACACCCCTTCCGACCTCACTGACTACTACAACCACACTCTCTCCTCCTGCCTTGACCAGCTTGCGCCTGTAAAAACCAAAACAGTTTCTTTCACCCATTCTGCTCCCTGGTTTACCCCTGAACTCCACCTGATGAAAACTCGTGCTCGCCAACTTGAAAGACTCCGCAATAAAACGGGTCTCACAGTTCACTCCCAAGCCTACAAGGACCACATACAACACTACAAAGATGCCCTCTCCCGCGCCCGCTCTGCCTACTACTCTCAAATTATCCACTCTGGCTCCGGAAACCCAAAAGCACTCTTCTCGACAATAAACAAACTCCTCCGCCCCCTGAACACCACCACCCAGTCATTCACAGTAGACAACTGCATCTCCTTCCTCTCTTTCTTCCAACGCAAAATTGACAACATCTACAACAGCTTGACCACCGCCGCACCCGCTCCCCCTCCAACCACCTGCCCCCCCTTGTCCTGCCATCCCCTGTCTCGGTTCTCCCCAATCTCTCCTACTGACCTCTCTGAACTCCTCATAGGAATGAAAACTGCCACCTGCACTCTTGACCCCATCCCCTCCAGCTTTGTCAAAGCCTCCCTCCCTGCTCTCTCTCCACTTATCATTGCAACAATAAACTCCTCCCTGTCTACAGGCATCGTCCCACCTTCCCTCAAAATTGCTGCTGTTACCCCCATTCTAAAAAAACCTGGTCTAAACCCTGACACCCTAAACAACTTCAGACCCATCTCCAACCTACCCTTTCTGTCAAAAGTTTTGGAACGCGCTGTAGCCACTCAACTCAAACATCATCTCTCTGCCAATAACTTGTATGAAACATTCCAATCCGGATTCCGCTCCAACCACAGTACTGAAACTGCTCTCCTCAAAATCACCAACGACCTTCTCCTCTCCTCTGACGCTGGCAACCTCAACATTCTCGTCCTCCTCGACCTCAGCGCTGCCTTTGACACCATCGATCACACTATCCTCCTCACCCGACTTGAATCCACCTTTAACGTCACCGGCACTGCCCTCTCTTGGATTAAATCATACCTCTCTGACAGATGCCAGTTCATCTCCATCAATAACTGCAAATCCCCCACTGCTCCCCTCCCCCAAGGTGTCCCCCAAGGTTCAGTTCTTGGCCCCCTCCTCTTCATCCTTTACCTGTCCCCGCTCGGTCACTTAATCCGCCGTCATGGTCTCCAATTCCACTGCTTCGCCGATGACATCCAGCTTTTCATCTCCACCAAGTCCGTCTCCACCGACACCCACTCTATCCTGACAAACTGCATCACTGAAATAAAATCCTGGCTTCAAATCAACTTCCTCAAGCTTAACTGTGATAAATCTGAAATAATCATCATTGGCCCAAAAACGCTCACAAAATCCACCCATAACTTTGCCCTCAACATCGACGGTATCCCAGTATCCACCTCCCCTCACATCCGGAATCTTGGCGTCATCTTTGACCAAACCCTTTCCTTCGACAAATACACTAAACAGATCACAAAGTCAGCCTTCTTTCACCTGAAAAACATTGCCCGTCTCCGCTCATCCCTCTCCTCCACGGCTGCAGAAACCCTCATCCACGCCTTCATCACCTCCCGTCTGGACTACTGCAATAGCCTCCTCTATGGTTCACCCTCAAAAATCACCAATAAACTCCAATACATTCAGAACTCCGCTGCCCGTCTACTCACTCATTCCCGGACCCGTGACCACATCACCCCCGTCCTTTACAAGCTTCACTGGCTCCCCATCCCCCAGAGAATCCAGTACAAAATCCTCCTCTTGACATACAAAGCCCTCCATAACCTGGCCCCATCCTACCTGGCTGACCTCCTCTCCAGACACACTCCCACCCGCAACCTCCGCTCTGCTGGTACCAACCTCCTGACCCCCTCCATCCGGACCAAATTCAGATCCTGGGGGGACAGGGCCTTCTCCATCGCTGCTCCCACCCTCTGGAACTCACTACCTCACACCATCAGAGACTCCTCCTCACTCACCACATTCAAAACATCACTAAAGACCCACCTGTTCAACGCTGCATTCAACATTCAACCCACAGCATTTAACCCCTGACTATCTCTTCTCCTTCTCCCTCCTTTTGCTTTAAATATTTCCCTATTGATTCTTGTCTTGTCTTTTTGATTCTTGTCTTATATATATGCCGTATATCGCTGCTGTTTGTTTTCTTGATTCTTGTCTTTTTGCAATTGTTGTTTTCATGTATTGTTATGCATTATGTTTTCCACTCTGTCAAAGCGCCTTTGGGCTTCTGGAAAAGCGCTATACAAAATAAATGAATTATTATTATTATTATTATAGCAAAATTACTTGAACCATGGGTGCTTATGACATTTTATGTCTTTTTCTCATTGTTGTAATTACCTTATTTGTCATTTTATTTTCTTTCATGCATGCTCAACCACGAGTCGTTTCTTCTGTAGTATAAAATGAGCCATGTGTGCACCCATGCTGCACCCGTTGTTTGGACAGTTCACCTGACTCCACCCACAATTTCTATACTACAGCCACTATTTTGATGTTTACTGCGATAAAATGATTTTGTTATGCGATTACTGCGATAAAATGATTTTGTTATGCGATTACTGCGATAAAATGATTTTGTTATGCGATTACTGCGATAAAATGATTTTGTTATGCGATTACTGTGATAAAATGATTTTGAGCCGATGGACATCATGGGCCTTGTGAAGATAGGCCTCCGCGATCGAGGCAGCGTTCTGTTGTTTTACATCGCCCAAATAACTATGTATCATTCTCTCAAGCAGCGATTTTATTGTGGTAAGCAGGCCCTTGATTTTATTTCAGACTATTTTATATTGAAATTGTGAGTTGGACAGGCGACTGTGATGGGTTTCCATGAAGTCGTTGATGGCATAAGAGGGGAGTGGAAAGTGTTAAATAGTCCATTATTTTGATGGGGGATGTGGCCTGTTTGCTTTTATGAGTGAGAGGATGGTGAGGAGGTAGGGGCTGGGATGAGTAAAGATGGGATAGATTTGGAAAGGGAAGGGGTGGGGGTAGGGGAGGTTGAGGCTTCGAGAGAGGGGGACTTTCAGTGGGGGAGGGGGTTAAGGAGTTGTCAGAATTGCGTGTGTACGTTTACTCACAGTAAACATATAATTGGCCATAGGTGTGTGTGTGTGTGTGTGTGTGTGTGTGTGTGTGTGTGTGTGTGTGTGTGTGTGTGTGTGTGTGTGTGTGTGTGTGTCTGCAGGGGGCGATGCAATCACCCTACGGGTAATGCGCTAGCTATTGTTAAAAATCAAGTGCTCTAAGACAAACCTATCCATTTGAGATTCCACACGTTGTCCTCACAGTGGGAAAGGCATCAGTAGACAATCCTACACATGACACCCATAGGCAGATTATCTGTATATTGCGACATCTACTTATTACATGTGGGAAATTTTAAGGTCAACTCCTCCCCTCTCTTCAAAGGAACAGCATCCAAACAAAGAATTCAAATCACAATCCCAAAAGCTCAAAAACGAGCATACTACCAAGTTATCCAGCAACCATAAATGATTCTCTCATGTCGTTAGGTAAGAAAATGTGTGACTTTCACTCAACAACAAAGATGGTACAAAAGGTTTATTACAAAAGAATAGAAATAAATATACATTTATTTGAAGTGTGTTGTGTTTCCAAGTGTGGTAAAGCACTTACGAAGTGTACGGGCAGTAACCATGGTGCTGAAAGGAGAGCTGCCAACTACGTTTGTGGCAAGAATGCTGAATTGGTAGAGTGTGTCGGCCGCAAGGCCACCCAGGGTCAGCTCAGTCTGTCCGACAGGCACTGTCCAGCTGGCCCACTCCGCTGGTCGACCAACTGCTCGCTTGCTCCTGTATACGACACCACCACATTCGCTGCTCAGCATTTAAACCGCATTTCTTGTGAAAAGCAGTAATCAATCATTCTGTCCGTAAGCAATTTCTCCTTTTTGTTTGCTCGATTGTTTATGCACTGCTCTTTGAATTTGTCTGTCTAGCTTCCATTCCATTACCAGACACTGAAGTTTTGCAGATGCCCCCCGTTGTATCCTGGCTCCCAACTCAGGTTGACAGAGTGTACTGCCACACTCACATTCAGGTTGTACGAAACCTGAGGGGCTGTCCCTACACACAGTAAGAACACACAATGTAAGAAATGCACATTACAAACACTGAGCACAATTATATAGAGTGTATACAGTATCTTAACAGGGGCAACCTTATAAGAGCCAATATTAATGTTTCTCACTAAGTAACCCTAAACCTAAAAGCTTGGTCTAGTAACGTTGTCTGATCAAATTGTTGTCTTGGTGGAGTAAACCATCAAAAAAGGCAAAACTTCGTAGTATTTTAAAAATTGATTCCAAACACTTGAATTCAAAATGCAGGAAATGTCAATGTGTTTGATTAATGTGTACGCACCACCTGTCTGCTAGTTGTATGTGGATACATGGTGATGCGGCTGATGCAGTGCCCCCAATAGATCAGCGCAGGAATTTAGAATTCAGCCATGCACACACACTGGCCTATCCTTTTTGAAAGGTACCATTGGATCTAGTCAATGATCTAGGTCACCACCACACATCACACTCGTGCAGAGCCAGTCGTGCGGCATGACCCAACTGTACAAGATACGCATGAGGGATCCAATCAGTTGTTATATCTTTCAATACTTTTAAATTTTATCCTTACATTTATTTTTATATCCTAAATCTATGAGGGTGTGATTCAAAGTATAGTCAGGTTCACTATGGTAACAAATATAATTTCGTTCAAAATTTTTGGAGATTTTTTTTTTTTTTTTTTTTTTGTATACAAGATCGAGGCTCGTGAAAGAGCGAACATTAATCACACAAAAAGACAAACCGACACATAAAACATATAACATCGGGAGCGGTAGACAAGATGGGGAGAGAGGGGGAAGGACACAAACACAACATTTGAGAGCAGGGACCGAGAGACATGGAGACATCGAGAGATCTGAGAGAGGGCGAGGGCTTTGGGGGGGGGGGCATGGGAAGGGGGCGGTGGGAGAGGTATAAAACACATGGACACTGCCAGGACTTCCAGGAAAGAAGTTGGAATTTTATTAGCATGGAAGTTGAGATTAGCAAAACTATACATTTTTGGAATATTCAGAGCATGAGGAATCCAAAAATTAATGTTTACATTTGCGTCGACACCTTTGCGAAAATGACACTCAGGACAATGATGAAGATAGTCAGGTTCACTATGTTAACAAATATAATTTCGTTCAAAATTTTGGGATTAGCAAACCTGTACATTTGTGGAATCATCAGAGCATGGAGAATCTGAAAATCAATGTTGGCATTTGCACAGACTGCATGGCCGCCATTTTGGATTTTGAAAATGGCCGCCATAAAATACATATTTTGCGCCATCTCGGCTTCTAGTCAACCTAGAAACTTAATTAAATATGCTAATCCTATGTTTTCTGGGTCAAGGAATCCAATAAAGGCCTCAAAATAGTGCTCAGGATTTATAGAAAAGCAACAAACAAAGGTAATTGAAAACCATTGTCTTTATATTTGTGATATAACTGTATTACATAATACATGATAGTGCAAGTCCTTTGAAGTTATAGGTTGTTATAGGAAGTTATAGGTAGTATCAGATTGAACTATAAGTCCTATACACAGGATCTACGAGGTCTATACCGTTCAGGAATATGCTTTTACAGATCTTCATCACTGTCTTGAGTGTCATTTTCGCAAAGGTGTCTACGCAAATGTAAACATTAATTTTTGGATTCCTCATGCTCTGAATATTCCAAAAATGTGTAGTTTTGCTAATCTCCAAAAATTTTGAACGACAAAACATAGTGAACCTGACTAGTAATGCCTCTATTCATTTTCTCTAAAACAGGTAAAGATATTCGAATGAACCAAAGTTCAGTTCGCACATTAGCTCTTCCTACCACCAGGTGCAAAGTTTTGTGATTTTAACTCAAGATGTTTCAGTGCTGTGTTAGTTAAGATGGCAAAGGGGCAGCACAACGTTTTAAGTGCGGTTTATAGAGCAGCGTGATGTGCTGGAGATGAGAGTTGGAATGACTGAATGGAGATGAGATGACTGGAGATGAGAGTTGGGATGACCGACTGGAGACGGGAGTTGGGATGACCGACTGGAGACGGGAGTTGGGATGACCGACTGGAGACGGGAGTTGGGATGACCGACTGGAGACGGGAGTTGGGATGACCGACTGGAGACGGGAGTTGGGATGACCGACTGGAGACGGGAGTTGGGATGACCGACTGGAGACGGGAGTTGGGATGACCGACTGGAGACGGGAGTTGGGATGACCGACTGGAGACGGGAGTTGGGATGACCGACTGGAGACGGGAGTTGGGATGACCGACTGGAGACGGGAGTTGGGATGACCGACTGGAGACGGGAGTTGGGATGACCGACTGGAGACGGGAGTTGGGATGACCGACTGGAGACGGGAGTTGGGATGACCGACTGGAGACGGGAGTTGGGATGACCGACTGGAGACGGGAGTTGGGATGACCGACTGGAGACGGGAGTTGGGATGACCGACTGGAGACGGGAGTTGGGATGACCGACTGGAGACGGGAGTTGGGATGACCGACTGGAGACGGGAGTTGGGATGACCGACTGGAGACGGGAGTTGGGATGACCGACTGGAGACGGGAGTTGGGATGACCGACTGGAGACGGGAGTTGGGATGACCGACTGGAGACGGGAGTTGGGATGACCGACTGGAGACGAGAGTTGGGATGACCGACTGGAGACGAGAGTTGGGATGACCGACTGGAGACGAGAGTTGGGATGACCGACTGGAGACGAGAGTTGGGATGACTGACTGGAGATGAGATTTCGGATGACTGTGGTGAAAATGAAGAAGAAGAAGAGCCTTCATAGGCATGGAGTATATTGAATGCCTATTTATGGACGAATGCTTGGTGAGCGAGAGGGTCAGTATCTTGTCTGCTGTTATGCAGAGATGAGCGCTGGATCTTATTGGTAAGAAGTGACTGGGATTGATGACTAATGTCTTGGAATGCTTGACTTTGCTTTATTTGCTTTGTAGGACTGATGAAATTATTGTCTATTGTGTAGGATGCCCAAGGATCAATTTCAATAAAGCCTCCTATCTTGGAGAGAGGTCTGGAAGCTTTTTAAATACAATTTATTGAAATCGATTTCTGGGACATTCAAGGACCATGGACAAGCTCATCAAGTTGGAACGCTTCTGCGGAGACCCTAACGTGAACGATGCCGTCGCCCAGCTGACCCACTGGCTTCACTCCTTGGGGCTCTACGCAGACTTAGTCCCGGAGATTACAGACGCCCAGCGACTGAACGTTCTGTCTTGCAACGTGTCCCTACCATGTACGAATATGTCTCCCATTGCACGACCTATGCTGATGCCATAGCAACCTTGACGGCTCTTTATGTTCAACCGCGCAGCACGATTTGCGATCGGCACCTTCTGGCGCCGCGCAGACAGGAGACTACGGAATCACTGGAGCAAAATGCCCAGATCTTACGGCAGCTTGGCAAAGACTGCGCCATTAGTCAGGTTCACTATGGTAACAAATATAATTTCGTTCAAAATTTTTGGAGATTAGCAAAACTATACATTTTTGGAATATTCAGAGCATGAGGAATCCAAAAATTAATGTTTGCATTTGCATAGACACCTTTGCGAAAATGACACTCAGGACAGTGATGAAGAGTCAGGTTCACTATGTTAACAAATATAATTTCGTTCAAAATTTTGGGAGATTAGCAAACCTGTACATTTGTGGAATCATCAGAGCATGGAGAATCCGAAAATCAATGTTGGCATTTGCACAGACACCTGCATGGCCGCCATTTTGGATTTTCAAAATGGCCACCATAAAATACATATTTTGCGCCATCTCGGCTTCTAGTCAACCTCGAAACTTGATTAAATATGCTAATCCTATGTTTTCTGGGTCAAGGAATCCAATAAAGGCCTCAAAATAGTGCTCAGGGTTTATAGAAAAGCAACAAACAAAGGTAATTGAAAACCATTGTCTTTATATTTGTGATATAACTGTATTACATAATACATGATATTGCAAGTCCTTTGAAGTTATAGGTTGTTATAGGAAGTTATAGGTAGTATCAGATTGAACTATAAGTCCTATACACAGGATCTACGAGGTCTATACCGTTCAGGAATATGCTTTTACAGATCTTCATCACTGTCCTGAGTGTCATTTTCGCACAGGTGTCTACGCAAATGTAAACATTAATTTTTGGATTCCTCATGCTCTGAATATTCCAAAAATGTGTAGTTTTGCTCATCTCCAAAAATTTTGAACGAAAAAACATGGTGAACCTGACTACATCCCGGATCGCACGGGCGTAGAGTGCACTGATGACTTAGTGCGCAATTCTTTCATAACTAGGCTCCATTCTTCCACGATCCGACAGCGTCTTCTCAAGAGTGAAACACTGGACTTCAAAACGGCTTTCGACAAAGCCCGAGTCCTCCAGTCGGCTCAAGTCAGATCTGAAACTTACAGCCGGCCATTCATAACTGCGGGTACTACAGCCTACACCGATGATCGCGGGGATTCAGAATCTACTGCCGAGCGAGCGCCCACGCGGGGTGTCGCGAGCCGGGGTTCCCGTGGAAAGGGCTCGGACGACAAGGAGATCCTGAACAAAGCACCATGGCCGTGGCGACCCCTGCTGGGGAAACTGCCAAATGACACTTTTGCAGAAATTGCCGCCACCCCCGTTCATTATGCCCAGCTCTGGAGATGACGTGCCACAATTGCAAGAAAAAGGTCACTTCGCCAAGGTCTGTCGGTCCACCAAAGCTCGACGGACGATGCTCGCTGGAACAACGCATATCTTCAGGGTCACGGAGAGCTCCGAGCGGCCTTGAGCGCTGTGGTTCCGGTGGAAATCAACGGTGAGGCGGTGGAAGCGCTGATCGATACTGGAAGAGATCGAATCTACATCAGCCAGCGTCTCGTCGAGCACCACGGGTGGCCCACTGTTGCTGCGACGCAGCGCGTATACATGGCCTCAGGGGCCTTGTGGCAGCGATCGCGCGGTTTCTGTGTGGTTTAGCTGATTGTCAATGATGTTACGTACTCTGATGTGAAGTTAATGGTGTTTCAGAACCTTTCTCGGACATGACTTCTTGAACCGGCATGAACGCCTAGAGATGCAGTTCGTCGGTGCTCATACACTCTGTAGGCTCCGTGCCGGGCTCAGTATGCGGCTTAGTGAAGATAACTATTGAACTTCCCCCGCTGTTCCCGAGCTTAGCATCTAATTGCCACCATGTCACCATGAAATCTAGGCGGTATTCTCAGTCTGATGTCCAGTTTATCGCCGACGAGACTAAACGTCTTTTGCTCGAGGGAATCATCAAACCCAGTTGCTCACCTTGGCAGGCTCAAGTGCTGGTCGTAAATAGTGCTAATCATCGCAAATGTATGGTCGTTGACTACTCGCAAACGATTAATCGCTTCACACAACTTGATGCCTACCCGCTTCCTAGAATGGATGATATGGTCCGGGCAGTATCTAAATATCGTGTTTTCAGTACGCTGGACCTTCGTAGCGCCTATCATCAGATCCCGATACGGGAAGCCGACTGCCCCTACATGGCCTTCGAGTCTGGCCAGCGGTTGTACCAATTTAGTATAATCCCCTTCTGCATTACAAACGGAGTGGCATGCTTTAAACGGGCAAATGACGATATCCTTTCAAAGGAGCAATTGAAAGTTGTATTCGTTTACGTTGATAATGTGACTGTGTGTGGCTGGAACCAGAAGGACCATGATGCTAATCTGCGGCACTTCTTGGAAGTGGCTCGTAAATACTGGTTGACCTTCAATGAAGCCAAATGTAGCTACTCTGTGAGAACGATTGATCTTTTGGGCTACACGGTGTCCGGTGAGGAGATACGGCCTGATTCGGCATGGCTTCAACCCCTACTTGACCAAGCTGCTCCCGTCGATCGGGTGACTTTAAAGTGAGCAATGGGACTGTTTGCACATTACTCTTCATGGGTCCCATGGTTCTCAGAGAAGATACGGCCTCTCGTCGCGTGCAAAACATTTCCGTTGACCTTGGCCACTCAAACTTCCTTTCGACAACTGAAGGATGATATAGCTGGCGCCGCTGTGACCTCCATCGACGAGACGGTCCCTTTTGTGGTGGAGACTGATGCGTCAGATTGCGCAATCGTGGCCACACTGAATCAGGGGGGCTGACCGGTGGCATGCTACTCACTAACCTTATCTGACAGTGAGAGACACCATTCCTCGATTGAAAAGGAGGCGTACGCTATTGTGGAATCGATCCGTAGATGGCAACACTTACTTTTAGGGAAGCATTTTCAACTAATCACAGATCAGCAATCAGTCACTTTCATCTACGACGGGAAACACTCTCAAAATATTAAGAACGAGAAGATTGCACACTGGCGCATAGAATTGGCCGACTATAGCTTTGATATTGTATACAGACCGGGAAAGGATAACCATGCAGCCGACGCCTTGCCTCGGCCCATCTGCTCCGGAACGACGGTCGACGAGCTACGTACTATACACAATGCCCTTTGTCACCCGAGCATCTCCCGTATGGCCCATTTCGTTCGGAGTAGAAACTTGCCTTTCTCCGTCGACGATATTCGTCATTTATGCATGACGTGTCCGGTCTGCGCAGAACTCAAACCGAGTTTTTACAAGCCTCCTATGGGTACGTTGATTCATGCTGGACGGCTGTGGGAGCGACTGAACATTGACTTAATAGGGCCCTTGCCCAGCAGCGGCGCGCATCGCTACCTTCTAACGGTAGTTGAAGAGTATTCACGATTCCCGTTTGCATTTCCGTGCTAAAACATGTCATCACTTACGGTAATCTGATGCCTTCCGCAGTTGTTCCTCATGTTCGGTTATCCTGCGTTCATACATAGCGACGGAGGAAATATCAGAAGCAAATCCGGAATACGTGCATGTCCGTTTGGCCGACGGTAGAGAGACAATCGTGTCGGTCCGGCATCTCGCGACTTGTGGAGAGGTTAACGGGCAGCCCGTCATGAGTGTACCGGCCGAGGCCGACTCAACTACCCGCACCAGGTTGGATTCGCTCCCGGACGATGCTGAGAGCGGTGCCACCACTTCGGACCCCGGGAGCTTGTCACCTGCACCAGAAAGCCTTCCAAGCCCTTTGAGTAAATTGCCCGGCGAGGGCGCCCTGCCGATACCTTGCGTTGGGGGCCTGGGCGTTGACGGGGTTTATCGCTCGCAAATTGGTCGGCTATGTCAGCCACCGACACGTTTTGGCTGGTAGATTATTCATTCGGTTTTGATCTCTTACACCTGCTGCCTTGCTTACACCTGTTGGCCGTTTTCTTAAGGGAGGGCGATTGTGGTGAAAATGAAGAAGAAGAAGTGCCTTCGTAAGCGTGGAGTATATTGAATGCCTATTTATGGACGAACGCTCGGTGAGCGAGAGGGTCTTTATCTTGTCTGCTGAATGAGTTATGCAGACATGAGCGCTGCATCTTCTTGGTAAGAAGTGACTGGGATTGATGACTAATGTCTTAGAATGCTTGACTTTGCTTTATAATGCTTTATTTGCTTTGTAGGCCTGATGAAATTATTGTCTATTGTGTAGGATGCCCAAGGATCAATTTCAATGAAGACTCGTATCTTGGAGAGAGGTCTGGAAGCTTTCTCAATACAATGTCTGACTGGAAATGAAAGTTGGGATGGCTGACTGGAGATGACAGTTGGGATGACTGCCTGGAGATGACAGTTGGGATGACTGACTGGAGATGACTGACTGGAGATGACAGTTGGGATGACTGACTGGAGATGACAGTTGGGATGACTGACTAGAGATGACAGTTGGGATGACTGACTGGAGATGACAGTTGTGATGACTGACTAGAGATAACAGTTGGGACAACTGACTGGAGATAACAGTTGGGTAGACTGGAGATGAGAGATGAGATAACTGGAGATGAGAGTTGGGAGATGACTGATTGGAGATGAGATGACTGGAGGTGAGAGATGGGATGCTGACTGGACAAAAGATGACTGGAGATAAGAGTTGGGATGACTGACTGGAGATGAGAGTTGGGATGACTGACTGGAGATGAGAGTTGGGATGACTGACTGGAGATGAGAGTTGGGATGACTGACTGGAGATGACAGTTGGGATGACTGACTGGAGATGACAGTTGGGATGACTGACTGGAGATGACAGTTGGGATGACTGACTGGAGATGACAGTTGGGATGACTGACTGGAGATGACAGTTGGGATGACTGACTGGAGATGACAGTTGGGATGACTGACTGGAGATGACAGTTGGGGTGACTGACTGGAGATGACAGTTGGGATGACTGACTGGAGATGACAGTTGGGATGACTGACTGGAGATGACAGTTGGGATGACTGACTGGAGATGACAGTTGGGATGACTGACTGGAGATGACAGTTGGGATGACTGACTGGAGATGACAGTTGGGATGACTGACTGGAGATGAGAGTTGGGTGCACCATTATGATCCTGATAGGAAGGGACAGTCAATGCAGCACCACCACAAAAGATCACCAGCCCTGACTTGGCTCCCTCACATTTTAATCTCTTCCCCAAATTTAAGGACCACCTTTATGGAGAACATTTTCCTTCCGACGATGATGTCAAGGCTGCTGTGAAGCGCTGGTTTAGTGAGTAGGACGCAGGTTTTTGTGACATCACAAAACAACTAGAACATTGGTCGAAATGTGTGGACTGCAGTGGTGATTATGTTGAGAAATAAATATGCACCATGGTCGAATAAAGATTGATGTTAGTATCTGTCTATGTTTCATTCTAATATTTTTACCTGTTTTGGATTTAAAAAAAGAGGGGGTATTACTTTTCAGCATACCCTCTTGTGTATTTAAATTCTTTTTTTTGAACAGGATCCCACTCCACTCCAAGCGTAACTTATTCCACTTTGCTCTTTCATGCATTTTTATGTTGGATTCTACATTGCTTTTACTTGTTTATTGTTCATGGCGAAATTCACCTTGACCATAATTTGACCCAAATACAGAAGTCTTCCCTCCTTGGTTTGGGAACAAATGACAGATAAATGAATGCAGCAAATGTCACGTTGGTTTGGAAACAAAATGTGTGTGGTAATGTGCTGACCTGTCACAAAGATGTGGGTTTCGGCACGGATGGTTGTGATGGCATTGCTGGCCTCACAAACCCAACAGCCAGTTGCTGCTCGACTGAGGGAGCGGAACTGAAGGCGCCCATCCCTCAATACCTGCTGACCAGCTGATACCTCCCCATCAACCTGCAAGCAAATTAAGCCAGCTGAGAATTGTTAATTATTACAGCACAAAAATGAGTGAGGACAAAGTGTATTTCTTCCTTCCAACAATCCAGACAAATGTCACACTCTCACTACCTCTCTCCTAAATGACCAAAAGGACCATCAGGCCAACTTCCCCACCCCCCAATGTACTCTCTCAACAATCCTCTTGTGAAGTTCATTCAATCTCTTGGCTCTCGCTATCATCCACTATCTTTCTTGAGCAAATCGAAGTTGGCCTCCAAAGCCAGCCGCCAACTTGGCATCCTCCACCGTACACAGTCCTTCCTTGGCACACCTGAATTTCTATCCACCTATAAGGTCTGCATCCATAGCTTGATGGAGTACTTCTCCCCCCTCTGGGCTGGCTACCCTGCATCATATCTTGCTGAGCTTGACACCGTGGAAACCAAGGCCTTCAAGATAAATGGAATCTCCTGTGGTGAAGCTGAGTCTATCACTTTGCCATTGCAGACAAGTCGGTGGTCTGTCTTCTACCGCCTCCTTTCTGGTCTTGCACCCTCTGCTCTTTCCATTATTTGTCCCCTCCTCCCTCCCCACCCCTCCCCTCGTTCTGGTGAAACTACCTAAATCCAGGATCACTGGTCACCTCCACTCATTCTTCCTCTTCTTTCCCACCTGTGGAACCAACTTCCATATCCTCTTCCAACCGCACTCTTCCCTCCAGGTCTTCAAGACAGCTGTTCACCACCAGGTCAGATTATCCCCAATCCAAAACCTGATCTTTTCTACCATCGTCAACCCCCACCCCATTCCCTCCTCCTTCCAAATTTCCAAGTTTTCCCTCCTGAAAGTACCCTTCTGTAATGTCCACCCAATCCATAATGTCCACCCAATGCCCACCCAATGTCCACCCAATCCATAATGCCCACCCAATCCATAATGCCCACCCAATGTCTGTAGTGAAATTATACCAAGGTGAACCCAGGGTGTGCTTGCTACAGAAGGGGCGTCTATAAGACCCGGGACAACCGGGGCGCGCGGACACTCCAGCGGAACTCACTGTGACATAGTCCTGTAGTTTGAATGGTATGTACGCCCCTAAATGCTGCGCTGACTGTCCTCTCTGTTGGACCATTGCTATATTGAATCGACCATTGCTCATGAAATACTCTGATTTTAATGCCTGTTGCATGCATGTATTCTTACAGGATGTACTACAGATCTAAATGATATTAAACCTACCCAGAGGTCAAGTCGTGTCTGAGCTTGATTTTCACGACATTTAATATCATTTAGATCGCCGGAATGGCTGACCACAAGATGATCGTGGTACCGATTCTCGGAGCCGACCCTCAAGCTGAGGGATCAGCATCGGAGTTCACTCACTGGCTCAAAACGCTGGAGAATTACTTTGCTGCTCACGAAACAGAGCCCACCGCAGCGATGAAGCTGTCCGTGTTACAGTCGAAGGTCTATCACACCGTTTTCCGGAACATTTCTCGATTTGGGACGTACGCTACGGCTCTAGCCGAGCTGAAGCGCCTCTACGTAAAGACACGGAGCGCTGTGCACGGCCGGCATCAACTCTCTCAGCGGCGACAACAACCATCTGAATCGATCGATCGCTTCGCGCAGGAGTTGCGCTACCTGTTGGCAGACTGCGTGCAGGACGTCCGGACCCACGAGCAAGTGCAGGACGACTTGCTCCGAGATTCATTCATCTCCGGAATTAATTCTGGAGTCTTGCGGCTCCGACTCCTGGAGGTCGCGGATCTGACATTTACAGAGGCACTACGGCTGGCACGCGTATACACAGATGCCCGAGAACAATCCACCGCATATGATCACCCACGAGTCGTGGCGGGGACCTCGCAACTCGCGCGACCGGAGAGGGCTACCGCCGAGGATACGGAGGAGGACCCGACCACTACGGCCGAGTCTCTGGGAGCTCCTGAAGCGGACTCCGCTTCCGGCCTCACTGCTGCCGCCGCTGCCCGGCCACGGCCTGACCGGTATGCAAAATGTTATTTTTGCGGGAATCGGCAGCACCCTCGCTCTGAATGCCCGGCCCGGGAGGCTACATGCCACCTGTGCTCCACCAAGGGCCATTTTGCAAAGGTCTGCAGGAAGGCCGCTCGGGGCACGCGTCCCCGCGCGACCTTGAATGGGCTCATCGCGGAGCCAACGGATCGAGCGCCGGACGGGGCGCCTCACTCGGCTTTGAAGAGCCGCTCTCCTTCTCGCGGGCCTCTGGCTACACGCCCGACCTTGGTGAGATACACCGGGCCGCCGAAACAAATGGCGCGAACGCGACCGGCCACAGCGCGACCGACCTTGACTGGCGTTCGAACGCCTACTTCAAACAAGCGACATGCTCCTGCTTTGGAAACTCCTCTCGATGTGCGGCAAACGCAGCACGTGACTCGAGCCCCATCTGACGGCGGCTCTTACGAATTACATGCACCCACTTTGGCATATGAATCTGCAGACGGCAGAGATCTTTCTCACGTGACTCGAGCGCCATCTGGCGGCTGCTCTTACGACCTACACACACCCACTCTGGCAAATGAAACTGCTGATGAGCCAACTGACTTCAATGCTCCTGCTGAGGCCCAACCTGCCGACGCTGCCCGAAGGATTGCAGCCGGCGTGGGATCCACCCGCGAGGCGCGATCTTCTCGCCCGGCCGGTACAATACCTGCCGGGTCTGCCGGCCTTGCGCAGGCCATCATTCCGCAAGCTTTGATTGACACGGGGTCCACGGATAGTTTTATCGATCAGCGACTCGTGCATCAACATGGGTGGCCGGTTCTCGGGACAACCCGGCGGATCTTCATGGCCTCTCAGGGACTTCGGTTGAGCACAAAAGGGGCGTGTCGATTGAAACTTGTGATAAAGGGACGCACGTTCCCGGACGTGTATCTCATGGTATTACCTGCTTTATGCGCTGACGTTCTGTTAGGACTTGATTTCCTTAAGCGGCATGGACGTTTGGAAATAGACTTCGGTGGGCCGGACACGCTCGCTGTGTGCGCCCTCGCTCAAATGGACATGGAGCCACTCTCACTGTTCCCCAACCTGACCACTGATTGTACCCCTGTAGCCGTCAAATCGCGGCGCTACTCTCGCGCGGACGCGCAATTCATTGCGGAAGAAACGGCCCTGCTCTTAAAGGATGGTATTATAGAACACAGGTCACCGTGGCGGGCCCAAGTCTTAGTGGTGCGGAGTGAGGCCCACCGCTGGCGCATGGTAATCGACTATTCGCAGACGATTAATCGTTTTACACAGCTGGATGCCTACCCCTTACCGGGGATGGACGCCCTGGTACGCCAGGTGGCCCTGTATTCCGTTTATAGCACTCTCGATCTGCGTAGTGCGTATCATCAAGTCCCCATCTCTAGGGCTGATCGCGTCTTTACAGCCTTTGAATCGGGTCAGCGGTTGTACCAGTTCACGAGACTTCCCTTTGGGGTAACTAACGGAGTCGCTTGTTTTCAGAGGGCTATGGATGACCTCATTGCGAAGGAGAATTTGACCGATGTCTTTGTCTATCTGGACAATCTTACGGTTTGTGGGTATGACCAGGAGCATCACGACGCTAATCTGAAACGCTTCCTCGAGGTCGCGCGGAAATATCGCCTAACCATGAATGCGGCTAAGTGTCGATACTCTCTACGCACAGTAGACCTTTTGGGGTACACCGTGACCCATGGCTCCATCTCTCCGGATAAGGAGCGTCTGCGCCCTTTGCTCGATATGGCTCCGCCTAGCGATCGGGCTTCGCTGAAACGCGCTCTAGGGCTGTTCGCCCACTACTCAAAGTGGGTGCAAAATTTCTCCGCGAAGCTCCGCCCCCTCATGGCCTGCGACACTTTCCCCATGGGCCCGGCCGCCCTGGCGGCCTTCAAGGGCCTTAAAGTCGACATCGCTGGCGCCGCTGTCGCGACGATTGACGAGAGTGCCTCTTTCGTTTTGGAGAGTGATGCCTCGGATCATGCGATAGCGGCGACTCTCTCCCAAGGAGGCCGCCCTGTGGCTTTCTTCTCGCGGACTCTCACCTCCGCCGAGCGGAGGCATTCGTCTGTCGAAAAGGAAGCATACGCGATCGTCGAATCAATTCGGCGATGGCGGCCGTATCTGCTTGGGCGGAGTTTCCAAATCGTCACGGACCAACAGAGTGTTGCGTTCATGTACGACACCTTACATGCTCAGCGCATTAAGAATGAGAAAATCACCCGTTGGCGTATCGAACTCGCCGACTTCTGCTACACCATCAAATACCGCCCGGGGAAGGATAACCTGGTCGCTGACGCCTTATCGAGGCCGGCCACTTGCGCGGGGGTTGTAACTTTGGAGGGGCTGCGCACTTTGCACGGCACTATGTGTCATCCCGGGGTAATGCGCTTCACGCATTTTGTGCGCAAGGGCAATCTGCCGTACTCGATTGAGGACATCCGCCGCATCTGCCGTGATTGCGCGATCTGTGCGGAACTCAAACCGCGTTTTTATAACCCTCCTATGGGGACACTCGTTAGGGCTACTAGACCGTGGGAGCGCTTGGCGATGGACTTCAAAGGGCCGCTGCCAATGTCGAGCAACTCTCGCTATCTGCTCACTATCGTCGATGAGTATTCCCGATTCCCCTTTGCTTACACGTGCGGGGATATGTCGGCTGCCACGGTTATTCGGTGCCTGCAGAATTTGTTTTCTATGTTCGGGTATCCGGCCTACGTGCATACCGATCGGGGTGCGGTGTTCCTGTCCCAGGAGGTGAGGGGCTACTTGCTCCAGCATAATGTCGCTTCGAGCTACACCACCCCGTACCGGCCCCAAGCGAATGGTCAGATCGAACGCTTTAATGGGATTATATGGAGGGCCGTCATGCTAAGCCTTCGGACCCTCGGCCGAGGCCTCGATAAATGGGCGTGGTCGCTACCTGCCGCTCTAAACTCGATCCGGGCTCTCCTATGTACTGCCACCAACCAGACTCCTCACGAACGACTGTTCCACCACCCTAGAAGCTCCGGCAGTATCCAATCTTTACCCAGCTGGCTCGCTGAACCGGGGCCCGCCTATCTCAAACGAGCGGTTCGCGCTAGCAAGTACGACCCCCTTGTTGACAAGGTGCAGGTCCTCCAGGCTAATCGCGAGCATGCTCGCGTGTTAACGGCGGATGGCCGCGAGTCTACTGTCTCCATACGCCATCTCGCCCCATGTGGGGACGACGACAGGGATATCGACGAACCCGTCTACGAGTCTATGGACTCTACCGAAGCTTCCCCTATGGAACTACCACCGTTACTCCCGTCGTTCCCTACTCCCGTGCCCGAAGGCGCAGGGGCGCCCCTCCGACTCCCACCTCCGGCGGCTATTCCGACGCGGGGGACTCCGGGCTTGGGGACGCCGTGCCCGGTAGATTCCGAACACGAACTGGCAGGGAAGTTCGCCGCCCCGACCGCTACGTGTGGACCGACTGACGTGGATTGACGTGACCCATTCGTTTATTGCTGATGCTTGCTTGCAACCTGCCGAGCGAGCGGCAGTATAGTTCTAACGGCGGGGAGAATGTAGTGAAATTATACCAAGGTGAACCCAGGGTGTGCTCGCTACAGAAGGGGCGTCTATAAGACCCGGGACAACCGGGGCGCGCGGACACTCCAGCGGAACTCACTGTGACATAGTCCTGTAGTTTGAATGGTATGTACGCCCCTAAATGCTGCGCTGACTGTCCTCTCTGTTGGACCATTGCTATATTGAATCGACCATTGCTCATGAAATACTCTGATTTTAATGCCTGTTGCATGCATGTATTCTTACAGGATGTACTACAGATCTAAATGATATTAAACCTACCCAGAGGTCAAGTCGTGTCTGAGCTTGATTTTCACGACAATGTCCACCCAATGTCCACCCAATGCATCCTCTCCTGCCTCCCATTCCTCCCCACCCCCATTGTTTGTCTGCCTCCTCATGTCCGGGCCTGCGGCTCTGCTGTTGGTGCTTCCTCTCTCTCTACTGTTCATTTTGTCCTGTTGCGTCCTGATCCGTTCAGTGTACTAGCTTTAGCTCTTCCATGAGCCTTAACGAGGTATACAAAAAAAACAACCAAGGCGAAGATCTTACATGGTGTTGAGGCAGTCACCAAAAGGCCTGGGGAAGCATGGCCATCAGCAGAAGAAGGGGGGGGCGGCGGGTTCCGTTGGTGCGAACGGTGCCCCCTCTTTGCCATTAAAATGTTTTTCAACGACAATTCCTTTTTCTAAAATAAATAAATATGTTTCAAATAAAAATTTGTCTCCAAAATCGGTTGAGGTGCAGGAAATGAAGTGAAATAAAAACATTTGCATGGGAGGGGGGGGGGGTGGGGTGCCCCCGGAGATATCTTGCATGGAGCTCTCAGCGCGTGGGCCAGGGAAAGTAAACTGTTTACATTTTTAGATATGTGGCCCCTCTGAAAATTCTGGTGACAGGACTCGGAAGACAATGATATATATTGTTGGAGGCAATTAGTGATGCTATTGCTAGACCCCAGCTTTGTATATGACAGCGTCCAAAGCATTTATTTACTCATCAAAAGTGCTCCTGTTATAACTTGCAATGGAAATGAAACACAAACACGGAGATTAAACAGATACAAGGACATCATAACAAGAAGACAGAATGGCACATCACACTGTACTTGTGTCATCTTTCAAATAAACATTACAATTTGCACCAGTCCTATCCCTAAAGTCAAGCTACAAACAAATTTGTGAGAAAAACAACATGAAAACTAGAACAGCACTCGGTAGAGCGCATACCACAGCCAGACTGAACAGTTTATGTTTTGTATCCCACTGATAGGCCGGATCTGGGTCCGTACCTGAACCAAAATCGAATCAGCTTGTTCTCGTTACCAAACCAACTCATCCACCAAGTTTTGTCCGAATATGTCCACAACTGTTTGAGATATCGTTTTTGCCCTATCTCTAAATGGTGAAGAATCACATAAATGGTGGGGTGCGGGAGGAGGGGATCTTGGCTTAGCTTACTATACTAGCCATTTAACCTTTGATAAAGTCAATCCATAATTCTGATTCTGGTTTACCATACTCTATTACAGAGCATCTATCTGCCGAAACAGTTTATTGGCAAGGGTTATACTGGGTGGTTTGCCATTGCCTTCCCGGCAATAGTTAGGGCAGGATTTTGTAATCTGGCCAGCATGCCGGCGATAGCTCGCCTACTTTTCACGAAGGACAAAAGTTTGAAATGCACAACTGGTAAACAGGGAATGATGCGAGGAAGAGCGATTTTATAATATGACTAGCCGAAAGCACCCGGCGTTGCCTGGGTTCTTTTTGAATGAATTTACTACTATAATTCGGCTTTTACTCGCGGCCGTAGAAGATTGACTACTATCATTCAGCTCAGCTTTTAATTGCGAAATGGGCCCAGCCCGGCCGAGGCGGCCTCGCCACCTAGCTTATAACCTTCCCGGGGCCCATCCCGACATTTTTAGTTCTTTTTAAAATGAATTTACTACTATAATTCAGCTTTTACTCGCAGCTGTAGAAGATTGACTACTGTAATTCAGCTCAGCTTTTAATTGCGAAATGGGCCCAGCCCGGCCGAGGCGGCCTCACCACCTAGCCGATAACCTTTCCGGGGCCTGTCCCGACATTTTTAGTTCTTTTTGAATGAATTTACTACTATAATTCAGCTCGGCTTTTAATTGCGAAATGGGCCCAGCCCAGCCGAAGCGGCCTCGCCACCTAGCCTATAACCTTCCCGGGGCCCGTCCCGACATTTTTTGTTTCAGAGGTTTCCTCCCATCTTTCATCGTTCAGGAGATTAGCGCATGCAGACAAACAAACAAACAAATAAACAAACAAAAACTTTATTTTATATATATATATAGATAAACAGAGAATGTTATGAAGAGTGTTGTTTCAGTACCCGAAAGTGCCAATTCATCATCAAGGGGGGCAGTGTCTCCACCATATGTCAATATTTAAAGCACTTATTTCTTAAATGTTTCAGTTTTCTAAATCTCATAAATGTCTTTAATTCACAGCAGAAAGAGCAAATAACCATATGGCATTTTGTTAAATGGTACACACTCTCATGGACCATTCACATAGTATGTACAGAGGGAAGGGGAAGGTGTGTGGTTGTGGGGATGGTTTATGGGGGGTAAAATTGGAGAAAAAGAGAACTGAGAAAATAAAGGCAAGGGGGAATGGAAGTGGATAAAAAGAGAAAGGAAGCTAGTAAAGAAGAGGAGGGAAAGACAACCGATCTGACAGTGGAAGGAAGTCAAAAAATCAATTTTTGTGTACGTAATATATGTATATATACTGTACAGTTAAAGAGAAGTTTTCAGCCATAGGTGGCAAACTGGTGTTTAACCGAGAGGTTAAAATCTGGGCAAATAAACCAAATGGGCAAGAGGAAAAGCAAGGAAGGTGACATACGTTCTTCCAGTGTATCCGAGGTGTTGGACTTCCCTCAGCTGAGCAGGGAATTGTCAGCAACCGCCCGGCCTCCTCGTAATACTCAAAATCTGGCTTTATTGTAAAGTAAGGCGGTGGCTGGAAAAGTGCACACAGATGTACAAGGAAGCATACTATAAGCAGAGATGGACAGAGCATTTACACTGAAGGTTGTTGTGCTACAGCTATTGGCCATCGCAATACTGACAAATATTCCCTCTGATAAAACAATGAAACCCGGGACTCGGGCTATTCCTGTGCATTCGAAAGTCTCACCTTAAGAAGCACTTGAGTTGGAGGTGATGGCCCAGAGGTGCCCAACTTGTTAAATGGAGTGCAAGTATATATGCCTTCGGCTGCCTTGGTGGGCCGTGGAATAGTTATAGTGCCGTCCAACTCCTGGACCCAGCCATCCATCTACGCAGAAAAAGCACATGACGATTAAGTGGTCCCAGATACGAATCATTGCGACACCAAGTATTCAAAAGCACCAACAACATTGCTTTGTGAGAGGAAAAGCTCACTTCTATGGAAGACTCCAGGATCCTTAGTTAAGTCAAAAACAAATCACTATCATTTACACAAAAGCAAGCAACCTGAAAAACCCAAAATATTAGGGGAGAGTGGGGTAAGTTGAGCCTAAGGGTAAGTTGAGCCACCCCATGTTTCTTAGAAAGTGAAATATTTGAAGGTGTGAGAGCACCATCTATACTTTCATAGCAACAGTCTTTCTTCCTGAGTACACATGCAGAGGAATATGAAGCAGGGGTAAGTAAGATCTAATGAAATTTGTATTTTTTTCAGAATTTCCCAAACTTTGAGTTATGGTGTTTTGAGGGTGATAACAATAGAATTAATGGAAGCTTAATGAATTGTTTATGTAGTAATGTGAACATGAATGGTGTAGATTATTTACCTGAGAGTATGAATTGTAAATTGAATCAATACGTGAAATGAGCATGTTTATATTCAAAACGGCGCCCGTGGGGTAAGATGATCAATTGGGTCGGGTCAAGTTGAGCCATGGCTCATCTTACCCCATGAACATGTGTGCAAGATAAAGTAACTGCTTTATACGCAAGTTGGAGTTGAAAACTGTAGTTCTTGTAACACTGATACCTGTGTATAGATCTAAGTCCTATTCCTAAGAATGATTTATGTAAATATTTTTGCATAAATCACAGGTAAATGGAAAAATGCTTTGGGACTATAAAAGGAAGACAGCACGTGGTTGTTCTTCATAATTATTTGAAATACAAACCAGTTTATCAGCATATATGACTGATAAATCTTGACGATTACATATGTATGAACATTCAGCCAAAGTTTACTGATAATTCATGTGTCTTACAAATAATCAGAACACAATACATGTATAATTATTTCAGTTCAAACTGTTAAATTTCATTAGATCAATTACATCATGTTACTTTGTAATAGACACGAGGTGCATCTTACATGTGCGTAAATTTCACACAAGGGAAAGGAGCATATATCAAGTTTCAATTATTGAACTGAAAAATCTGATCTGAAAAACGTGAACATTTACAGGAAACTACTTTGTATTGTTTTGCATTGTTGAAGCTATAAGCAACAGCTTTTGCGTGATTGTTAAAAAAAATGCGTATTCATTAATACTTCATGCATTCCCAGTTTCAATGGGTTTTCTCAGTGTTTTATCAATAATAAGCTTTTCCAGTGGATCTGGACTTAAACTTTTTGTCTCAAACTTGTTTTATTGCTGTTCTGTCCTGTATTGAGCCGGTGAATTTGATGGGCCACAAAATGTTTCATGCGGTTTTTTTTCTTGTGGCTCAACTTACCCACTGGCTCAAGTTACCCCGAACCCATGATCAACTTGCCCCATCATTGGGGCAAAATGAGCCATTAGACAACTTTTTATTGAAGGCCTCTGCTAATTAATTACATGAAAATGAAATGGTAGCATGTGTATGAGGGGAGAAGCAAGTATTTACACCATCATAATCACTATGCCTCTGATGCACAGTACTTTATATTTGATGTCCAGAAGGGCATTACTGAAAAATGGCTCATCTTACCCCACTCTCCCCTACATGTGTGGGATCTCTGGGTCGCTTCCAAGGGTTCGATCGGCTATCTCCCTGTGGCAGGCCTGTTCAAGCAGAACTGACCGGGACTAATCAACAACTATAACAACAACCCAAAACCCCCCCAACATGACATATGCTACTTAACGCTCATCTTCAAAAGCAATAACTAATGATGTTTTATCAACCCAGCACCAACTAACACCAACAATTACTACCTCTACACAAGTCAAGGCACCATTTTACAGATGGAAATTACATCACACTTAAATGATCATTTCTCTCAAATAAATTTTTTAAATCTGCCAGTAGCATCCAGGGTCTATTCTATTTTTGTTTGTTTGTTTGACTTTCCTGAAAATATAAAAATAGCGAATGCTCTCAATGGCGTCCGATCTTCCACTCTCCAAGAGAAAGCTAGTTTAGCATTATAATGGGATTATAATGCATTAAAATGAGATATTGTGGTGCTGCGCACACACGACTCAATTGCCAGAGAGGTAGGCCACAACGCGTTGGTAATAAAGTCTTTATTCAAAGCTCGCACTTCAGCACTGAGCGGGCTCGAGCTTAGAGCCCGCATATATATCCCGAGGCCACGCCTAGTCCCCGGGCGTGGCCGATCGGTCGATAGGCGGGGCATGCATTCCAGTTCCCCACCTGGACGTTCGCGCCACCTGCTGGTGCGCTGAATTCGTGTCCCTTGTGTCTGCCACACGCGCCCCCCCAGAATTCCCGCGCACCTGAAGGGTGAGTTTGCGGGGAAGCCGGATGACCCGGCCGAAACGCCCCCTGGCGATGGGTGCCGGTCTGGGAGGTGGCGGGGCTGGGGGGTGCCGGGGGTCCGACCGCCGGGGGGCGGCCTCGACACGGAGGCAGAGCTGCTTGCGGGGGGTGGTCCGGATCGAGGTGGGCCGGCTTGAGGCGGTCCACGGAGATGCGATCCAGGGCACCGCCGATGTCGATGGTGAAAAATTTGTCCCCGGTCTCCAGCACGTGGAAGGGCCCGTCGTACGGGGGCCGTAGCGGTGCCCGGTGGGCGTCGTGCTGAACGAAGACGTACCTCGCCGTGCGAAGCTCCGGGGCGACGTGGGATGGCGGGCAACCGTGGTGTGCCGTCGGCACCGGGGCGAACCTCCGGGCGGTCTCCTGAAGGGCGGAGCGCTGTTGCGCCGCGGACCAAGGAGCCGTGGAGTCGGGGATAAATTCACCCGGTACCCGCAGTGGTTGCCCGAAGACAAGCTCCGCCGAGGACGCGCGCAGGTCGTCCTTGGGCGCCGTCCTGAGGCCCAGCAGGACCCAGGCGAGTCTGTCGACCCAGCCGCCATCGCGGAGGCTGGCCCGGAGCGCGGCCTTCATTGATCGATGAAAGTGCTCGCACAGGCCATTGGCCTGGGGGTGGTAGGCCGTGGTGGGGTGTAGTGTCACCCCGAGCCCTTGCGCCACTGCGGCCCAGAGCTCCGAGGTGAACTGGGGGCCGCGGTCGGACGAGATGTCCGGACGAGGGGGCACCGAACTGGGAAACTCAAGTGGCGATGAAGGCCTGCGCCACATCAGCTGCAGACGTCGCCGCCAATGGGACGGCCTCCGGCCACCGTGTGGTGCAGTCCACCATGGTGAGGAGGTGGGTGAACCCCCGCGAGGGGGGCAGAGGTCCCACCAAGTCGACGTGCACATGGTAGAACCGACGCTCGGGCACCGCAAACGGGGCCAACGGGGCCTGGGTGTGGCGATGGACCTTTGCGCGCTGGCACGCGAGGCACGTCCTGGCCCAGTCGCGGACGTCCTTCTGGAGGCCGTGCCAGACGAACTTCGCTGTGACGAGCTTCTGGGATGCCTTCGTGCCTGGGTGGGACAGGCCGTGGATGGCGTCAAAAACTGGGCGCCGCCAGCCAGTGGGCACGATGGGGCGAGGCCGGCCGAGGGAGACGTCGCATAGGAGGGCCGCACCCGCGGCGTCGAACGGCACCTCGGTGACGCGGAGGCCCGTGACGGCGGTCCGCAAGGCCTGGACGCCGGGGTCGGCGGTCTGGTCCTCCGCCATCTGGGCATAGTCGACCCCGAGGTGGACCGCGAGCACGACGGACCGGGAAAGGCAATCCGCCACCGGGTTGTCTTTACCCGCCACGTGACGGATGTCCGTCGTGTACTCGGACACGGCAGAGAGGTGACGCTGCTGCCGTGCTGACCATGGCTCGGTGACCTTGGCCATCGCAAACACAAGGGGCTTGTGGTCGACGAAAGCCGTGAACGGGCGGCCCTCCAGCAGATGGCGGAAGTGTCGGACCGCCAAGTGGAGCCCGAGCAGCTCGCGGTCGAAGGTGCTATAGCGGCGTTCGTGCGGGCGAAGCTGCCGGCTAAAAAACGCCAGCGGTTGCCAAGCACCACGCACCCACTGCTCGTGCACCGAGCCCACCGCGTAGTCCGACGCGTTGGTGGTGAGGGCGGTCGGTGCATCGGCGCCGGGTGCGCCAGCATGGTGGCGTCGGCCAGGGCCAGCTTTGCGCCCGCAAACGCCGCGGTCATCGGCGCCGACCAAGCGATGTCACCTTTGCCTGGCTTGCCCCGGAGGGCCTCGTGCAAGGGGCGGAGGAGCTGGGCGACGTGGGGCACGAAGCGGTGGTAAACATTTACCATGCCCAGGAACTCCTGGAGCCCCTTGATCGTGCGGGGCCGCGGGAAATCCCTGACTGCCTCCACCTTGGCCGGTAAAGGGACAGCCCCGTGCCTGGTGATGCGGTGCCCCAATAAGTCGATGGTGGCGACGCCGAAACGGCACTTGGCGGGGTTGATGATTAGGCCATGCTGGCCCAGGCGTTCGAAGAGCGTGCGGAGGTGGAGCAGGTGCTCCTCCCGGGACATGCTCGCGACCAGGATGTCGTCCAGGTAGACAAACAGGAAAGGTAGGGCGCGCAAGACGCTGTCCATAAGCCGTTGGAACGCCTGGGCCGCATTCTTCAACCCAAAAGGCATCCTCAGGAACTCGAAGAGGCTGAAAGGGGTAATGACGGCCGTCTTCGAGACGTCGTCCGGTTGGACGGGGACCTGGTGGTAGCCCCGGATGAGGTCCACCTTGGAAAACACGGTCGTGTTTGCCAACCGGGCGGAAAATTCCTGGATGTGCGGGACCGGGTAGCGGTCGGGGGTGGTGGCATCATTGAGCCGGCGGTAGTCCCCGCACGGCTGCCATCCTCCGCCGGGCTTCAGCACAATGTGCAGAGGAGAAGCCCAAGCGCTGTTGGAGCGCTGTACGATCCCCAGCCGCTCCAGCGTGGCGAACTCCGCTTTCGCCACCGCAAGCTTCGTGGGCTCAAGTCGGCGTGCCCAGGCATAGACCGGCGGCCCGACGGTGGGGATATGGTGCTCCACCCCGTGTTTAACGGCCACCGCTGAGAAGGTGGGCTGTGTGAGGGCCGGGAAACTGGCGAGGAGGCGGGTAAAGTCGTCCGTTGCCGGAAGCGTGCAAACTAAACTCGCCGGGACGGAACCCTCCAGCAAGCCGCTTGGCAAGCCGCTCGGTGAGCCGCTCAGTGAGCCGCTCAATGAGCCGCTCAGCGAACAAGCGAGCGAGCTGAAGGTCTCGGCCTGGATGAGCCGTCTGCGCTTCACGTCGACCAACAGCCCATTCGCACATAGGAAGTCCGCACCGAGCAGTGCCATTGGCACGCTGGCGGTCACGAACGACCATTGAAAGCGCTGCCCTCCGAACCGCAGGGAGAGGCAATGCTTCCCGAATGTGCAGATGGGTGTACCGTTGGCGGCAAGCAAAGCGGGGCCCCGGCCCGCGGTTTGCTTGTCGGAAATGGAGCCTGGGAGGACGCTTACCTGCGCTCCTGTGTCACAAAGAAAACGGCGCCCCGACAAGGTGTCCATAATGAACAGGAGGCTGCCGGAATGGCCGACACTCAGGGCCGCTAATGAGCGCCGGCCCGGTCGTTTCCCAACCTGTCAAAAGAGCACGGCGGGCGACACGTTTTAGCCTTGCGGCTGAACCTGGCGTGGTAGTAGCACCAGGTTTGCGGCGGCGGCGACCATTTTACAGATGGAAATTACATCACACTTAAATGATCATTTCTCTCAAATAAATTTTTTTAATCTGCCAGTAGCATCCAGGGTCTATTCTATTTTTGTTTGTTTGTTTGACTTTCCTGAAAATATAAAAATAGCGAATGCTCTCAATGGCGTCCGATCTTCCACTCTCCAAGAGAAAGCTAGTTTAGCATTATAATGGGATATTGTGGTGCTGCGCACACACAACTCGATTGCCAGAGAGGTAGGCCACAACGCGTTGGTAATAAAGAGTCTTTATTCAAAGCTCGCACTTCAGCACTGAGCGGGCTCGAGCTTAGAGCCCGCATATATATCCCGAGGCCACGCCTAGTCCCCGGGCATGGCCGATCGGTCGATGGGCGGGGCATGCATTCCAGTTCCCCGCCTGGACGTTCGCGCCACCTGCTGGTGCGCTGAATTTGTGTCCCTTGTGTCCGCCACAATATATCTAATCAGTGATCAATATCAACAATATTCATGCCTTATGAAAAAAATATTTGCATCATTTGGCAGATTATCCAATCCTGTGTGAACAAGCGTTACGCCCAGGTCCCCTGTCGGTGAAGTGATGCGAGTTGACAAAGTGGAAGACGCAAGGCGGCCATCTTGGATTTTGACGTGGCGACCCAATTTTCAATAGCGTTCTCCCTTATGCGTAGATACACCCACACACCAGATTAGAAGTTGGTACTTCGCTTATTTTTCAAGATATTCCGCTCACAAGGTTCAGACATACATGGCGGCGGCCATCTTGGATTTTGACGTGGCGACCAAATTTTCAATAGCGTTCTCCCTTATGCGTAGATACACCCACACACCAGATTAGAAGTTGGTACTTCGCTTATTTTTCAACATATTCAGCTCACAGGGTTCAGACATACATGGCATCAGACATACATGGCGGCGGCCTTCTTGGATTTTGACGTGGGTTGCACCCACACACCAAATTCGAATGCGGTCCTTCGCTTACGCACGCACGCACGCCCGCACGCACGCATGCACGCACGCCCGCACGCACGGACGGAGGGGAAAACCATAGTCCCCCTTTCGCTCCGCGGTGCGCCGGGGGACAACAAAAACTCCTCATTCCCTTCAACAATGGGATCAACAATGTGGAAGATGGACCTTCAACCAATATCCTTGCTTTATAGAGTTTTTGCTCAAGGAAGGTGGTTCAGGCTTGATGACACAAGCTGAAAGCTGGGAAAGGTGCTTAACCTCTACAAAAACAGACTGCCCGTAAATTCGTTTCTTATTATTATTGCGCGAGGTTCCATGACCTAGCTTCTGTATCACTTTGAATCCCTTGCCTTACATATATACTTGTGGGGTTTTTATGGAGTGAGGTTGATACTCAAGCTAAGCAATCTTAATATAATGGAGCTAATGCGTACATCTATAGCGATAAAAGGAAAAGAAAATCTCTCTGTCTGTCACTGTCTCTGTCTCTGTCTATCTTTCTCTTTGTCTCTCTGTCTCTCTCATCCTCTCTCTTTGTATGCATTCTATGTGCAGCCACATATTTTAAGTTACAAACTCTGAACTTGAGGTACAAATACAATTTTGTGTGGGGGTGGGAAGGGGAGGAGGGGTTAGGGGGATAACATAGGCTATGTGGCCGCGGCCTCATGAGGGGGTTTGGGGGAGGCGGGGTGTGGTGGGGCATAAATTCTCAATGTAACTAGATGGTATCCAGAGAATACTTACCCTGCGCAGTCAACTTGTTGCGAGCCAACTCTTCTGTTTTTGAACATTTTTTTCTTTGATCCAATATGGCTGCCAGACCATGTGAGCGATGACATCATAAATTTATATTCTCTAATATAATTGTTGCATAGATCACGTTCAATACATTTCAAACTGATCAGACCAAGTGTTGTCCCTGTCGAATTATGACGTCATAATTATGGCACCAATGACATCATCGTTAACAACACCTATTCCCCATATGGAGTTCTTTACAATGAGCCACGTTTCAATTTTTTCCATGCAGCGGTTTTGGAGATATGGAGGTGCAACATTTTTCAGTTTTTCCAAGATGGCGCCTGTACCACATGACCTATGATGTCATGATCATCATGAAAATATTCTACATGAGGAGGCGTTCCTCTGGTGAAAATTTAGTGCCCATCAGACCAACAGTTGCTGAGAAAAGACATTCACAATGATCAGATAAGTGTTGTACTTGTCGAATTATGACGTCATAACTAACGCAACGATGACATCATTAACATATCTTATTCCCCAAGCGGAGTACTTGAGAATGAGCCGTTTCAATTCTTTTCCATGGAGCGGTTTCAGAGATATAGAGGTGCAACGTTTTCGATTTTTTCCAAGATGGCGTCTGTACCACGTGACCTATTAAGTTATAATATTATCATTAAAAAAATTATACAGGAGCAGCACATATTCTGAAAATTTCGTGTCCATCGCTCTAACAGTTGCAGAGGAATTTTGGTTTTATTCATACTGATCAGATCAAGCGGTGTACTTGTCGAATTATGACGTCATAATTAAGGCACCGATGACATCACTATCAACATATCTTATTCCCCATGGTGAGTACTTGACAATGAGCCATGTTTCAATTATTTCCATTGAGCGGTTTGGGAGATATAGAGGTGTAACGTTTCTCCAAGATGGCGTCCGTACCCCGTGACCTATGACGTCATAATTATGACGAACAAAATTCTACAGGCGGAGGCGCTTCTATGGTAAAATTTCGTGTCAATCGGACCAACGGTTGCCAAGAAAATGAATTTTTTAAAATGCAGACACATACGGCACACGGCACACGTACGGCACACGTACGGCACACGGCACACGTACGCACAGGAATGCTTAACCCTACTTTTCGCTTCGCGAGCACAGGGTAAATATAGACCGTGTAGCGAGCGCTACCTGGTGGTGGTGGCAGAGGGTGTTACAATTCCTTTTTTTACTTGGGTAACGCTGAGGTTAAAGCACTCTTCGCACAGACAATTTTGTCCTCCTCCCCTCTGACTCATTTCCCCTTCTCCCCTACCCACCACCTCCCTCCCTCCCCTCCTTTCCCACATGCCCTCTCCCTCCCTTGGGCAATGCCAGGTACTTCAGCTAGTGACTATATAAAGTGCCTTCAGAAAGTATTCACACCCCTTGACATTTTCACATTTTGTTGTGTTACAGCCTGAATTTAAAATTCAATAAATATAGATTTTTTGTCACTGATCTACACATAATAACCCATAATGACAAATTTGCAAAATAATTAAAAATGAAAAGCTGAAATGTCGAGTCAATACAAGTATTCAACTCCTTTGCGATGATACTCCAAATTGAGCTAAGGAGCATCCAATTTCCTTTGATCATCCTCGAGATGTCTCTAAAACTTGATTGGAGTTCACCAGTGGCCAATTCAATTGATTGGTCACGATTTAGAAAGAAACACACCTTTTTATATAAGGTCCCACAGTTGACAGTGCATGTCAGAGCAGAAACTCTACAAGGACGTCCAAGGGACTGTCCATATAACTCAGATAGAATTATCAGGAGGCATAGATCTAGGGAAGGGTATAAAACAATTTCTAGAGTATTGAAAATTCTCAAGAGCACAGTGACCTCCATCATTAGGAAATTGAAAGAATATAGAACTACCCAGACTCTTCCAAGAGCTGCCGGGACCTTGGTCAGGGAGGTGACCAATAATCCAATGACCACTCTAACAAAACGATAGAGTTCCTTGGCTGAGATGGGAGGACCTGCTGGAAGGACAACAGTCTCTGCAGCACTTCACAAATCTAGGCTTTATGGGAGAGTGGCCAGACGGAGGTCACTCCTGAGAAAAAGGCACATCACAGCATGCCTGGAGTTTGCAAAAAGGCACATGAAAGACTCAGACCATGAGGCAAAATATTATTTCATCTGACGAGACAAAAATTGAACTCTTCAGCCTGAATGCAAAGCGCTACGTCTGGCGGAAACAGAGCCCATCACATTACCCATCTAACACCATCCCTACCGTGAAGCATGGTGTGGCAGCATCATGCTATGGGGATGATTTTCAGCGGCAGGAATGGGGAGACTTCTAAAGCTGGAGGGAACAATGAATAGAGCCAAATACAGGCAAATCCTTGAAGAGAATCTGCTTCAGAGTGCAAATGACCTTAGACTGCGATGAAGATTTACATTCCAACAGGACAATGACCCCAAGCATACAGCCAAAGCAACACTGCAATGGCTTCAGACAAGAATGTGAAAATCCTTGAGCAGCACAGCCAAAGCCCACACTTGAACCCCATTGAGAATCTGTGGTAAGATTTGAAGATTGCTGTTCACTGACACTTCCCATCCAACTTGACAGAGCTCAAGCAAATCTGCATGGAAGAATGGGAGAAACTCCCCAAATCCAGATGTGCAAAGCTGATACACACATGCCCAAGAAGACAAGAAACTGTAATTGCTGCCAAAGGTGCTTCTACGGAGTATTGATTCAAGGGGCTGAATACTTATGTAAACTAGATGGTATTCATAAAATACTTACCCTGCGCAGTCAACTTGTTGCGAGCCAACTCTTCTGTTTTTGAACATAAAAAAAAAAAATTGATCCAATATGGCTGCCAGACCACGTGAGCAATGACATCATAAATCTATATTCTCTAATATAATTGTTGCATAGATCATGCTCAATACATTTCAAACTGATCAGACTAAGCATTGTCCCTGTCGAATTATGACTTCATAATTATGACACCAATGACGTCATCGTTAACAACACCTATTCCCCAGATGGAGTTCTTTACAATGAGCCATGTTTCAATTTTTTCCATGCACCGGTTTTGGAGATATAGAGGTGAAACGTTTTTCGGTTTTCCAAGATGGTGCCTGTACCACATGACTTATGATGTAATGATTATCATTAAAATATTCTACAGGACGAGGTGCTCAGATGGTGAAAATTTAGCACCCATCAGACCAACAGTTGCTGAGAAAAAAATTCACAATGATCGGATAAGTGTTGTATTGTCGAATTATGACGTCATAACGAAGGCACTGATGACATCATTAATATATCTTATTCCCCAAGGGCAGTACTTGACAATGAGCCATGTTTCAATTTTTTCCATGGAGTGATTTTGGAGATATAGAGGTGCAACGTTTTTCGATTTTTTTTCCAAGATAGCGTCTGTAACACGTGACCTATGACGTTATAATTATCATTAAAAATTCTACAGGAGCTGCACATATTCTGAAAATTTCGTGTCCATCGAAATAACAGTTGCAGAGGAATTTTTGTTTTATTCACACTGATCAGATCAAGCGTTGTACTTGTCGAATTATGACATCATAATTGATGTGTACCCGGTGTGTACCCCGGTTTAGAATAGGTACACCGTATCCCTGCGCATCGTAAGAGGCGACTAAGGGTTGGCGTCAGGAAGGGCATCCGGCCATAAAAACATTGCCTCAAACAGGGAACCATGATTGTCATGGGGCCCGCAAGGCTAACCCCCGCTCTAGCGGGGAAAATGGCCTTAAAACGATCATTCATTCATTCATATATTCAATTAAGGCACCGGTGACATCACCATCAACATATCTTATTCCCCATGGTGAGTACAGGACAATGAGCCACGTTTCAATTTTTTCCATTGAGCGGTTTGGGAGATATAGAGGTGTAACGTTTTTCCAAGATGGCGTCCGTACCACGTGACCTATGACTTCATAATTATGAATAAAAAATATATACAGGTGGAGGCGCTTCTACAGTAAAATCTCGTGTAAATCGGATCAACTATTGCCGAGAAAATGGATTTTTTAAATGCAGACACGTACGGCACACGCACGTACAGCACACGGCACACGGCACACGTACGCAACTGAATGGCTAACCCCGCTTTTCGCTTCGCGAGCGCCGGGTAACTAGAACGGCACTTGGTAGAGAGCATACCTCCGCCAGGCTGCACAGTTTTACATTTTGTATTCCACTGATAGACCGGATCTGGATTCGGACCTGAACCAAAATATAATCGGCTTGTTCTTGTCACCTTAAACCAACTCATCCCCCAAGTTTAGTCATAACTCATCCACAACTTTTTGTAATATCATGTTATATATCGCTTTTCGACCGATCTCTCAACGGTGAAGAATTATCGAAAAAAAATTAACAATTATCGTATCCGAATCCATATTCAGATCTTCACCAAAATCTAATCGATTCGTCCTTTTCACACACCAAACCTCCCCACCAGGTTTCTTCCGAATCCGGACATAACTTTTTGAGATATCCCACTATATATCAGTTTTAATCATATCACTCAATGATAAAGAATCACTTTAAAATTCTCTGATCCGGATCCGGATTCGAATCTTCACCAAAATTCAATCAACTCCTCCTTGTCACATAGGCAACCTCTCCACCAAGTTTCGTCCGAATCTGTCAACAACGTTTTGAAATATCTTGCTATATATCGTTTTTGGCCCTATCTCTCAATGGTGAAGAATCACATTAAAATTTATAGTAGCTGGATCCGGATCCGGATCCTCACCAAAATCTAATCATTTCATCCCCGTCACATAAGCCACCTCGCTGCCAAAGTTCGTATGGATCGGTCCACAACTTTTTGAGATATCTTGTTCACAGTCAAACAAACAGACAGACAAACAGACAGACAGGGGTGAAAAACAACCTCCATCCACCTTCGGTGGCGGAAGTGATGATATGTTATGCTTAATGACCACACACACACAAATCTCCCATATGAGCGCCTTTGTGAGTGGACCAAGCAAGGCACCGCGGCCCCGTTAGAAATTCCGTTGCGGTAAAGCATAAACACGCATAAAGTACATCAACTCTCCAACCCCGAAGGACCAAAGGTTTACCTTGAATTTGAAACAGTTCATCCATTGGTGTACTTACTACTTTTTAAAGGAAGAAAAATAAATTAAATAGACTACAGGCATAGCAGCAAGAGGGCCATGTTCTTTGTACTCAATTTTTTAATTTGATATTCTAGCAACGGTGCCCTCCCTAAGGGTGGGGCTTCAATTGGGAGGCCCAAATGAAAAGGCAAAATATCAGAAATTGAAGGCTTTTTTATTTTAAACGATTTATATAAACATCCGTCAAATCATATCACACACAAATCATCAAAATCTAAACAGTATTTGTAGAATTTCAATAAAAGCCACATCACTGTTCATATCGGTAAATATTATTCCAGCGTGTTTGGAAAAACTGGAAAAATTGGAAAATTGGGAAAACAATATAGCCTATTTAACTCCAGGGGGTCCCAGGAATACCCACACAAAATATCGTTGCGATCGGTTCAGCAGTTTTTGCGGTACCTGCAAACGGATGGACGGACAGACATTTGGTGAATTATAGTTAGATTTAGACTTCCTTACTCGCAGATGTCCACATGGAGTATACACTACACAGGCACAACTGGGGAAGCTTTGCCGTCAATCCTGCTGGTTTAGTTATTCCCATTGTACTCGATTCAAGCTGGTTAATTATTTTTACAGCACTCAATAAAGTTACACTTTGCGCACATTCCTTAATATTTTCTTCACTCAATATAATTATTAGAACAGCAGAAAGGGTTAAGTTTAATGCTTTGTTAATATGAAGGAGGAGGAAGGACAGCCTTGCTGAAAGCAGAGTAAAAGACATACACTTAGTTATAAGAATCGCTGGGTTAAATTTTGTCAGATTTCACTCCAGATTTTGATACTTAGGTCAAGAAATATACATGTAAAGTTTGCGGCTGCTAGTTTCATTGTTTGTGAGTTATAGAGGTGACGCACACACACACACTGCCTTTTATTATATACAGTCACATGAAAAAGTAAGTACACCCCATGTAAAGTTTTGACTTTTTCAACATATTTCAACATACAGCTATTTGATCTTCATTTCAACAATATTGATAGATAAAGGTGATATAATATAACAAATATCATGAAACATTTACATTTTGTAGTCCATTGTATAATTTAAATAAACATAAATGCAAATTTCGCATGTGGAAAAAGTAAGTACACCCCTACATTTATCACTGCTTCAAATACCTAAAATTAGAATCAGGTTCACCAGCTCAGGTGCAAATGATTAGAACATCGTTAGAGAGGACCTTGGAGGAACCTGTCTTATTTAAACCTCAGACATTTAGTTTGGTTTGCTCTTTGTTGTTGAAGTGTGCAGCGTCACCATGTCAAGATCAAAAGAGCTCTCAGAGGCCTTCCAAAAGAAGGTTATAGATGCCTATGAGTCTGGGAAGGGATTGAAAAAGATATCCAAACAATTTGAAATCAATCATTCGACTGTCCGGAAGATCATCTACAAGTGGAGAAGATTCAAAACAACTGCCAACTTGTTCAGGCCAGGCTGCCCCAGCAAGTTCAGCCCGAGAGCAGACCGCAAGATGCTGAAAGAAGTCTCGAAGAACCCCAGAATGTCATCACGGGACCTACAGGTAGCTCTTGCAACTGTTGATGTCAAAGTGCACAAGTCTACCATTAAAAAGAGGCTGCACAAATTTGATCTACATGGGAGGTGTGCCAGGAGGAAACCTTTGCTGTCCAGAAAAAACATCAGGGCAAGACTAAAGTTTGCCAATTAACACCGAGGCAAAGACTAGCACTTCTGGAACAATGTGCTCTGGACAGATGAGTCAAAGGCAGAGCTATTTGGCCACAGTACCAGAAGACATGGTTGGCGAAAACCAAAGACAGCATTTGACCACAAGAACCTGATACCAACTGTAAAGCATGGCGGTGGAAATATTATGGTTTGGGGCAGCTTTGCTGCATCAGGGCCTGGGCAGCTCACCATCATAGAATCCACTATGAATTCTTCATTGTACCAGAGGGTGCTTGAGGATAATGTGAGGCCATCTGTCAGAAAGTTGAAGCTCAACCGAAGGTGAACCTTGCAACATGACAATGACCCTAAACATACCAGTAAATCCACCAAGGAATGGCTGAAAAGAAAGAAATGGAGGGTTCTGGAATGGCCAAGTCAAAGCCCGGATCTAAATCCCATCGTGATGTTGTGGGGGGATTTGAAACGAGCTGTGCATGCAGGAAACTCCTCAAACATCACACAGCTGAAAGAATTCTGCATGGAGGAGTGGGCAAAAATTTCCCCTAGTCGATGTCAGAGACTGGTAGACAGTTATAAGAAACGTCTACTTGAGGCTGTTTCTGCCAAAGGGGGCAATACCACGTATTAGAGCCAAGGGTGTACTAACTTTTTCCACATGCAAAATTTGCATTTATGTTTATTTAAATTATACAATGGACTACAAAATGTAAATGTTTCATGATATTTGTTATATTATATCACCTTTATCTCTCAATATTGTTGAAATGAAGATCAAATAGCTGTATGTTGAAATATGTTGAAAAAGTCAAAACTTTACATGGGGTGTACTTACTTTTTCACGTGACTGTGTGTATGTATGTATGTATGTATGTATGTATGTATGTATGTATATATATATATATATATATATATATATATATATATATATATATATATATATATATCTATATATATATATATATATATATATATATATATATATATATATATATATATATATATATATATATATATATATATATATATATATATATATATATATATATCGACTGTCAACATCATATATATATATCGACTGTCAACATCATATATATATATCGACTGTCAACATCATATATATATATATATATATATATATATATATATATATATATATATATATATATATATATATATATATATATATATATATATATATATATATATATATTGTTGCGGATATGAGGATTGAGGTTTTTTGATTGTGTTGTATTGCATACCAATTGTTGTGAATATTGCTTTAGTCTGGACCCTCCTGCCTCCAGTGTTGTATAAAGGTCAAAGGGCGTTCCCGTAGTTAGTTCAATAAAGCATACATGAAGGACACTATAATATTCCTGTTCAGTAGTTTATTTCCTTATTCTGTGTATTAGGTTAAGGCTTTGTCTTCCATTAAAATGACACTCCATTGCACCAAGTGAAATAAGATAGATTCCCTTCATTCTTCATTCCCATTCCCAAAACCTCCATTTCCCCTTTCGTCATGGCCAAGCCTCGATTGCAAATTACATCCCCTCCAAAACCACCATTGAACATTTGCTCGGGTCGGGGAAGAAAGGCGTGCCCGCCCGTCGTCATCAAGGGCGGAGCCAGAGGGTCACTCGACCAACCAGGGCCGAGGTGAGCACACCGATGGGCGTGTCCTGAAGGCCGGAGGCGCTATAAAGGCACGCGTGCAAGTGAGTTGTCAGTAGTGGTTGCGTTGAGTTGTCAGTGGTTGCGGAGAGTGGAGTAGTTGCTGAGTTGTGTAAAAAGATCATCCAGAGAGAACCAACTGCGAGAGTACATTGAGATCACCCAAGGAAGTTTCGTACACAGCAACGGCTGATCAAGTGGACCGATGCTTGTTCCTGAGCTGGTGCTTTTCCGAACAGAGTCCGAGGCTGGCATGTGAGCAAAAGAACATAGAGAACATTAAGGAGATCATCATCCAGGGAAGCACAAAGCCTGTTGTAGTCCTGGCAAAGCACGCGACGTCCACAGCAGCAGCAGCAGCGGCGGCCACAGCAGCAACACTCAACAGCCGCTTGGGGCCTGGACGGCGGTTTTGAGCAGGGCCGCGAAGGAACGGCGGCTGCCAAACGCGCTGATCGTGCTGCAGGACCCCTTGGACTTTCCTCTCCCTCCAGCCATCCACCTCCTGCCCATCCATCCTTTTGTGTACGTGAGTTTGTTCTGTGTTTTGTCCCTGGGTTAATTAAGTTTGTATAAGCTAGCGTTGCACTGTGTCTAATATCTTCTGTATATTATTTTCTTATCTTTCCTTCTCCTTGGTTATTTTTGGGTGTAAATAGAAATAAATTATATTCGTATTTCCAACCTTTTTATCTTCTTCTTCTTCACATCCGCGTCGCCTTAGTCTTTTCCCTATTGAATATCTGTGGCGCGATCCGGCCAACGTTCGGGGATCGGGTTAATCGGGGTAACTGTTAGGCCGCGGTGCCATCCGCTCGGCAAACCAACATCCTTATCCGCGGGCCGTAACAATATATATATATATATATATATATATATATATATATACACATATATACACACACACACACACACACACACACACCACACACACACACACACACACACACACACACACACACACACACACACACACACACACACACACACACGACTAACACTTCAAAATTGAACTGTTGGCATTTTACATTACAAAAACTTCAGTGTTCTCCAGAAAGGCAAAATATGGTTATCGTGCTGTATGTCCCAAAAATAATTTTCAGGTGTGGTGTGTCACAGAAAACATCACCTTATGGAAAATTCTATTTTTTGTTGCATTTTATAGCACAAAAACATTACAGAATGGTCAAGGAAAGCTCTAAAATGCTGAAAATCCCCAGTGCATGCAATGAACATGAAACAGGATAACTATGACAAATTGTAAATGCACAACGAAGTGAACCAAGTTACCAAGTTACCAAGTAATAAGTGAACCAAATCAACACACATATAATATCGCAATCAGCAAAAAAATAAAAACCATACCCAAGAATAACTCAACATCTCATTCTATTCCCTCTCTCCAACCCCCCCTCTCCCACCACCCCCCATCCCTCCATTTGTTCTCTAAGGGTTGCAATTTAACAACCAGGAAAGAAAGGCAGGTCCAGTCAATGGTATTTACAGGTAGGATGACAAATCATACCTGACTGAGGTCCAGTGGCTGGCCGCCCCTCATCCAGTTAACACGAGACACTGGGGGAATGGCTCTGGTTGGACACACCAGAGAACCTGGGAGGCCCACTGGCAGGTAGCTTACAGCTGGCATAGCAACCACACGAGCAGGAACTGATGGGAGGGAAGAAGGAGTTAAATAACAAGATTCTAATGCTGGCTAAATCGCAATTACCCACCACCACTTCGTAATCTCTAACGAATTCCCTCCCTCTTCAATTGCATAGATCATCCAAAGCACATTTGATGTAGAATGTAGGATTCACAGTGTGAGAAGTGCATCATCAGGTGTGTCATGTATTTTTTATTGCCAAGAAAGAGCTCTCTTTTGAAAAAGTATTTGGAAAGCATTGTTATGAAAAACATAAGATCATCATTCAATCTGTTAGGTACCCAACCTGCATTTCCCTAAATGGCTGCCATTATCTGCTTGACTGATCGCAGGATCAGCATGCTGGTCATGTCCGAATTCCCCTCAAACCTGCATTTTTTCTCAAGTCCCATTGTCTCATTTCCTCTGCCACCAAAGGTGGATAGACGGAGGTTATGTTTTCACCACTGTTTGTTTTATCTGTCTGTGAGCAGGATATCTCAAAACGTTATGGGCAGAATAGAACGAACTTTGGTGGACAGGTTGGGTATGTGACAAGAATGAATTGATTATATTTTAAGCTATTATTCACCATTGAGAGATGGGGCTGAAAACTATATATAGCATGATATCTCACTCAAAAAGTTGTGGACGGATTACAAAAAAAATAAAAAATAAAATATATATAACTTGGTGGATGAGCTTGGTAAGCCATAAGATCAAGCCGATTAGATATTGGTTTCGGTTCGGACCAGATCTGGCCTATTGGTGGGATGCAAATTGGAAACTGTTCAGCCTGGCAGAGGTATACGCTCCACCGAGTGCTGTTGTAGTTCTTCTATGCCGTTGTATGCAGCACATAGCTGCGTGTTCGTATCATTGCTGGGGTGCCACTATGCCGCTAATGCAGTAATACCTCACCTACGCTTCATGAAGGACACTGAGAATTTCACACGTCCACCAACTAACGCTGGGAGATGGGAACCCCAAATTCATCCGAGGGATGGTGGCCTTGTGGGTCTTTTGGCCTGACAGCCAAAATGCCTGACGCCTAAAAAAAAAAAATGCCTGACGTTCTTGGAGTGGTGATAATTATGTTGCAAGCAGTCAGTGGGAGTTCCTGTTTGGAAATCAGATCTTTGATGGTGCCCTCGATAGACTTTTGGTTCACTGGGGTAAGACCTTTCGTCACCCTGGATTAAAAAGTAGCATCGGCAAGTTGCCAGAAGGCTTCTGTTTGTAAAGCCGGTGTGCCAAACTATTGTTGCACCACTTTTGTCAGTCGGTTTTATGACAACATCCTGTTTCCAGAGAGATTTGAGTGCACTCCATTATTCTTTGGTGAGGTTGAAAAAGTTGATACTGTGGTTCAAGGCAACACATTTTAACAAAAAGGTGTACGGAGGTAAACTGGCTGCCTTGAGTGAGGGGGGAGGGGTCCACTTGGATTGGATTTCAGAATGAGGAGGAGTTCTAATTAATCTCCCAGAGATTGGTCAGGATTATCCTTGTTGTGGAAGAAAGCCTCGACTTGAATACAGTCGGAAAATATTTCTTTCTTCTGAAGAAATAGTATTCAGCCTCAGAAAGAGGTAAGTGTTGGTACAACTGCATTGCAAGGTTCTTGCGGTGTATCAGTGACAGGAGGAGCAATGAGCTGATTGAGTTTCTGAGTGTTGACTTGCATTACAAGATGAAAGGACTTGGAGTTAAGTTCTTTAATCGTGAGATCGATGGAATGATGAATGGAATCAACAGAATATTGATTAGATTAGATTTTCTAGCTGGCGTGTGAAGTGAGGAGAAGCTAACGTCGGCTTCTCCTTTCTTCCCACAGCAGTTAACCCTTCACCACCTCCATTGCGACCAGTGGACCAGAGCACCACACAACACCGACAGAACCTTCTTAGACTGAATAAAGGATCCCGTTCAAATTGACCTCCCATTCCATTAACCTTTGAGTCAAGAAGATCATCCAGAGGAACGATTCTGAAACTGCCCCAATTTCCCCACAACCAAGTCCATCACATTTCTTTCAAGCGAGACAGAAATTTGTGAGATTCTCTGATCAAAGAACCACTGCCCTCTGACCTCCCATCAGAAACATTTAATCATTTAAAAAGTTGCTGTAATACCTGGACTTTCATCAAGACAATCACTTCAATATCAGGACCCAAAATCAATGTCAAAATCATGGACCACTTCAATTGCATGTACCTTGAAAACCTGCATTATTGAGATCACTTGCAGTGACTCCGAGACACTTCACTCTTCACTCTTCCTTGACATTCGTTCAGTCACATGGCAGTCTCTCGTATTTTTCTCCATTTCAGCACCATGGGCAGTCGCAATCATAAAGAACAAAGCCTCATCTTCAGGATCAGCATGCTGCCTCCTTTTAATTGACTTAGACTTCCAATCTTTTACATTTCATTGTTTTTCCCCCACCCTTAGTTTTATCTACCTTATTTCTCCTCATTTTTCTCTTTTCAATTCTCTTTCCATTTCTCTCCTTTTACTTTTTTGTGTTCATGTTTATTTCTGTATTATTCCACATTTTCACCTCGTCCCAGACCCCTTGATTTAACTCTGAACCCTGACTCCCCCTTTCATGAAGCATCAAAATAAGTCATTTACCCCCTCTGTCACTCCTCCTCACTCCACATGCACCCTGATCCCTGACATAGCTCTGACGCGTGCACCTCTGGCTCACTCCCATCAACCTTCACCTCTATCCCGTATCGCTATTTCGCTCCAGTGAATGATAAATGCCCAAAAGGTCAGCTTCCCTTGGCGGATAGCATACTTCGATCAACATTCTGTTGGTTCCATACATCATTCTATCTTTCTGCCAACACAGAATAACGACACGAAAGCCTTCACAATTAAGACTAGTTTTCCATTTTACTGGTTTACAGTGGAAAGGATGTCTTTTTGCACCATTCTTGTAAATGAGGTTGATGCTCTTGCCAAGGCTGACTGCCTTAACTCTGTCTTTGCAGAAAAGGCCTAGGTCTCCAATCCCTGTCTTCCTGTACACTTTCTGTACCTCCTCACTGAAAACCTCCAACAGCTTGTGAGATTCAACCACGGTGAAGAAATTTCTCACCTCTCCACCACTCCTGGCTCTGAATTCTCCACAACACAACACAACACACAACAGGCATTTTAAGGCCATTTTCCCTGCTAGAGCAGGGGTTAGTCTGGTTCTGACTTCTCCACTATCACTAATTCTGACAGCATTAGTACCCTCATACTCAAAATCTGTTCATCTGTTTGTCTACTCCTGCTTATCTGCTCTTTTCAGATCATTTTCCAAGGGCTGTCTGCCTGAATCATGGAAATCACCAACATTACCCAAATATGTTACCAAATCTAACCCTCTTGACAATAGAGCAGTCAACAATCTTCCCATCAATAGCAAAGTAATGGAATCCATAATTACAGCAGACCTCAAGTCTGAAGTTTTCTCTAACTTTCTGGTCTTCGACCATCGGTTTGGCTTTCATCCAGGTCTTCCACCTTAGACACGCTGCTTCTTCCATATCAGGAATGGATAGGTGAACTCTATCTAAAACAAAAGGTCAGGGCCATCTCACTGGACATCTCCCACACATTTGGTTCTGTCTGATACCCTGGTCAGATTTCGAACCTTTCAGCTAATGGTATCCTCCGATAATTTCCTGTGTGCTCGCAAGCAGCTTTCTTTAGATGAAATACTATACCATGCTGTAGTTAGAGCCCAGTATCCCTCAATGTAGTGTTCTGGGGCCAATCATATTATTGATATACATCAATGAGGTGTCTTTGTCATTGGAAAATCCATTATATCAGTTTGCAGATGACTTTACCCTGTGCAGGATAGTTCTGCACCCCCTAGACCAGGCAGGATGCACACTCCTTTTTGCTGATCTGGAGAAAATAAGCAAATAATCATCTACCTAGTACATATCTTTTAACAGGAGAAAGAATTATTCTCACTTTATCCTTCAATAGGGTAAACCCCCTATATTTCTGTGATCAATCTCTGGGAGAAGTAGTGTCTTTGGCGCTCCTGGGCACCACTATTAGCCATAACCAGTCTTGGGCAGATCACATCTCCAAGCTGGCCTATAAAGACGCCAATGTCTCAGCATTCTCCACAGAGCCAAGTCTTAATGTACTGCCATCAACTTAATGCTGAACAAAGCCTTCATCTGGAGTGTCATAGAATATGGCTTCCCACTGTGACCTGGTGTTGCTGTTTCCTATATTGACCCCTTTTAAGTACTGGAATCTAAGGCCCTGTATCATTGGAATTTCTCATCAGGACGCTAAATCACAGGGTATATTACTTGCCCACTGTAGGCAAGTTGGTGGCCTTGCAGTTTCTTTACTAGCTCTATTCTGGCCACGCTCCTCCTGCCCTCTCGCCTCTGCCCATACCCCTCCAGATCACAGAAGCCATGGCAGATACCCTTAAAATGGAATCCTTCTCAAATCTAAACTCATTACTCTCCTCCATTTCTTTCATATCCTTATTTTCTTGCCTGTCAAATGAGCTTCCTGAATCTATTGTTGAGAGCTCTTCCCTACAGTATGTCAGGTCTGCTTCCTACCACTACCGCATGGTCTCTCCCATTTCTACTACTGAACTTGACTATACCCGTTGAGACCTTGTCCTCACCGATTACCTCCAATTTTCCTCTCATCGTGCTGTGATGAACCCCGATTTTCCTGTTTGCCCCATTTTGTATTTTGATCCAATGCTCCAGTCTCTCCCATGAGCCTTGATATCTATACATAAGAAAGAGCAGTGATGAAACTCAACATTTGCCTGCAAACTATATCTAAAAATTGAGTAGACAGCAGGTGGACAGCAGACATTGTGGCAAACAGACACAGCAGTATTAAGTGTAGAGAGTCTTGGTAACAGGAACATTTTAAGACAGATTTCACTTAAATAATAGCAACATTATTTTATATTTACTTATTTATTTCTTAATTACATTTTGCTTTGCTATTATTTTGAATAAATTCATCTCTAAGGCCATTGCTCTTCACAAAAATATAATGTAGTTAATTTAATATCTCAAAATGAAGCAGATGGCAGCCACACAGTTCAAGTTGTAAACCCTATGTTTGGGAGAAGTCAGGTGTGGTGCAGCAGGGAAGGTGAGAGGTTGAGGCGCAGACCTACAGAGCACTGTAAGCTTCGCTGTGGCAGTGGCTGGGCGGCCGAGCCCGTTGGTTGCCAGACAGCGGTATGTGCCTGCATCATCTGGGCCAGTACGATAAAGCAGAAGGCTTCCATCCAACAGCACCCGAACCCTGCCCTCCAAGGTACTGCACGGGGGAACGGCATGGTACAACACCACCAACATAACATGCTGCGGTGCAGCAGGTTGACGGGATAGTCAGATCAGGTATCGAATCTCAAATGTCACTTCACTCATTGAGCCTAAGTCACCTCAGTTCACTAATATGATTCATTCAAGTGACACCATTTATGGCTCGACTTTAAATGAGCTATTTCAAATCAAGAGTAGGTGAGTTACAAATTAGGTTTTAAGCCACAAAAATCATGACTCGATATGACTCGAGAGCAATTCACTAATTGTCAGCTCTGGCACAAAACTAAACATAAAGTAATGAAAAATTACATATTATAATATAAAAAGCATTAGTTCTTCCTTGAATGTCAGACATTCGCAGAACTTTTGCCTGAAATAAAACTTTGGGTGTTAAGACGACAGCCAGGATAAAAATAACGAATGCATCCGCTCGTTCCTTTCTCAAATAATGAGCACAATTATATTATCTACCATATAAAACCGTGTGTGTCTATGTGTGTGTGTGTGTGTGTGTGTGTGTGTGTGTGTGTGTGTGTGTGTGTGTGTGTGTGTGTGTGTGTGTGTTCCCCTTCATAAGGCTAGGTTTTAAAGGCTTTGAGTAGTGCTTTAGGAGGGATTTAAGTGGGGGGGGTTTAATGGGCAATCTTTGAACACAACTGTGTGTCCACCGATTAAAAGACCTAAAAGACACCAATGACCCCGAAGACCCTGAAGACCCAATGGACCCCAAACACCCAAAATACCCCAAAGACCCAAAATACCACAAAGACCCAAAATATCCCAAAGACCCTTAAAGACCCAAAAGTTCCCGAAGATTCAAAAATACCCCAAAGACCCTTAAAGACCATTAAACACCCAAAAGACCCCGAATACCCAAAATATGCCAAAACCCTTAAAAGACCACTAAACACCCAAAATACCCCAAATACCCTGAAGACCCCAAAGACCCTTAAATACACTGAAAACCCAAAATACCCTAAAGACCCCAAGGACCCACAAGACTTAAAAGACTGAAAAGACCCTGAAAACCCCAAATACCCCAAGACCCAAAAGACCACACAAACCCAAAAGACCATGAAGACCCAAAAGACCACGAAGACCCAAAATACCCAAAATATCCCCAAAGACTTTTAAAGAGCCTGAAGATCCAAAAACCCCACAGACTGAAAAGATCGAAAAGACCCAGAAGACCGAAAAGACCCCGAAGACCCAAAATACCCCAAAAACGCTGAAAGACCCGAAAGACCCAAACAATCCAAAAAAACAAAAAGACCCTTAAATAACCTTAAAGACCCTGAGGACCCAGTGGACCCCAAAGACCCAAACTACCCCAAAGATCCAGATTGTGGACCCAAAATACTCAAATGACTCAAAAAAACTAGAGGACCCAAAAGACGCCGATGAACCAGAAGACCCAAAATACACAAAAATGCTGGAGACCCAAAAGACCCTGAAGATCCAAAAGACCATGAGGACCCAAATGTCCCAGAGGACACAAAAGACCCCAAGGACACAAAATAGCCCAATGACACAAAAGACCCCAAGAACTCCAAAGACCCAAAGGAAGAGTAATTATGCCTCTTACATTGGAATCGTTGAGCCTCAAGGTTTGCAAACTGAGCTTGCCTCAAGGCTTGCAAACGTAGATGCTTGCAAACTGAGCCTTAAGGTCGGTGTACAGAAACGGTATTTTATTAATCACAATAAATACATACAAGACACAGGGAGGTGAAATTTGCTGCATGCATGTGATGTGCAATATGCGCAGAGTAAATCGAGTGTTCATTTACGTCTGTAGGATGTCTAATAAATAAAGATGATACAAGCACACCTGACACTCGGCCCAGACTTCAGATTTTCGCATGCTCACGTGGCTGTACCCTCAAAAACTGTTCCAACCCTTCATTTTTGACGGGCTTTATACTAGTAAAGTAAGAATTGTCACTTATTGGCAGGAAGTACCATATTTATAATCACTTCTCTACTATTCGCTGAGAAGACAAAACCCTTTTTTTTTTTCAGAGTGGATGGTCTAACCATTACACCACAGAGTCTAGTGAATGACAGATAAATACATTGGGAGATAGATAGAGATACAGATAGATTGACAGCTAGATATAGATAGTGTTATCCTAATGAATACCCTCAACCAAGAGGAAAAATCAAAATCCGTAATACTCTTTTACTGAGGTAGGTGGTTGCTTAATCTTCTACCAATCCTCATTTTCTCAAATTTGAGACTTCTGCTTTCTACTTTTCTCCATCTCCTCAGAACCTACCAACATCTGCTAAGTTCAAACTGCACACTCATGTTCACTCATTTGTGACCCTTTTATTCTACAACTGTAAAACTAACTTTACATCTGCCCAGCCGCATTCTTCCTTTTTGGCCTCACTTAGATCTAAATCAGGACCTATGAAGGACCTCTTTAACATTGATTATGGTGCTTCTTTGTATTCAAATTGCCTGATTGTTTTACCCTCTTATCCAACGTTGGTATGTTTCCTCAACACCCTTTGTTGCTTGAGCATTTCATGAGCCTCAACATTTGCAAAAATATGTTAATGAGCAAGAAATACACTGGATAGTTTCCCATTGCCATGTCAGTGGATTTGCAGGGGTAGGAATTTGGTATTTGACCAAGGTATTGATACAAATTGGCAAACTCTTTTATAACATATGATGGAATCAAGTTTGGTGGCAAGTTCTGGCACATGAAACGGCCAGCTTAACCCAACCACATGCACAGCATACTTTATTTGAGTACTGTAATGAAATTGTGTCTAAGTTGAACCCAGGTGTTATGCCGACTCTGTCCACTGAGGGGCTCCTATAAGAATTCGGACTGGACAACGCTCCGATTATTCCTGTGACATTTATTCTGTGTGATGTAGTGCATGCTCAGATGGTGTGTGTTACTCATGGTTCTAAGCTTGCTTGCACTAATTGCAAATCCATTACTTACTTTTATGATTACTGAATACTGATATGTGGCTTGTTGGTTTCTTACAGGTATTGCTAGAGATCGATTCTGAATTAAACTCACTATTCGAGACAATGTTGTAAATCTGATTCTTACAACAAGTACTTTTAGTGCAACTCTATGCATGTTACATTTGCGGTACGACCGACCGTACGTCACTGCAGGTTTAACCGGCACGACATGACCGGAGAGAGCTACCGCGGAGCACGCGGATGCTGCCCCTCCGCCGGAATCGGGGACAACAGACACTCTCGAGTATTTCGACCTGAGTGTGACAGCCGCCGCCGTGGCCGCTCCCTCAGCCAGAAATAACGCTAGGTGCTTTTTCTGCGGGAACCGGAACCATTTAAGGTGAGTTTGTCCGGCTAGAGACGCGAAATGTCATTCGTGTTCTCGAAAGGGTCATTTTGCAAAGGTTTGTCGCTCGTCACGGGGCCGGCGACCTCGCTCGACTTTGAATGTGATCCTCTCTCCGCCCGAACCATGACCGGCGCCACGCGCGGCCTTGATTGGGATCGCCCCTCCACGCGGGCCCCGTGCTGCGCGCGCGACCTTGACTGTGAACGAGCCGCCCGCCAAAACAAGTGGCGCGATCACGCCTGTTCGCGGCCCACCCGTCCTTGACTGGAATTCTTTCGTCGCCCAGCCCACATCCGGCTTTGGCACGATCGACGCAAGCTGGCATCAGATCCACACCCGTGGCTCAAGCGCCACCTATCGACGGCTTGACCGACCCACGTTCGGCTTTGCCCTCACGGAGGACACGAGCTGGCGTCGGCTCCACACGCGTGGCTCGAGCGCCTCCTATCGACGGCTCGACCGACCCACGTTCGGCTTTGACTTCATGAAAGATGCTATCTGGCGTCGGCTCCACACGCGTGGCTCGAGCGCCCCCTCTCGATGACTGCAGGACCACCTGGCTTGTCCAGCGCGGTTATTCCACTAATGATTGCGGGGCAACATGCAAATGCCTTAATCGACACGGGATCGACAGATAGCTATGTTGATTTACGACTCGTTCAAAAGCATGGGTGGCCGATTCTCGGGACAACACGTCGAATCTTCATGGCATCCCAAGGGCTATGGCTCCGCACTCGAGGAAAATGCTGACTAAAGCTTGTGATTAATGGTCGCATGTTTCCGTATGTGCATTTAATGGTCTTACCAGCGTTATGTGCGGAAGTGTTGCTGGGACATGATTTTCTCCGACGGCATGGGCGATTGGAAATGGAATTTGGTGGTGCTGATACTCATGCTGTGTGTGCTCTTGCAGGAATGGAAATTGAACCACTGTCGCTGTACCCCAATATGACTACTGACTGTACACCGGGTGCCATTAAATCGCGACGCTATTCCCGGGCTGACACGCAATTCATTGCGGAGGAGACGGCGCGACTATTAAAGGAGGGTATAATCGAACCTAGTCGATCGCCTTGGAGGGCCCAAGTTTTGGTCGTGCAGACCGCCACGCACCGTATACGCATGGTAATCGACTACTCGCAGACGATAAATCGGTTTACACAATTGGACGCCTACCCACTCCCGGGAATGGATTCTCTGGTACGACAGGTGGCACAGTACTCGGTCTACAGTACTTTAGATCTTCGTATCATCAGATTCCAATCTCCGAGGCCGATCACATCTACACTGGGTTTGAATCCGGACAAAGGTTGTACCAGTTCACCCGTCTACCTTACGGGGTCACAAATGGGGTCCTGCTTCCAAAGGGCCATGGACGACCTCATTGCTAAGGAGAGCTTAACCGATGTCTTCGTTTATCTGGATAATCTCACAGTTTGCGTGTACGACAAAGCCCATCATGATGCAAATCTGAAGCGCTTCCTCGAGGTTGCGCACAAGTATCGACTGACTATGAACGAGGATAAATGTCGCTATTCCGCTCGAACGATAGATCTCCTGGGGTGCACCGTGACCCACGGCGTTATCACTCCGGACAAGGAGCGACTGCGACCCTTGCTCGACATGGCCCCGCCCCTCGACCGTGCTTCTTTGAAGCGTGCTCTCGGGCTTTTTGCTCATTACTCTAAATGGGTACAAAATTTCTCTGAGAAGCTTCGTCCACTTGTGGATTTCAAAGAGTTCCCCATGGCTCACGCAACTAAGGCTGCTTTCCATGGCCTGAAGTCCGACATAGCTGGCGCCGCTGTGTCAACGATTGACGAAAACAAGTCCTTTGTTTTGGAAAGCAATGCATCGGATCACACGATAGCTGCTACACTCTCCCAAGGGGAGCGACCTGTGGCCTTCTTTTCAAGGACTCTCTCCTCGGCGGAACACTGACACTCGTCTGTCGAAAAGGAGGCGTACGCCATCATCGAGTCGATCAGGCACTGGCAGCCATATTTGCTTGGCAGATGTTTTCAGATCATCACGGATCAACTGAGTGTTGCCTTTATGTATGACACGCGCCATGCTCAACGCATTAAGAATGAGAAAATCACTCGCTGGAGAATTTAGTTGGCCGATTTTTGTTACACTATCAAGTATCGCCCGGGGTGGGATAACCTCGTAGCGGATGCATTATCACGGCCACCGGTGTGTACAAGCCTCACCTCTTTTGAGGATCTGCGCATCCTTCATGACAAATTGTGTCATCCCGGAGTGACGCGTTTAGCTCATTATGTGCACAGTCGTAATTTACCCTATTCGATTGAGGATATTCGTCGGCTATGTCGCACTTGTTCCGTTTGCGCTGAACTCAAACCTCGCTTCTACAAACCTCTGATGGGTACGCTGGTCCAGGCCACTCAGCCGTGGGAGCGTTTGGCTATGGACTTCAAAGGGGCCCTGCCGCCTTCGTATCTACCGTCTTGTCCGGGCATACTGGCTTCGGGCAGTTCTCGTTATCTTCTCATGATAGTTGATGAGTTCTCCAGATTTCCCTTTGCTTTCCCGTGCGGCGATATGACCGCTGCCACAGTTATCTGGTGTCTGCGGGAGTTGTTTTCTATGTTTGGGAACCTGGCCTATGTCCATACTGATCATGGAGCAGTGTTCTTGTCCCAGGATGTGAGGGCATTCTTTCTCCAGCGGAATATCGCTTCTAGCTATACTACTCCGTATAGGCCCCAGGCGAACGGACAGGTGGAACGCTTTAATGGCATTATTTGGAAAGCCATTGCTCTGACCCTTCGGTCTAACGGTCTAGGGTTGGACCGATGGACCTGGGTGGTACCCACCATGCTCAGCTTGATCAGGACTTTACTGTGCACCGCTACTAATCAACTCCCCACGACCGTATGTTTCGTTTTTCACGTCGTTCTGTAGGTGGCCGTCCTTTGCCGGGCTGGCTGGCTGGGCCCGTACCAGCTTTCCTCAAATGCGCGGTTCGCTCGAGTAAGTACGAACCCCTTGTCGACAAGGTTCGTATTCTCCAAGCCAACCCAGAGCACGCTCGAGTGCTGATGCCGAATGGACGTGTCTACCATCTCGGTACGTCATCTTGCCCCATGCGGGGATACTGTTGAGCCGGACTACGGCACGGTTAATCTGACAATGGAGAATCTACCGGCTATCCCACCGCCAGATGCGCCCGATCCGGATGGCTTTGTGGGGCCACCGCCGTCACCCGAGTTAGGTGATCATTCCAATGCGGGAGATTTCGATCTCGGGGATGTGGCACCTGGTGCCTATCGGACAAGCGCCGGGAGAGAAATTCGCCGCCCCGACCGCTATGGCTGGACTGACTGACATGGACTGCTGCTACCTGATATTACTCTGCTGCTAACTAATGTTTCTATGCTGCTATGACTTGCTAGCTTGACTTCCACCACTAGGGGTAGTGTAGTTTTAACGGCGGGGAGAATGTAATGAAATTGTGTCTAAGTTGAACCCAGGTGTTATGCCGACTCTGTCCACTGAGGGGCTCCTATAAGAATTCGGACTGGACAACGCTCCGATTATTCCTGCGACATTTATTCTGTGTGATGTAGTGCATACTCAGATGGTGTGTGTTACTCATGGTTCTAAGCTTGCTTGCACTAATTGCAAATCCATTACTTACTTTTATGATTACTGAATACTGATATGTGGCTTGTTGGTTTCTTACAGGTATTGCTAGAGATCGATTCTGAATTAAACTCACTATTCGAGACAATGTTGTAAATCTGATTCTTACAACAAGTACTTTTAGTGCAACTCTATGCTTGCCTAAAACCAGAGTAATAGTTTATAAACACATTATATTCCATTTGGAAACAAAGGCAAGACAAACAACCTGGAGACAAACACACTACCTCTGAGCTACCCTATCAGCAGGGGAATCATGTATGTTTGGTGCAGTTGGTGAAGATGACAGAAATTCAGAATGAATACAGAAAGCGCTGCAAGTGAATCAAAATACAGAATGCAGAATGAGGTATGAGGTATGTGTGAGATATACAGTGTCAACGATACGAAAGTGAAATCATGCCAACATGGCTGTTCGACCTTACCGCAGACTGTGCACATTGGTGCCACCATAGAACCAACTGTAACTTATATTGCTGGGGTAGGCTTCTGCACGGCAAGAAAACAATGCATGCTGGGAAGCATTGACAGTCACATTCCTGGGGGGCAGCACGATGACTGGGGGTCCTGCAGAGAGACATAATACGTTTCACTTAACAGAGTCTCTCCAACTTACATCAAGCCAATTTTTAAGGGGTGAGGCCACAATGTTCTTCCATTCTATCCAACCCTCAAAAATGAAGAAGAACCTTTCTAACCCACCATGTTTAATTCTACATGGTTCTAAAGTGTAATTCTAGAGGGTTCTAAAGGGTAACACTAAATGGTAATTGTTGTGAAATCAAACTCAGACCTCTTTCAAGAAATGAGGCTTTATTGAACTATTTCTCTACCCATTCCTAAAACACAAGAATGCAGATTGTTAGTTCCATAAAGAAGGCAATCAAACATACATCTCCTTCTAGTTTCCTGCAAGCAGGCATTACGCACCTGTTAAATCTCAGTAGTCTACAGCGCTGGGATACAGAATGCCACCCGATCACGCACCAAATGGACACAGTTTACATACAACTCCCTCAAGGTCGTCCCTTCGCTCGGATTGTCTCTTCACTCAGCTCGAGACATTACAACATATTTCACCATATTAATGCTAAAGGATTCTAAAGGGTAATCCTAAAGGATTCTAATGGGCAATTCTGATGTGTTCTAAAGAGCAATTCCGATGGGTTCTAATGAGCAATGGGTTCTAAAGAACAATTCTGATGGGTTCTAAAGAGAAATTCAAAGAGCAATTCCGATAAGTTCTAAAGAGCAATTCCGATGGGTTCCAAAGGGTAATTCTAATGCGTTCTGAAGGGCAATTCTAATGGGTTCGAAAGGGTAATTATAATGGGTTATAAAGGGTAATTCTAGTGGGTTCTAAAGGGTAATTATAGTGGGTTCTAAAGGGGTATTCTAAAGGGTTTCATTTGTTTCTAGGCTTTGCCTATTTCTTATTTAAAATGCCAAACTGAATCACTTCCTTCAGACATGGGTGCGTTTTCGTTTTATTTTATTTTTTAACATCGCTCACAACTCTAGTTTGAACCTCAAAAAAATGGAAAGTGTTTATGCGGTGAAGGAAACACCAAACATGGTCAAGAAGTGTATTCGTTAAAGAATTGTCTATAATGTAAAAACAATGTCAGTCAGGATCCACGTGTCCTCTTCACAAACAACTGATTGCTACTTGTGTTTATAAATCCCATGAAAGAAATTTCAACACCAGGTATAATGTAAATTAAAAGGTTTAGTCCTTGCGGCAACAATTTTAAGAAATTTCTGGTATGACACAATCTCAACCATAATTATATTGAGAATCTGTGAAGGCTTATAACTTTGCAAGCTGGTGAGTTGGTTAGTTTTTAAACTCTTGCTCTTTCTTATATAAAAACGCATTTAATTAGCTCTTCACCTGCACAGCAGGAGATGGTGTTTTGCAGTTGTGTGTGTGTGTGTGTGTGTGTTGTCCAACATATAACTTTTTAACGATTTGAACCTTTGTCATCAACTTTTTAACAAACCTTTATTATGAGAATATGGACAACGTTTTTTAAACTTTTTTTTTGAGCTGTTGTTTTCATCAAGTTTAGTTTTAGTACAAAGCAGATGTGGATGGGCTTTGCATTTTGGGATGCTTTCTAGTTCCTTTTGCAACTGACCTTGAGGGATGCTCAGACACATTTAATGAGGCACAAACTCAACAAAGGCTAACACCTGGTGAGGAAAAAGACGAACCTTGGACCAGAAGCCGTGTCACATGCACCACCTCCCCGTGCACAGATGAGGCCCAGCACGCATAGATCCCGCTGTCATTCCGTTGAGCTCCCACAATAACCAGGCGGCCATTTTCCAGCTGCAGGAGCAAGAGGGGAAAAAGAGAAGACCACTCCTTTTGCATCTTCAGACACATAGGGCTGCCGAAGCAGCTATCTCGGCCAGTGGGTACAATCCTGGACAGGTTGCTACTCTGTTGCAGGATACCCGAATGGCTCATTCGTCCCAGAAGGCTGGTGCTCATTTTGCCGACCTCGGAAGGATGACTGGTTGAGTCAACCCACTTGGTGTTAATCAACAGCATGACAGGGGCTCAAACTCAAGACCCTGAGATATTAATCCAGCCACCTTAACTATTAAACCAACACCAGGCTTAAAGAGAGGAAGGCTGATATATTATTACTGCTTATTAAAACTGGTCAAACATGACATAAAACTGAGAAATAACAAAGCAACAATTTACATAAAGAATGGTGCAGAAATTGTGCAAAAGTGAAATGTATCTGGGGCAAGGTCTGAGGGAATGGGATATATGGTGAAGTGCACCAACACCGAAGAATGGCACTTTTATTTAAAAAAAGAAAAAAAAGAAGAAAAAAAAGGAACTACAACAAAAGAAAATATATTCTTATCGGATTCCTCACCTGGTAGCGGAGGCTTGCTTGAAGTGGATCCCCATTCTTTTTCCATGCTACACGTGGCTCCGGTTCCCCCACAGCAGAGCAGTAAAGGGCAACATTAGCTCCTTGTCTTGCCTCCACATAAGGTGCTGGTGTATGTCGGAAGCGAGGTGGTGCTGCAGAAAAAACCACCTTAAAAGCCAGGCCCAGAATACCACTGTTATGACCTCAATGCAACTGCCATGCTCTGAATGCCACTGTACCCCATATTGATAAATGAGGGAGGAGCATTTGTGTTCTGCAAAAGCACTAAATCAGACACTAAGCCAGGTCACAGGCAATATATGCCTTGCCTATTTCGCTGAATGAGAGGGCAGGTAAGTTGGTTGCTGAAGAAGTATACCAGTTACAGAGAGGTAGGCCCAGGTCCCATTAGCACTGGGGTCGTAGTCTCGATCTAAGAATAGGACTCGACACTCGTACCAACCGCTGTCCTCAGCCTGTATGTCTCGCATATGCAGGGAAGCTGCCTGCACAAGACTTGCCCGCCCTTGGATCGTGAGAGATAGGGAAAGAGCAAACTTTGGTCATCAACTACAACAGGGGTAAATTCTGCACCAAAATAATATTTTGACCTAATAAATAACTAACTACATATAATAACCTCCATTCACAGAGAGGGAGTACTATATATAATTATTTTGGTTAAGCAATAACTTTTTGTACTTCTTCTGACCTCTCAGTTTGTGATATTCTGAACTATTCTCACCCATGTCACATTGAATGCATGTTCCACCAGCCAAACAACTCGATAATTGGCGTTATGGCACTGAAAGTTATTTGTGAAATTTACGCCACATGAGTACTCGCACCTTCCTTGCATGGGACATTATTGTTTTTCATTTTACAGTGTATCAATTTTACTTGCTGTTTAGGATTGGAACGATCATCATTTAATATTCGTACAAATTAAGCCTTTGAATTAGAAGAGGAAACCTTTGATTTGGGCCCAGTTTTATGCCAAGTATGCAAAAATTGTAAATTCCTCCCTTTCCCTTCACCCTTACGAAAATATAATGTAGGTGACCCATTACCAGGCCACAGCTCCCATTTTGTAAAAGCACCGATTTACCTTAATTAGAGGTTTAAAAAAAACCCAAATGTGCATACAATAGTGAATTTACAAGTAATCTAGGTTGCTCGGTAGGGTTACGGGTTGGCCTGTAGGGTTTTGGGTTGCTCGATAGGGTTTTGGGTTGCTCGATAGGGTTTTGGGTTGCTCTGTAGGGGTACGAGTTGGCCTCTAGGGTTACGTACGGGTTGGCCTCTAGGGTTACGTGCGGGTTGGCCTCTAGGGTTACGTGCGGGTTGGCCTCTAGGGTTACGTGCGGGTTGGCCTCTAGGGTTACGTGCGGGTTGGCCTCTAGGGTTACGTGCGGGTTGGCCTCTAGGGTTACGTGCGGGTTGGCCTCTAGGGTTACGTGCGGGTTGGCCTCTAGGGTTACGTGCGGGTTGGCCTCTAGGGTTACGTGCGGGTTGGCCTCTAGGGTTACGTGCGGGTTGGCCTCTAGGGTTACGTGCGGGTTGGCCTCTAGGGTTACGTGCGGGTTGGCCTCTAGGGTTACGTGCGGGTTGGCCTCTAGGGTTACGTGCGGGTTGGCCTCTAGGGTTACGTGCGGGTTGGCCTCTAGGGTTACGTGCGGGTTGGCCTCTAGGGTTACGTGCGGGTTGGCCTCTAGGGTTACGTGCGGGTTGGCCTCTAGGGTTACGTGCGGGTTGGCCTCTAGGGTTACGTGCGGGTTGGCCTCTAGGGTTACGTGCGGGTTGGCCTCTAGGGTTACGTGCGGGTTGGCCTCTAGGGTTACGTGCGGGTTGGCCTCTAGGGTTACGTGCGGGTTGGCCTCTAGGGTTACGTGCGGGTTGGCCTCTAGGGTTACGTGCGGGTTGGCCTCTAGGGTTACGTGCGGGTTGGCCTCTAGGGTTACGTGCGGGTTGGCCTCTAGGGTTACGTGCGGGTTGGCCTCTAGGGTTACGTGCGGGTTGGCCTCTAGGGTTACGTGCGGGTTGGCCTCTAGGGTTACGTGCGGGTTGGCCTCTAGGGTTACGTGCGGGTTGGCCTCTAGGGTTACGTGCGGGTTGGCCTCTAGGGTTACGTGCGGGTTGGCCTCTAGGGTTACGTGCGGGTTGGCCTCTAGGGTTACGTGCGGGTTGGCCTCTAGGGTTACGTGCGGGTTGGCCTCTAGGGTTACGTGCGGGTTGGCCTCTAGGGTTACGTGCGGGTTGGCCTCTAGGGTTACGTGCGGGTTGGCCTCTAGGGTTACGTGCGGGTTGGCCTCTAGGGTTACGTGCGGGTTGGCCTCTAGGGTTACGTGCGGGTTGGCCTCTAGGGTTACGTGCGGGTTGGCCTCTAGGGTTACGTGCGGGTTGGCCTCTAGGGTTACGTGCGGGTTGGCCTCTAGGGTTACGTGCGGGTTGGCCTCTAGGGTTACGTGCGGGTTGGCCTCTAGGGTTACGTGCGGGTTGGCCTCTAGGGTTACGTGCGGGTTGGCCTCTAGGGTTACGTGCGGGTTGGCCTCTAGGGTTACGTGCGGGTTGGCCTCTAGGGTTACGTGCGGGTTGGCCTCTAGGGTTACGTGCGGGTTGGCCTCTAGGGTTACGTGCGGGTTGGCCTCTAGGGTTACGTGCGGGTTGGCCTCTAGGGTTACGTGCGGGTTGGCCTCTAGGGTTACGTGCGGGTTGGCCTCTAGGGTTACGTGCGGGTTGGCCTCTAGGGTTACGTGCGGGTTGGCCTCTAGGGTTACGTACGGGTTGGCCTCTAGGGTTACGTACGGGTTGGCCTCTAGGGTTACGTACGGGTTGGCCTCTAGGGTTACGTACGGGTTGGCCTCTAGGGTTACGTACGGGTTGGCCTCTAGGGTTACGTACGGGTTGGCCTCTAGGGTTACGTACGGGTTGGCCTCTAGGGTTACGTACGGGTTGGCCTCTAGGGTTACGTACGGGTTGGCCTCTAGGGTTACGTACGGGTTGGCCTCTAGGGTTACGTACGGGTTGGCCTCTAGGGTTACGTACGGGTTGGCCTCTAGGGTTACGTACGGGTTGGCCTCTAGGGTTACGTACGGGTTGGCCTCTAGGGTTACGTACGGGTTGGCCTCTAGGGTTATGGGTTGGCCTCTAGGGTTACGGGTTGGCCTCTAGGGTTACGAGTCGGCCAATCAGCTGACAGGTTTGGCTGGTCGGGTCGCAGGTTGGCCTAAACATTCCAATCCGAACATGTGGATCATGTGAGCGAAGTCAGTTTCAAATCGCTGTGCTAACTGTATTTATCCATCGTCTCACAATGTCCTTGTAATTCATGTAAAAATACCCGATTTCTCTTAATGTACTTATCCTGCTTGTGGTTTACGTACAAGTTCCACCACAAGCATTTGATCAATTTTGGGTTTCAAAAGCTCAGAAAGAAAACATTAATCTCGTTGTATGTCCTTTTATTCCCGTGCAACAGCGGACTTACACGACGAGATATTAATTGATGCAATTCATACATTGTAATTAAACAATGTTATGTCATGTGCCACGTGAGTGATTTTAACAAGCACAACTGTGTAAAACAGCGCATTGCAGCTCGTGATTCAACTTGAACCTGATATGCAGTACAAAGCAGACCTTGTTGTCAAACTGAACTCGTTTTCGCGAAGCACAACATTGTCTCTTTCTGAGAACACGGCAGGTGATGATAATGGACACGGTAAAAAATACCTGTGTATGCAGGATCCACCCGTGCCGGGTAGGAGCCGAACTGAATGAGGAGTGGGAAAGGAACTCCTTGTTTGTACCATTCGATCACGTACGGTGGGGCACGGCCGCTCCGTGCTACGCCCAAGTCACAGCCCAGCACGGCAGATTCCCCGGCACGTACCGACACCGGGGGCAGCCGTAGGTTAGCCGCCCCACGCCCTGCATCCAAGTACATGCACCTTAGTTACGAAGAGCAACAAAAACCATGAATGGGAATGTGTCATTTGTGAGGGAGTGACTAATTGTCTGACTGCCCGGATCATCACCTGGGCACCCTTCTTCATTGAGATTTCAATTATTTTAGCCCACATCTTCAAATCGGTAGATGTAGTTACACGATATAACACACACACACACACGCACACACACACACACGTACACATGTACACACACACACACACATGTGTACACACACACACACACACATGTGTACACACACACACACACACACACACACACACACACACACACACACACACACACACACACACACACACACACACACACACACACACATGTGTATACACACACACACACACACACACACACACACACACACATGTACACACACGGTTGTTGTCATTGGAAACAACTGTGGTAAGATCGTTCTTTCTTGGGCAATGGCCCCTAGGTGTCGCTGTTATATCTAATTACTCCCGCCAGGGAGTAATGCATTCGATTGTGTGTGTGTGTGTGTGTGTGTGTGTGTGTGTGTGTGTGTGTGTGTGTGTGTGTGTGTGTGTGTGTGTGTGTGTGTGTGTACAAGATATCTGGAAAAGTTCTGAACGGATTTGGATGAAAGTTGGTGGGATGATTGCCCTTGGGATAAGGAAGAATTGATTAGTTTTTGGTGAAGCTTAGGATATTATTCCGGATCCAGGAAGTTTTTTCGGATTTTTTACCATTAGAAGATGGGGCTCAGCAGGGCCACCCACGGCGGGAGTCTGCGCTCTATTGAGTGGCGTTCCAGTTGAAGAGATGTTTTTCTCTTTCTATCCACTTTTCATTTGACGATCTTTACAAACTTTTGATGTTTCCTCACTCAAACTACTTTTATGTTCACTTTTTCATGGAAGTTTCTTGTGGTGTTGATCAGACAATTTTTTTGGCCCGTCTTCCACGCACCAGCTGCCAAGGCCTGGCATGAGAATGAAGGTGGCAGGAGTTTTGAATTTGTTCCAGGGTGAGGCGATAACACGCCTTCTCTTCGTGAAAGACAACGTGGGGCAATCAATGTCCGCAAGTGTCCCGGGTTGACGGGGCGTCCAGCTTAACGCCCATCCAATGGATGGTGCACATGCGATACCTTACCCTGCCTGTGGACCACTATACTAGTGTGAGGGTATACAGTTAGGCCGAGATATGAACCCAGGCAAGCCAGCTCAAGGGTGAGTTTGCATACCTCGAGGCTATCTGCCCAGCACACTACTCCAAAACAAGAACAACGAGAACGGCACTTGGTAGAGCGCGTACCTACGCCAGGCTGAACAGTGTGTTTTGTATCGCACTGATAGTGACATGCCAGATGTACTCCACACTATGGCATCACATCACCATGTACTCCACACTATGGCATCACATCACCATGTACCCTTCACTGTGGCATCACATCACCATGTACTCTACACTATGGCACCACATGATGATGCACTCTACACTATGGCACCACATGATGATGCACTCTACACTATGGCACCACATGATGATGCACTCTACACTATGGCACCACATGATGATGCACTCTACACTATGGCACCACATGATGATGCACTCTACACTATGGCACCACATGATGATGCACTCTACACTATGGCACCACATGATGATGTACTCTACACTATGGCACCACATGATGATGCACTTTACACTATGGCACCACATGATGATGTACTCTACACTATGGCACCACATGATGATGTACTCTACACTATGGCACCACATGATGATGCACTCTACACTATGGCACCACATGATGATGCACTCTACACTATGGCACCACATGATGATGTACTCTACACTATGGCACCACATGATGATGCACTTTACACTATGGCACCACATGATGATGCACTCTACACTATGGCACCACATGATGATGCACTCTACACTATGGCACCACATGATGATGTACTCTACACTATGGCACCACATGATGATGTACTCTACACTATGGCACCACATGATGATGCACTCTACACTATGGCACCACATGATGATGCACTCTACACTATGGCACCACATGATGATGCACTCTACACTATGGCACCACATGATGATGTACTCTACAGTATAGCACCACATTATGATGTACTCTACACTGTGGCACCACATGATGTACTCTACACTATGGCACCACATGATGTACTCTACACTATGGCACCACATGATGTACTCTACACTATGATGTTTTGCAGGTTTTTTTTACCCTCCTCATCAAAGTACAGTATCTGACGCTGCACATCGATGTACCATCATCGGCGCTCTTCTCATTGCTCAGCAAACCTTCTGCTTAATACTCAATGATTTTGATCCCCATGGACTAAGCTCCTCAATAAATAACCCTTCATCCTTAATGGATCCAAGAATCATCTCTGCATCATCAAAATCTCATCCTTACACAAATCTCAAAATAAAAAGGTTTCCTTGAACCCAGAGGCATCGAGTCGTGTGATCATCGATTAGATTGGATTTCATAAAAGTCCTCTACTTACGACTGCAAATGCTTGCAATGGGAGGCCCTGAGCAGCAAAACCTGTTGACACATCGTTGAACACCATTTGGGAGAAACACTGGGTGAAGCGAGACGCGTCAGAGAACGTGGTCCCAGGAATCCCCTTCGTCAGCTCGAAGGTAACGTGGTACTCGGTGAGGCACTTCACTTAGCTACCTGTCTAATGATCAATGTCAAGTGACACCTCTGAGGAACAGTGTAACACAGATGCCACATGCTGGGATTTCAAACCTCGTCATACGACTACCCACGTATCCCTCTTCGTTCAACGAAGGACACCGAGCACCACATTAGCATTCTCGGTCAACTCAACGTACTCCAACCAGCTCTGAGGAAAGATGGTATCTCCATGGAAACTAGTAACAACAAACCCTCAATAATTATCCTATAACGGTGTTGGCAGGAAGGTTGAATGTGAGAGCTCGGGGGTGTTGGAGCGTAAATAACGCAGGCAAAGGTGGACTTGAATATATTGAAGCTGGAGCATAGTATTTCTCCGCAATTTTCAAAACGGAGTTTACAAATGAATAAAGCATCATCACCTGGTTTTGGCCTATGGTTAGGGCAGCGGGCTCGGGATCCTAAGCTCCTGAGTTCGAATCCCGTTGAATTAACGCCAAGTGGGGTTCACTTAGCCTGTCATCCTTCAGAGGTTGGCAAAATGAGCACCAGATAACTGGTTATAGAGAGGCATTGCATCAGCAGCAGAAAAATGATGCAACCAGCAGCCGGGTGGCATCTGGTAAAGTAAAGCATCTAGTATGTAATATGTAAATGCAAGATTACATGTATACAGAGGCATTGCATCAGCAGCAGAAAAATGATGCAACCAGCAGCCGGGTGGCATCAAGTAAAGTAAAGCATCGAGTATGTAATATGTAAATGCAAGATTAGATGTATAGAGAGGCATTGCATCAGCAGCAGAAAAATGATGCAACCAGCAGCAGGGTGGCATCTAGTGAAGTAAAGCATCTGGTATGTAATATGTAAATGCAGGGTTTGGTTGTATAGAGAGGCATTGCATCAAACAGCAGAAAAATGATGCAACCAGCAATCAGGTGGCATGAAGTGAAGTAAAGCATCTAGTATGTAATATGTATATGCAGGATTAGATGTATAGAGAGGCATTGCATCAGCAGTAGAAAAATGATGCAACCAGCAGCCAGGTGGCATCAAGTGAAGTAAAGCATCTAGTATGTAATATGTAAATGCAAGATTAGATGTATAGAGAGGCATTGCATCAGCAGCAGAAAAATGATGCAACCAGCAGCCGGGTGGCATCAAGTGAAGTAAAGCATCTAGTATGTAATATGTATATGCAGGATTAGATGTATAGAGAGGCATTGCATCAGCAGCAGAAAAATGATGCAACCAGCAGCCGGGTGGCATCAAGTGAAGTAAAGCATCTAGTATGTAATATGTATATGCAGGATTAGATGTATAGAGAGGCATTGCATCAGCAGCAGAAAAATGATGCAACCAGCAATCAGGTGGCATCTGGTAAAGTAAAGCATCTAGTATGTAATATGTAAATGCAACATTAGATGGCATACATAATGTCATCAAAAAACCAGACTCGGTGATGTATGGTTAGAGCGTCCGCTCCGAGTCTGCAAGGTCAGTGGTTCGAACCCCATCTGAGTCATACCAGAGTTAAAAAATTAGAGCAGACAAGCAATGGCAAACTACCCAGTAAACCCCTTCCCAAGAAACGACTCGGAGTGCACCAACACTCTGTAAAGAGCACGGCACGTCAGTCAAAATATCATCAAGAACGGTCAGGACCACCTGGGAATTAGATATTGATGTTCAGTACCTTCCGGGTGTCGTAGAAATCGGAAATTTGGAATGCCGACGGACAACGAAGCCGGTACACCGGGGAAAATCCCAGAACCATCGGGAAGCGTCTGTAAATGATCACTTACAGCAAAAAGCCATAAAAGCATATGTAAAAAATATATATATCTCAATCGATATCTAGCATTTCAAAATTGTAATTTCTTTTTAAAACAATAACTGTAAATTGTGGAAAAAAATCTCAATGAAAATTTACGTAAAAACAGTAAACGCGTCCATAAAATAAATAAATCGAAATTGATATCTAGCAGGTCAGCGACGCTTGCCTTTAATCATAAAGTTTCTATTTATTATGTACCTACATACTAAGCACGGTTTGGTTTTGCTTACACAATGTGTAAGCATACACCACTCGTATTTACCAAAAATAATTCCAACTATTTTTTTTACAAGAATGTCAACGCACACTGCTTGGTATACGAGCCAGCTTTCGGAGATGATGGCCACAGCACCTGACACTCTATACAATAAAGCACCTGGTGGAGCATCATAGAAGGTAGTCTGTTTGATTGCTCACAGCATATAGTCATAATATGGCATTTCACCCCATATGTATGGGCTTTGCCCGAGCTGAGGCATGAGCAAGGGCCACTGCTACCCTAATATATATATATATATATATATATATATATATATATATATATATATATATATATATATATATGATAGAAAATTCCAGATTCGGAGAATGCACACAACGCTGAGATTAGAGCGAGAAAACCTATAGAATGAGTGCATTATATATTTATTTATATCTATATGACTGCGGCAAAATGACGTCACGGCACGCCGCTGTCCAGCCTAATAAGTTGCCTGACGCTGCGGGCTGGAGCGGAAAGGATGGACGATTGTCTAATTTGGAGAATAGTAAATCAAGGAACGGCTGAGTGGCAACAAAAAGTCCAATAAGAACGGGCAGTTGGCGGAGAGAATCGAAAAGAAAAACGGATAAAGGAGATCGGGAGGGGAGGGGCGAGGGGACGAGTCATTAAACACTTGCAGAGACTGAAGGAAAGACCGTGTGTCCTGAAGGACCGAGAGTGAGACCGAAGCACACGACGCCGTGTCATGAAGATGAGCAGGGAACTGAAGGTCAATGCGATTATCGATACACGGCATGACGACGGGCATCCGGAAATGGCGGGAGTTCGCTTCACGATCCTTACTCTCGGAATCCGGAGATGCTTGAGAGATGAGCAGCAGAGAGACGGCCGCCAGCGCTGCGTCCATCCGTCCTGCGCTCTCTCTTCCGTCCGCTTCCTTCTCTTTATACCTTCCTCTCCTCCACCTCCACCCCTCTCCCTCTGCTTCCCACCTCTCCGTCTTCTCCGCTCCTCGTGGTTCCCCAGTTGCAGAGCCAGATCTGCGACCTTCTTCCCTCCTTCTTCTCCGCACCACTTCGTTTTCCCCCTCTTTCTTCTCCCCTAACCCCCTCCCTTCTCCCAAACCCCTCCACTCCCCTCTTCCCCTCCTCAGATTTGCTCTTCGCTTTAATTCTGCCTCCTGACAATTACATTTCTTCTTCAAACCGCTACATCCCGGCCACCATTCCTTTTTCCCACGACTAATTTGATGTTCGACCTCCTTTTCTTACACCTCTTCGATGCCTCGCTCTCTCTCCTCCCTCTTCTTCCTCTATCAATTATTGCCTTTCCTCCTTCACCACCTTCTAATCTTCTTCTTCTGCTATAATTCGCTCGACCCCGCCCCCTGGCTCTTTACTCCCGAGAAAGGCTCTCAGGGATTTTGCAGGAATTTGCTGGATGGGATTCAGAGTGCCGCTTCGTAATGCACCCGAGCTGCCGTGGGAATGTACACTGTACCTGTACCTGTAGTGCAGGCACCGCGGATCGGGACGCGTGCAAAGCGCTGTGCCTTCCACACTGCGCGCGCTTCTTCTTCCTCCTCCTCTTCGAACACTCAAAGACATCTTCTTCTTCCTCCCTCCATCCACTCCCACCGTTTCACGTTCTGCGTTGCTTTTTACTTTCTATAATAAACGGAACAATAAAAGATATGAGTCTTAGGAAAGAGTTCACTCTCTGTAAACAACAACTACTATACTCACTGTCTTCAAACCATCAATAATTATACTCTGACGGTATTGGCTCACTGTCCCCACGGTGCATATGTAATATATAGACAACCCTTCACGTGTATGTCTAAAGAGAACGTCGAAACAAAATGGATCTGGTGGGGAAAATTTTCGGTGAATGTGTCATCTGGTTTTACATCAAAATGTCACCACTTTAGGCTCACCTGTTTCTGTGATAATTCCCAGCATATCTCACCAGGTAAGCCAGCTCACCAGGCATATCAGATTATATGAGGCATTATTTACCAAGAATCCAGGTTATTTTAAATTGAATTATAATGAAATGGATAAATTCCTGATTCTTATTTGGCATTAGATGCTTGACCCACAGAGGGGCCACATGCTGTTTGGGGAATTTTTACCACCTACATCATGGAGCCTTAAATGTTTGATTGGCTTGTTTGGAATCCTTAAAAATACAAGAATTTTGGAAAACGTCTGTTATAGATACTCAAGAATTGATTAAAAAGACTAAAATTGATTTCGATAACGTCAAAAAAACGTTTTTTTCTATAAAATTTTTTTCTTCAAAAACATTTAAAACGAATGAACAGAAAAATCACAGTTCAAAAGTCAAAATCAATTGCACATTTCGAATGAACTCACAGAACAAATTAACTGGAGTGACCACAACTTCTTCGCACCTTCCCTGCATCAGCTGATAGAGGAAAATCTCTCTCTTTCTTTCTTTCTTTCTTTCTTTCTTTCTTTCTTTCTCTCTCTCTCTCTCTCTTTCTTTCTGTCTCTCTGTCTCTCTCACTCTCTCTCTCTCTCTCTCTCTCTCTCTCTCTCTCTCTCTCTCTCTCTCTCTCTCTCTCAGCAGTCTTTCGTTCGGTCGTAATCCGCATGATGACGTCACATCTTTAGAAAACTTTATGCGGTTTAAAAGTTTGAACATATGCTGGAACTTTTTTGAGTCACATCTATAATACTCAACGGACTGGAAAGATAGTCCAGAGGTTAGGGTTAGGGTTAGGGTTAGGGTTAGGGTTAGGGTTGTTAGGGTTAGGGTTAGGGTTAGGGTTATGCGGTTTGTTGTCTAGGCTGTTGTCAACGCTAAGTTGTCTAGGCTGGATTCGAATCCCGACCCAGCTATAAACGGTCATCCTTGTGTGTTTCGCAAGCAGGTGATTCATCAATGTGTGTGACGTCACTCGGATGGACCTTAAACCTGTGGGTCCGTCTGCTCACATTGGTTGTTGGTGGTTGTTAAAGATCTCACAGTGTCCTTCATGGAGAAGGCGAGTTATCGCAGGCACCCTGAACAAATGACTAATTCTGTCCTGATTGATTGTTAGGAAGGCAATGGCAAACCACCAAGTGTAACCATCACCATGAATCTGCTTCAGCAGCACCGACGCTCTGTAAGGAGTTTGGTACATCTTATTGATTGAGAATACTGGACCCAAGACAGCCGGCTATAAACTATAATACTCAACATTTGACATCTGTAATACTCATGATGAAGGTTTCAGATATATGATGGCAATATTCGTTCAGAAATATGTTCTTTTTTATTATTACGTTCGGATCTTTACCAAAACATATGAGTTAATGACTTTTCAATCTTCATTGTAAAGAAATGTTAAGGTAATGACATGAACGTATTTATTATTTGTGCAAAACCTAGGCTTCTGGTAGATTTTGTAACAAAGTATTGTTTTTCAGCCAACTTTAAGGTTTTCAGCCGAACTGAAAAACAGGGGGTATACCCATTTCAAGTTATTGCAGTAGCTAAAGTAGCTTGGTATGTCAGGTCTCTCCAACCCCCGAGAAATATTTTAGTCAGTTAATGGTACTTGATGTGACCCCCAACCGTTTTTAGGCATTTCAGTAGCTATATTGGTTCCTTATATGGCATACAAGCCCCCCCCCCCCTTTGTTCTAAGTCATTCCAGTAGCTAATGCTACATGGTATGACATACGAGCCTCCCCCCGCCCCCCCCCCCTTTGTTCTAAGTCATTCCAGTAGCTAATGCTACATGGTATGACATACGAGCCTTCCCCCCCCCCCCCCTTTGTTCTAAGTCATTCCAGTAGCTAATGCTACATGGTATGACATACGAGCCTCCCCCCGCCCCCCCCCCTTTGTTCTAAGTCATTCCAGTAGCTAATGCTACATGGTATGACATACGAGCCTCCCCCCCCCCCCCCCCTTTGTTCTAAGTCATTCCAGTAGCTAATGCTACATGGTATGACATACGAGCCTCCCCCCCCCCCCCCTCCCCTTGGTTCTAAGTCATTCCAGTAGCTAATGCTACATGGTATGACATACGAGCCTCCCCCCCCCCCCCTTTGTTCTAAGTCATTCCAGTAGCTAATGCTACATGGTATGACATGCGAGCCTCCCCCACCCCCCCCTCCCCTTGGTTCTAAGTCATTCCAGTAGCTAATGCAACATGGTATGACATACGAGCCTCCCCCCCCCCCCCCCACCACCTGTTTTTAGTCATTTCAGTAGCTAATGGTACTTGGTATGACATATGAGCCCCCGCCCCTGTTTTTAGTCATTTTAGTAGCTAATGCTACATGGTATGACACATAAGCCCCCCCCCCCCCCCTCTGTTTGAGTCATTTCAGTAGTTAATGGTATTTGGTATGACACATAACCCCCTTCTCTCCACCCCACCCTCCGTTTTTAGTCATTCCAACAGTACTTGATACATGACATATGAGCCCCCCTGACCCCCCCCCCCCCCCACCAGACCCTGTCCCCAACCTCGCCAACACTTGTTTTTAGCCATTGCAGTAGCTAATGGGACCCTCTATCCCACCCTCCTCCCCCCTCCCCCCCCCCCCCGCCCCCCCACTCCCACCCCATACTCTACCTGCACTCAATTCTTCTTCAATAACAAGACAAAGTGGCAGTTGGTCGTTGCTTTTTGTTAGTCTTGGTCACTTCCACATCATTTGAACTTTGAACCATGAGCAAGGCTGCTTTTCAAGTCACGACTCATTTAAACATAATTAAAGTCTTCACAAATATTTCGCACTTAAAAGAGCAAAAGTCCACGTTTTGATTTTCTCCCTGTTTTGAAAATCTTCATTTAAATAACAACGCTGCGAGACTAGCCAATCAAAAAACGTTTAACAATGGGATTTATACTGCGTCATATTGCGTTTATTGCTTTACCTGTTGGCATTTGTCATACCTGTAAGTTGGGATACTTTTTGAGAAATGCTGCCGTTGGGAACGATCTCTGAAAATACAACAAAGAGAAACACGCATGAAGACCCTTCACACCCACATTCAGCTCGGTCACCGATGAGAATTTGGTTTCATAGGGAGCGATTACATGCGACTCATCATATTCATAATTCAATAGTCATAAGATATATACATCTTCCGATGATGAATAGTTCTTGTCAACTTGCCCAAGACGCTAAAAGTATTTTTCCTCATGTGAGTGATGTGCTGCCACGACAGGGGTACAACATGACCCACCTTCCAGGGGATTGATACGGTGTCACCCCACGACACATTGGACGGCCATCCACCATGTGATGGAGACCGAGTGGACAAACAACAGAGTTTTTAAAACGTTTTTTTTTTTTGAAACAAAGTCCAGAGCAAAGACAAGAAAGGCAGGCATGGAAATAAGTATCAACAAACTGCGGCGCTAAAAACACTTAACGAGTAACACCCACTGGCGTTGCAATGGTAAGGACACCGCAATAGCACCTGAGTTGTTGTCCGTTTAAATCTTTCCTGGAAGGCTCCAGTATTAAGGATTTGCATTCCAGGTTTCTGGAAAGTGTGCTAGCCTCAGGACAATTCCCATCTTGCTCATAGAATGTCCAAAAAAAATCCCAGGTTGCTCACTAATGGCCTATTTGCCCTTCCTATTTTCACCTACGTGTACAGGTTGGTTGCATCATTTTTATGACCTAGCCCCGAGGGCAATTTATTTATTTATTTATTTTTTGTATACAAGATCGAGGCTCGTGTAAGAGCTAGCACGTTAAACACACATTAGCACATAAAACACAAAAAACATAAACGGACACATCAAACAATAAAGGGAGGCGGAGACGAAATGGGGAGAGAGAGGGAAGCACGCAAGCACAACAGTAGAGAACATGGACATCGGGAGATCTGTGGCAGGGAGAGAGCTTGGGGGAGGGGTGGGGAAGGGAAGGGGTACATGGTATAAAACAAATCGACACTACTAGGAATTTCAGGAATGAAGTCGGAGATTGAAAGAGGTGGATTTGGGGTGTATTAACGGGGGTAGAAAAGATCAAGGTTTTGGATGGGGGGAGATAAGAGATGGTGGTGAACAGCTGTTTTAAAGACCTGGAGGGAGGAGAGGGATTGAAGAGAGTGTGGGAGTTTGTTCCAGAGACGGGAAAAAGGGGAATGAAAGAGTGAAGGTGAGCAGAGAGCCGAGATTTCGGCAGTTTTACAAGAAGAGGATTGCTGGCAATTCTTGTGCGTCCTGCAGGAATATTTTGGGGATATTTGGGGAACATTATGCGTCCTGCAGGAATGCTGTCTGGAACAGCGTTTGTCTGTCCGTATGTATGTATATATATATATCCCTTCAGCCGGAATTTTGTAAGGTTTATTCCCTTTAAAATTCGTTTTCTCTGCAACTGTTAGCCCAATTGACACGAAAATTTCACCATAGCAGCGTATCATTGTGTATAATTTTATAATGATAATTACGACGTCATAGGTCACGGGTACGGGCGCCATCTTGGAAAAATCTCCAAAATCTCCAAAACCGCTCCATGTAAAGGATTGAAAGGTGGCTCATTGTAAAGTACTTCCCATGGGGAATAACATATGTTAATGATGATGTAATAGGTGCCTTCATTATGACGTCATAAATCGAAAAGTAGAACGCTTGTTCAGATCTGTATGAAATTTATTGAGCATGATCTAAGGATAAATTGGTCGAGAAAAAAAATGTATGACATCATCTGTCACGTGGTTCAGCAGCCATATTTTTATGACATAGCCCATAGAGCAATGCCATCTGCAACAGTGTTTGCCTGTCTGTCCAGTGTATGTATGTCCCTCACAAACGTCCACCAGGATCTGGTCACATCAGAGATGAGAATCAGAGCTGAGGATCTGGTTACAAATGACAAGGAGGACAGCAGAACCTCCACTCAGCAGATCTAAACCCGACTACGCCGTTGTTAGACTATCGGTCTTGTTTCTGGAAGCGCAGCTGTGCTGCTGACGCAGTGCCCCTGTTAGAAGTCAGCTGGTACTCAGTTTGCCGATCTAGGAAGGATGACAGGCTGAGTCAGCCCAACTAGTGTTATTTAAGGGGACAAAAGGGCCTCAAACTCAAGACCCTAAGATTTTAAGCCAACCACCTTAACCATTAATCCATCACCAGGCTTACTGGCTGACAAAATAGTGATATTAAATCTTTTCTGCTCACACCTCTCCTCTCTGCCACTCCCCCCCCCCCCCTCCCCCCAACTGAATATAAAACTTTCTCGAATCGGATGTTTTGCTGTGATGGGAATAATGACTTTTTCCTCTCATTTATATCAAGTATGTTTGTAAAAGTAGATCTCTTTACAGTTCTTGATGAAAATCTACAAAACACAAGTAAAACTTTCATGATAAGTAAATGCATAATCCTACCCAGTTGTGGACGAGATACAATATTTTGGACAATCCATCACAGTTCTTGGTGTGAAACCACTTATTAGTCCCCTACCGGTGTACACCGGAGGCGACTATAGGTTTGCACTCCGTCCCTCCGTCTGTCAGTCTGTCAGTCTGTCTGTCCGTCATGCAAAGAACAGTTTTCCGGACTTTTTTTCTAAACTCTTAATGCTAATGATTTCAAACTTGGTACATGGTTTCCTCATGATAAGTTACAGGTCAAGTTCGAACTTCACGACGTTTCGATCATTTTTGACAAAGTTATGGCACTTTGAACTTCGGTAATTTCCCCAACAGTTTTCCGGACTATAATTTGGAGTGCGGTAAGTCAAAGCTGTTAATATTCCTTGTTTTAACTCCAATTTACATTCTGTTTCCACTTTTAGTGAGACGTAGGGGTCTGTGCAACCATTCATAAACTTTATTTGGTGCAAATTGGATAATTTTTAGCCGAGTTACCTCAGACTGTGAGTTGGTAATTCTATAATTCACACAGTGCAATACGTGTAATTTCCCCAACAGTTTTCCGGACGCCAGACTGCCGGTAGGGGACATGTATTGCAGCGCAATACTCAGAACGCTTGTTAGATTGGAGAGTTAGTCACAACCTTTCCCATACCCTAACCACATCCTGGACTGTAACTCTAAAATATGTTACCACTTTTTGATTGGTTAAAAGTAGGTTTCTCTATCATTCCTCAAATAGTTTGTGCCCTGGTTCTTTCAGATATTGTAATTGTTGTTGCAGACTCTGTAATTGGATTTCCTATAATCTCACAGACGATACCATCAAATTTGAACGATATGTACCTGGACTCGTCACTCAACAATACCTGTTTGATCATTACAAAGTTATTAAGGTTTGCAAAATCTACCAATGGCTGAGCGTCTCAAACAGCCTCTGACAGTCGAGCCTCGCACCGGCCTTCTCGTGGTGGGGTTGTTATCACTAACGGGGGTAGAGGTGAAAGGCAAATCACTGTTGCCATAAAAACAGTTGCTTCGAGCATATGGTTCTCGTTAGCCTTGGTAGGCAGCTCATCTCGGAAAAGGAAACTCAAAGTCCAAATTCGCCGCTGCCTTGCAGTTCAGTTTTTGAAACCAAAGGTTTAATGGGGTAAAGGCGGTAAGTCATTGTCAAGAAGGTAACTTTTGCATTTGCTAACCAGTGAGCCACCCTTGGACAAGTGCAATACCTAATTTCAGCCTCCCCATCAGGGTTACCTGAAGCCATGGGAGCAGGTACCGTAAAACGGGGTGAATAGGGACAGCCATAAAAATCCTATTTATTCCTATTTAACCCATATATGGGGTTAATAGGGACTATAAGTTGCTTTTTTTTTAAAACAAGAGAACACTTTCAACCCAAATATCAACAAATTAGTATGGTTATCAATTTTCAGCGAAAAAAGTTTCCGAACTTTTTTTCAGTTTGTGTCCCTATTCACCTTGTTGTCCCTATTCACCCCCATTTCACGGTAGTATATGGCCATGCAGGCAGCTGGCACATAATATCAGTAATGCCTGCATGGCCTTGATGTTCCACATACCAAAACTCCACAGAAACGAGCTAGCAATATGATGGAAACCTTCGAAGAAAGAGAATATGAACAAGAACCAATAGTGATAGAATCGGAGGTACATAGAGGCCTAAAAGAGCTGGCAAATAGAAAGAGCGGCATTCCATTACCAAAAAGAGGATCCAAGAGAATGTTCAAATAACCAAACCATTGCCTTGATTTCACAAGATAGCCAAATATTACTAAATATCATAAAACACAGAATAGAAGACGTCATTAAGTGATAAATGTTAGTTGAGTAATGTTAGTTGAGCCTCTTTTTCAGAAGACGCAGAGGTATTTGGGATCAAATCGCAAATCTAAGTTGGATCATGGAAAAGGCAAGGGAATATCAAAGGAAGGTGGATCTCTGTTTTGTAGATTATAACAAAGGCTTCGATTGTGTTGATCGTGGATTGAAGTGGATAATGCTGAGAGAGGTGGGGTTGTCAGAGTACCTGATCTGTCTGATAAGAAGCTTGTACATGAAACAAGAAGCTATAGTAAAATGTGTGGAGAGACAGAATGGTTTGGAATTGGGAAAGGGGTCAGACAGAGGTTCATTCTCTCTCCTTACTTGTTCAATCTGTATCATGAGGAAATCAAACTTGGATGACATAGAGGATGTAATCAGGTTTGGAGGAAGATGTATCATCAATGGAAGGTATGCTGACGATACCACTCTGGGTTAGGGTTAGGGTTAGGGTTAGTTGTTAGGGTTAGGGTTAGGGTTAGGGTTAGGGTTAGGGTTAGGGTTAGTTGTTAGGGTTAGGGTTAGGGTTAGGGTTAGGGTTAGGGTTAGGGTTAGTTGTTAGGGTTAGGGTTAGGGTTAGGGTTAGTTGTTAGGGTTAGTTGTTAGGGTTAGGGTTAGGGTTAGGGTTAGGGTTAGGGTTAGGGTGAATGGCCAATGGTAAACAAAAAGTAAAGAGGACTTGATGAAACTGTTGCAGAGATTGAAGAAGGAAAGTGAAAAAGCTGTTCTTTATTTAAACCTAAAAAAGACTAACTGAAGTAAGTGAAGAACGTGGAGGAGAAGTTAATAGACAGTTAACATTGGGGAGAACAGCAATGTCAGGATTGACAAATATCTGCAAAAAACAAAGATGTGACAAAACAAACCCAGAGGATGCTGGTGAATAATCTGGAATTTCCAGTCCATTTGCAATGTATGGATGTGAGTCATGAACAGTGAAGATAAAAGAGAGGAGGAAGATTGACAGTTTTGAAATGTGATGTTGGAGATGAATGTTAACAATTCCATGGACTGCAAGAAGAACAAACAAATCAGTGTTTGAATAAATTAGAGCACCATGTACATTATTAGAATGGCTGATGCTAAAACAGAAACTGTAATACTTTGGGCACATCATGCGTGCAGAAACGAAAGTCTGGAGAAATCAACCATGCTGGGTTTGAGGGAAGAAAAGGAAGAAGGTGACCTTGTTTGTGCTGGATGCATGGGGTGAAGGAGGTAACCAAGCAGTCTTTGCCAGAGCTTTGGGAAGCAGTGCAAGATATATATATATATATATATATATATATATTTATAGGGATGTTTAGGAAAATCTGATCATGAATGTCACCAGTAGTCGGACACGACTTGGTCAAACTGGATAAATATACACACAGACACACAATCGAGGCTCATGGGAAAGCTAAGCACTGTTTTGTCTCACAATCCACCACAAGATTCTCATTCCATATGAGATTACTGTATTTTCAATGGTCTACTGAATCAATGGTAAGCAATGGTGTTGACCGTCGTCTTCCACTTCATGATGATGCTCCACATGGTTGATTTAGGGATGTTTATATAGAATGGTTGAAATGGTCCTGCAGGAGGTATCCAATCATTGAAGGCAAAACATCATTCCCTGTTTTTGAACTCCATGAACTCCTTCCTCCAGAGCATGATTCACTGAAACCGATCAATAAGACTATTCTTTGACCATCGATAGTCTGTTGGTGATATTTATGGCAATACAGATGACATAGGGCAACTCTTACAGCTGGGGTCTTGTGCACTTCACCTTAGCCCCCTGTGCTGTCTTTCCATCATGGTCCCCCTGTGCTGTCTTTCCCTCATGGTCCCCCTGTGCTGTCTTTCCCTCGTGGTCCCCCTGTGCTGTCTTTCCCTCGTGGTCCCCCTGTACTGTCTTTCCGTCGTGGTCCCCCTGTGCTGTCTTTCCCTCGTGGTCCCCCTGTGCTGTCTTTCCCTCGTGGTCCCCTTGTGCTGTCTTTCCCTCGTGGTCCCCCTGTACTGTCTTTCCGTCGTGGTCCCCCTGTGCTGTCTTTCCCTCATGGTCCCCCTGTGCTGTCTTTCCCTCGTGGTCCCCCTGTGCTGTCTTTCCCTCGTGGTCCCCCTGTACTGTCTTTCCGTCGTGGTCCCCCTGTGCTGTCTTTCCCTCGTGGTCCCCCTGTGCTGTCTTTCCCTCGTGGTCCCCCTGTGCTGTCTTTCCCTCGTGGTCCCCCTGTGCTGTCTTTCCCTCGTGGTCCCCCTGTACTGTCTTTCCGTCGTGGTCCCCCTGTGCTGTCTTTCCCTCGTGGTCCCCCTGTGCTGTCTTTCCCTCGTGGTTGTCAGCTCTTTCATGAGCCTCGATTCAGTATACAAAAGCTATAGGTTTTCAAAATACATTTAAATACTAAATTTGAACAAGCTAAGGGAGGGGGAAGGATTTGGGACTAAAGGAGGGGAGAGAAGGGATTGCAAGGTAGACACTAGGGGCATGTAAAGAGTGGCGGAGGGAGGAGAGGTTAAACATCTTTCGTTTTTGTAATATGGTCATGCCCCTTTCCGATCTGGATGACCCCAGATAGTGAGAACTTAGAGGCCTCTGTGAGCCCTTCCTGTGATGAAATCACATCATAGCTTCAGGATATGAAAAACGATATGTAAATGCGTTAGACTTATGGTCAGAGTTGTTTTATTAATATCTTTAGAATGTATGAGCTTTGCCTTAATTAATGTCAAGTCCCATAAATTGAACTTCAGCTGAGATATATCAAGTGGAAGAACTAATTTTTGCATCTCATTACATCATCCCTCATTACTGCATAAAATCCTCATGCAAGACTGATCTTGTATACCTGGTGTATTCACATAAGTTTTTATTGAAGGTAAAGATTGGTCGACCCATACACGAGGCCTTGGTCGTGTAGTTGCGGCATCGGTCTAGATGACTACATGTGCTCGTTCGGTTTGCGATCTGCGGCTAACCCCTAACCGTTGCCTGACTCACTCATGACCAGGCTGGCTTTCTTTGAAGAGCTGGCGGTCGTGGTTAAGGATTTCTAAGAATAGCCAGCAGTTGTTCAGTCTCTACTTGTGTCGCCTGTCTCTCTATGTACCTGTCATTGTGGAACATTAACAGTAGCACAGACACAATGCTGCTTCCATGGGCTTCAAGGTGTCGATGCACCTCCGTCTGAAGTTCCATCCCTATCGGCAATGATCTCTACCATCATCAACCACCCATTAACGGACATCCACCACTCTTACCTGAAAGTTACTCATCTTTCTAAGCCTGGTGTTGGCTTCACTTGTCTTACACATGCCATAAGGTGGCTTGCGGAAGATTTTAGGGTCTTGAATTTGAGCTTAGTGGTAACAGGGGCACCGACCGCTTCAGCGGCACAGCCGCATTTCCAGAAGAAATGGTGCGACCAGCAGCCAAAGGCTTCATACCAAACAACACCAACTCATCTTTCTCTCTCTCCCCCTCCTTCCCCATTTTTCCCTCCAACTACTTATTACTTTCAGATTAAAAGTTATCAATTTGCTCTTCCACGAGGCAAGATTTTTGTAATCGAAAAGGAACACCCAAAGCTTCGAGTAAGTTCTTGCTCATCCGAAACACCTCCTGATTTGTAAGAGCGCCCTCATTATTAGGACTGTATCAATTGCTCACTCATCAAGGTGTCAAAATGGAGGCGATTCATGACATCACAGTGATGAGAAACAGCGTTCTCCATTGCACTTGGGGAACCCTGACACCCACACTATACTGGAAGGACAAAATATCCTGGAAGTGGTTACCTCATTGTTCTCGAGTACCTGAGATGATCTAATTTCTCCTCATTCAATATCACCACCTCAACCTCCTCAATGATTGTTGAATTGGCAACCTTTTTGTGTATCGGCTTCCAATCCACGACAGCAGTAGGTTTGAAGTTTTATCTGATATTCCATAATTAGGAATGATGTTTTAGTTTTAAGATGGAGTTTCCATGGAGAAACATCTAGAACAACACCAGGCGAAATGGATACCGCCACTGCCCACCTCCCCCGGTGCTAGGATACCTCTTCCCAGAAGGCCTGGGCTACATTTTCCAAAACCTAGGTACAGACCATTTCCATTTGTGACTCACAGAGCAGCAGCTGCCAAGATGCAACCGTCAGCGTGGTGGACAATCTGCCGGTTCAGTTCCAGACCTTCCATCACTTTCTGCTTTGTCTTACACATGCCATATTTACAGTTTCGGATCTAATGGAGTAAATGCCAAGCAGACGTGCCCCTGCGATTATGCTGTCATCAATCTGACTGTTATTGCACCGAGACTGAAGATCCACAACGTACAATGATCTCTAAATACGAGTAGATTGACAGTCATTATTGTTTGAACAGACAGATCAGTTTCACATAACAGGACTACAATGTGTGTAACATGTCTGAAAGAAAAAAAATATTAAAATAATACCATGAGTTCCTGATGAAAATGAGCTTTTAAATTTTTATGATGGCCGAGAGGTGCGAACACTCACCTATAGCTGGCTAGATTGGGTTTGAATCCCGACCCGGCTATAAACTGACACCCCGGTGTTTCACAGGGGGAGTGTTCATCAGTGTGTGTCATCCCTTGGATGGATCTTAAACTGGGCATCCCTTCTGCCAGCATTAGTTGGTGGATGTTAAAGATCCCACGGTGTCCTTCGCGAAGAGTAAACGATCGTAGCCTAGTAACTGCCTTGGCAGCACCAATGCTCTGCACAGGGAGTAGTACATGATGATGATGACCTCGACGATGATGATGATGATGACAGTGATGATGATAAAAAGGAAAAATAATGTTGCAGCATATAAGTGGAAATAGTTATTTCAAAAATGACTTGATCAAAAAAGGAAATACGTATATATATATATATATATATATATATATATATATATATATATATATATATATATATATATATATATATATATGTATATATATATATATATATAGACTTATATATATATAGACATATATATATATAGACATATATATATATATATATATATATATATATATATATATATATATATATATATATATATATATATATATATATATATATATATATATATAGACATATATAAATATATATATACAGTATATATATAATATATACACATATATATACACATTTAAAATATATACATATATACATTCAAAAATATATATACACAATATACATATATATATATACATATATATATATATATATATATATATATATATATATATATATACATACATACATACATACATACATATATATATATATATATACATACATATATATATATATATATGTATATATATATATATATATTATACACATAAACAAGACCAAAAGTCTAACAGTGGCAGAGCCGGGCTTGTAAAATATTATAAACCACAAACACACATGATTAGCTTTTTAAACAGTCGCTAATGCTGTTTATAACATTAAACAAATACATTTTGAGGAATACCGACATCCATGAGGTAAGTTCTACGAACAGAACTGAGCGAAGATCTACTGTAATCTATATACCCCACAAGGGTTGGAGGTGTGCTCATTTACCAAGCAGCTAGCTAGCGCTTGCCAAGCCAGCCGTTCCTTAAGGGTTTTGAATGGCATGCTTGCTCAAATGCTGAAACCACTTGGCGATCTCTCCACAATAAACTTGGTAAATTAACAAACACCCGATGTTCTTGAGACCCGACCATAGATCGACTGTGATCTATATACCCCAAAGATGAATGGCCCTTCCTGCCACTCCCGTAGTGAGCGGGTGTACTTGTAAATTAAAATGTTGGTTGGTGGACTCAGCCGTCGTAATGACATCAGAGACGTAATGATGGACAATGACAACAACAGGCATTTTAAGGCCATTTTCCCTCCAAGAGCGTGGGTTAGCCTTGAGGTCCCCATGACAATCTTCTCCATTTTGCCTTATTTTCTGCATCTCCCCTTGTTAACCCCCTTGCCCGCATTTCTTCTTCGACCATCTTTAGCCAAGTCTTTCTCGGTCTTCCCCGTCCTCTACTTCCTTCTACATTCATTTCCATCACTCTTCTCAACCAGTCACTTTCATCCTTCCTCAACACATGACCAAACCATCTCAAACTGTTTCTCTTCACAGCATCCATCACAGGCTCTATTCCCATCATCTTTCGCAATTCATCATTTGTCTTCCTCTCTCTCAAAGATACTCCACACATCCACCGAACCATTCGCATTTCCAACCTTTCCAGCCTTCGTTGAGGCTCTACGTTCATTACCCATGTCTGGCTCCCATAAATCATAACACTTCTCACACATGCAGCATACACCTTTCCCTTCAGCTTCAACGACACTCACCTCCTCGTCAGCATGCCACTCAGTTCCCGAAACTTCTTCCATGCACATCTCACTCGAGCAACCGTTGCCGAGTCTGATCCACCTTCTCCTTTCAGCATGTCTCCTCGGTAACAAAATGTTTTCACACCTTCCAGCTTCACACCGTCTCCAAGATCCAACTCAACATTTCCTCCATCTGCAGCTCCCTCTGTGCACACCTTACACTTGAATGTAGCTGCCACACTGGTTAATGACCCTCTCAAACCACTACATTTTTGATGAACCCACTCAGCGCACATTGTACATTGAATGGAATTCACTCCGACACCCTTCCTGCACACAGCACACGGCCACTTCCCAGTTCTTTCCACCTCACCACATGCTTTACCACTTGCCATCACCATCGTTTTTCCGATATTCACCTTCAGACCTTTTGTCTCCATACATTCCTTCCACTTGTTCATCTTCTCCTTCAGTCCATCCATACTTTCTGCAATCAACACCAGATCATCTGCATACAACAACTCCCACGGTAAACCCTCTTTTACGTTCCGAGCCAGCACCTCCATCACAGCTACAAATAGTAGTGGACTTAGTACCGACCCCTGATGCACTCCCACCTTCACCTCAAACTTACCACTGTTCCCGTCCTTCGTCCTTACAGCTGTGCGCGCTCTTTTGTATATTGCCATCACTACTCTGATTAACCATTCCTCCACTCCTAACTTCCTCAATGCCCATGTCACTACTTCACGTGGAACCCTATCGAATTCTCCAGATCAACAAACCCAAGAAACAACTTCTTCCTCTTCTCCATGTACTTCTCCTGCAACTGCCTCACAATAAAAAGCACGTCTGTCATTCCTCTTCCTGGCATAAATCCAAACTGCATTTCGTCAATCTTCACTTTCTTCCTTATCCTCCTCTCCAACACACTTTCCAATACCTTCATTCCATGCTCCAATAACTTTATCGCTCGATACGAGCCACAGTCCAGAGGGTCACCTTTCCCTTTGTATAGAGGGACAAGGGTACTCAGTTCCCAATCCACTGGAATGCGGCCTTCTTTCACCACCAGATTTCAGATCTCTGTCATTCTCTTCACACCCAAATTTCACGCTGCCTTCAACATATCTCCCACAACTCCCGTCGGCCCTCCCGCTTTTCTACTCTTCATTGCTTTTATCGCTTCCTCAACTTCCTTCTCGGTTATCTTCTCTGCCGGTCCTAAAACTGGGTTACTCTCTATGTTGCCATCCCATTCATTCTCTGCATTCGACAGTATTTCCATATATCTCTTCCATCTTCCTTTAATTCCATCTGGGTCCACAACGATTTATTCCACTTCATCCTTCAAGCAACTCACCCCCATCACATCACACCTCTCTTTCGCTATCTGCTTTGCAATCCTGAATACTGCTCTCTGACCCTCTTTCAAATCCAAGCGTTCTCCGAACATTTTCCTACATGCCTCCTGCGCCTTTGCTACCTCTTTCTTTGCAGCCTTCTTGGTTGCCTTATAACTTTCATGCTCTGCCTTTTTGCCCCCATACCCTTCGCCTTCTGACACTCCTTGAACTTCTTCCTCTTCTCATCAATCTTCTTTCCAACTTCATCATCCCACCACCATGTTTCCGAGTGCCTCGGTGGTCCTTTTGTCCATCCACATATCTCACCAACGGCTCTCAACAGACTATCTTTCATTGACATCCAACCACTTTCAAGCTCAACCCATTCATCCTCTACCATACTCAGCCTCTCTTTTAATGCCTCCCTCACTGTCACCTCTTTCAATCTCCACACCTTCATTCTCGGTTGGTACTTCACCCGCCGAGCTCTCCTCGCACCTTTCACCCTTATGTCACAGACAACCAAGTGGTGCTGTGAAACAGCCTTCTCCCCCGGGATCACATTTGTGTCCCGGAGGTGCCCCCTATCTCGCCTACGCACCAGCAGGTAGTCAACGGTTGTCGTCGACCCACCTGACGTGTACCGGTATGTAACAAGCTTATTAAGTTAAGCGACGTAATGATGTAACGGACATAAAACTGATATATTTTAACTTCCAGTATGTTTACAGTCACTACGAAGGGATTAATGTTACGATTAGATTTACTATAATATTGTCGTTACATTATCATTATTTCGAAAATGATATTACCATTAAAAAACTGAGGCTAATTCCCTACTTCCTCGGTTATTAATATTAGTGCCGAACACCACTCATCATTGATTCATGAACCATACACCGCTTCAATCCATTAACTTTCCATTCACGACATTGGGATGAAAGTGTTATGGTTATATTTACTATATTATTATTATTATTATTATTATTACGAAAACGATACTACTGAAACGATACACTACTGTATTAATAAACCTGGGCTTAATTTGTCCGAAGCGGTCCGAAGATGAGGCATAACGCCTAAGGCCTATACGAACCTAACCGTATTGTTGGAAGAGCCATAACGCCGATGCTATCAATATTTGATGGTCATTTTAACAATCGGTTTGTTTGTGTTTCACACTGAATGAAAAACATAAATGTAGAGCATGGCGATTGTGATATATGACAGGATCGACAATATGTTCGGCACGAATGGCATATAAATCAAAATGGCGAAGTGTGGAGAGTCAGCCGCATACGCTGTAATGACATCAGACATAATCACATCACCGTGTCATGTGACCATATCCTCAGCTCTGATTGGTATATGTTTGAGGGGACATACATGCATACATACATACATACGGACGCCAAACACTGTTCTAGACGGCTTCGCCCGATGGGCTACACCATAAAAAAAATAAAAAATAAACTAGAGCAATGCAACTGTGTTGCCAATATGCCTCCGCATAGTCCCACAATGTGTTGATGCCATCGTTCACTGTCCTAAAATAAACAAGTTTCATTTAAATTCCTTCAGCTGTTTTCAAGTATCACATCTTCACCAGCCCTGACAGTTTTCACATCGATCGGTAAAGCGGTTTCAGAGAAGGAATTTTCTTAATTATCGGCTTTCAAGCTAATATGGCTGCCACATCATGTGACATATGACCTTTGAAAATGTGCACTTTGTATATGTATGGGTAGGGGATCAGGTTTGTGAAGTTTCGTGTTTATCAGATAAGGTTCATTTTACTCTTCAAGATGGCTGTCAAACCACATGACCTACAACATTATCATTTTCAAACTATATGCCACACCATGTGACCAATGACGTTTTCGTAGTCATATTTTCATTGCCATGCCTAGTCAATGACACACGTAAAGTTTCGAGTCAATTGATTTGGTGGTTTGGGAGAAGATGTTTTTTTACGGTTTTAGGTTAAATCCAATACGGCTGCCAAATCATGTGACCTATGATGTTATAAATTTAATATTTCAATACAAATGTGTCATAGATCACGTACATGCAATTTCAGATTTTTAGGATGAGGAATTCAATTAAAACATTTTTTACTGGTATACCACTTCACCTAAGATGCCATCCTTGTGCTTTTGTTCCCCATTGGGAGTACTTGACAATGTACCAAGTTTCAAATTTTTCCTTTCAGCAGTTTCCGAGAAATATTTTTTAATTATTTGCATTTATTCCAAGATGGCTGCCATACCACGTGACCTATGACGTCACAATTATCATAAAAACATTCTGCATGGGTGTCACTCCTACCCTGAAAGTTTCGTCTCAATCGGACATGTGGTTGCTGGGAAAACGAGTTTTAGCCCGTATGGACGGATGGAAGGACAACCCGAAAACATAATGCCTCCGACCACCTTCGGGGGTGGAGGCATAAAAAAAAAAATATACATATATATGCAGGTATATATTAATATATAATTGATCATGGTCTACCCAGAAACGTTTTGTAAACATGGTCTACACAGGAAACTTGTGTTTGAGTTGCATTAATGCTAAAGATCAGCCAACATCACCGCTTTGCACAAAAAGGTGCAAAAACAGATCCTAGCAACGACAGACCAATCAGCCTTCTCCCAATTATCAGCAAAGTCATGGAATCCATCATTGCTTCAGATATGAAATCTTTCCTCTTCTCCAATGGCTTGATCTCTGACCATCAATTTGGTTTCAGACCTGGTCACTCTACTCTGGACATGCTGCTTCTGTTTTCTCAACAATGAATGGAGGTCCTCAACGCCAAACAGGAAATTAGAGCTGTCTCCCTTGACATTTCACGTGCCTTCGATCCGGTCTGGCACCCCGCTCTGCTCACCAAACTCTCCTCCTTTGGTATCCATGGAAATCTCCACGCATGGCTGGTGGACTTCCTCTCTAGTCGTAGTCAACGTGTGGCCCTGAATGGGTTTCTCTCATCTCCTCTTCCTGTTCAGGCTGCAGTTCCCCAAGGCAGTGTTCTGGGCCCTGTGCTTTTTCTGGTCTTCATCAATGATCTCTCTGACTCTCTTGAAAATCCTCTCTATCTCTTTGCTGACGACTCTACTCTCTGTCGCTCCATTCCTCATCCCTCAGATCGGCAGTCTGCAGCCTCCTCACTCTCTGCAGACCTGGACAAAAACACAGACTGGGCAAACAAGTGGAAAAGGTCTTTCAATCCTGACAAATCTCACACTCTTACGATGTCTCTCCGAAAAGACCGACTGGACAACCCTCCCATCCACTTTCTGAATAATCCTCTCCAAGAAGTTCTGTCACTCAAGCTTTTGGGTCTCACTATCTGCCATGATCTTTCCTGGGAAAACCACATTTCAAATCTGGCCTCCAAAGCCAGTCGCCGACTGGGCATCCTCCGTCGTGCGAAGTCCTTCCTTGGTACACCTGAGCTCCTCACCACTTACAAGGCTTTCATCCGCAGCTCTATGGAATACTGCTCTCCCCTCTGGTCTGGTGCTCCTGCCTCACACCAAGCTCGTCTTCACGCTGTTGAAACCAAAGCGTTCAGAATCATTGGAATCTCCCGCGATGAAGCTAACTCCAAGGGCCTTTCACTCACTCACCGCAGGCAGGTTGGTGGTCTTTCCGTCTTCTACCGACTCCTCTCTGGCCTTGCCCCCCCCCCCCCAGCTCTCTCTGGGCTCTGTCCCCCAAATATTCCTACAGGTCGCACAAGATCTGCCTGCAACCTTCTTATGGTTAAACTGCCAAAATCAAGACTTTCTGCTCACCTTCACTCCTTCATTCCTCTTTTCTCCCGCCTCTGGAACAAACTCCCTCACTCTCTTCAATCCCACTCCATCCTCCAGGTCTTTAAAACAGCTGTTCACCACCATCTCTTATCTTCCCCCATCCAAAACCTTGATCTTTTCTACCCCTGCTAATTTCACCCAAAATCCAATATATATATTTTATTTTTTTTGAAATACCAACTTCTGTCCTGGAAGTCCTTGGTCCCCTTGTGTTTTATACCTCTCCCCCCCCCCCCCCCTTCCCACGCCTCCTGCCCCCAAGCCCTCTCCCTCCCACACTTCTCCCTGCTCTCAAATGTTGTGTTTGTGTGCTTCCCCTTCTCTCCCCATCTTGTCTTCCGCTCCCTCTTTTTATATATTTTGTTTGTCTGGTTGATTTGTTTGTGAAATAAATGTTAGCTCTTTCACGAGCCTCGATTCAGTATACAAAAAAAAAAAGAAAAAAAAAGAAAAAAGATAGGGACATTTGTTCACCACTCTTTGTGAGATGACAGAGTGAGGATGTTGGACTTTCCAGCAATGAAGGACATTTTCAAGGTATATAACCATTTCGTTATTTTCGCCATGTCAGCACAGCAGGATACAAGTGTGGCTTTCGTTTCAATGGGATGAGGTGCTTTTCAGAGGAGATATTCTTGCAATTTCTTTTTCTCATCATACTCTACATGTACAAGCAAATCATAATTCAAAGTAAGATGGCAATAATATCTGTTGGGGATTTTGGGGGTGGTTGAGGGTTGCGGTGGAGGGTTTCATCAGGATGTCGAGGATATAGGCAGGCGCTCATCATTCCATGGACATGGTGGTGAAGGATTTCATCATCCATTGATATGGAAAGATGAAATGATCAGGAAAGGTCTTTGGCAGCCAGTTCAATGAAACATAATCCCACAGGATTGCATCCTGACATTATTGCATGGCATCGATAATCCCACAGGATTGCAACCTGACATTATTGCATGGCATCTTCTTTTGTGGGAAATGGTATATGATGAAGTCTATAAGAGAGCGATAAATGAATCAAACTTCCCATTCCTGGCCAGTGTAGTCCCTAAATAAAGCTCAATACTCACTCTCACCACATCCTTCCTTTCCATAAACCAAGAATGATGGCTGTTTTCTTTTTTTTCTTTTTCAAATCAAGATATTGTGCATTTGATTCCCATAGCTGTTCTATACTACAGGGTATATGAATACGTCCTTCCTTTCCAATATTGTTTCTGGAACATTCAGAGAGAATGTTTCTGTGGTTATATTGCATAAACCTGAACACCAAGCTCAGTATGTCTCCTCTTTGAAGATGATCATCTATTTACATTTATAGGAGGCATGAACAATTTCAATTTCTCTGTGCTAAACTAGGGCCTCATCTGCTAGCATTAGGTGGTGGACGTTAACGATTCCACGGTGCCCATCCAGAAGAGTGGACAAATTTATCGATGGTACCCTGTCCCAATTTCTTATTCCTGTATAAAACCGCTTCAGGTGAACATCATGCCTGACAGCTGCTCCGTGACATATGTGGCCCCACTTCTCGGTAGTAGCAGTGATGGTCATTAAGTGAGCTAGCTGAGTTATTTTGACAAAGTAATATAGTAATACGGTAATTATCCAAATAGTATGTTGACTTCTAAAAGCTTATAGGATCCAAATCGTTGCTTTTCCTTCATCCACATCTGAAACTCTGGGATGCCAGTCAAGTGCCCTTTCCACATTTGTCAGAGTTACTATACCAACTATACTGACTAGCAACAGGTCTATAGTGACGAACAACCTGTCTCTCGATGATGAACTGAAGTGTGCATCAAGAAGGCAGCCACCACCTTTGGTCGTCTAACAAAGAGGGTGCCATGGAAAAACAGCAAGCTGACCCTCAGGACCAAGATGCTGATGTACAAGGCATGCATTATTATCACCCTACTTATGGCTGTGAAATATGGACAACTTATAGCTGCTAAGAACGGAGACTGAACAATTTTCATCTTCGCTGTCGACGGTGCATCCTTGGCATCACGTGGAAGGACAGATGCACAAATGCAGAAGTCCTTTCCCAGGCAAATCTACCAAAGAGTCCTTGCACTTATAAAGCGAATACGACTTCAATGGCTTGGACATGTATACAGGAAGGAAGATGGACGTATCCGAAAGGACGCCCTGTATGGGGAGGTAGCTGGGGCCAAAATACCGAAAGGGCGCCCGAAGCTGAGGTACAAGGATGTCTGTAAGCGGGATATGAAAGCCCTACACATCAATTTTGACACTTGGGAAACTTGTAGCTAACTGCAGAGGCACATGGCGACATCAATTATTGGCTGGAGTAAGCCATCATGATGACCAGTGGATGGAGCAGCTGCTCAACAGACGTTGTCGCAACAAACAACATCATCCCATAACTACAGGAGATGCCAACCTCACTAACTACTTCAGATATAGCACCTGTGGTGGACTCTGTCGCTCTCAAATTAGCTTGTACGGTCACGAACGGAAGTGAACGATGAGACTGACCTCACCAAGAAGTGCTGCATATCCACCATCTTAAGCAGATGAATGGATGCCATTGATTGATTAATTAAATGACATGTGAAAACTGTCATAATCAATTTTACTGACCTTTTCTTTCCCCTCAGTCGAACTGTAACTTGTGATCTAATTTGCTCTACCTATCCAAGCATTTATATATCTCCTCCTAACACCAAATGCCTACAAGACCCCTTAAAATGATGATGCTTCCCTTTTTATAGCTGGTGTATATCTGGCTTGTGTTGGCCCTGCACTTACATCCCTTTCTCTTCCCGATGAGAATAGAAAATCCAAAAATGGCCAAATGTAAGACTTTTAGAAAACCGACAAAACCAATGAGCAGTGTTTGGAGAGGCAGTCTGTCGTCCAGACTTGTAGAAATCACTCAGTTTCAGTTATCCTCTTAACCTTCTCCTTGTCGTAATTATTTCTAATGTTATTATTCAGTAAATCTCTTTAAATTTATGATGAGTAAATCCCTATTCCTAATGCATCTCTTCCTCTCTCTCTTTCTCTCTCTCTCTGTCTCTCTCTCTCTCTCTCTCTCTCTCTCTCTCTCTCTCTCTCTCTCTCTCTCTCTCTCTCTCTGTCTCTCTCTCTCTGTCTCTCTCTCTCTGTCTCTCTCTGTCTCTCTCTCTCTCTCTCTCCCTCTCTTTCTCTCTCTCTCGCCCCCTGCTGGCTGTTGGTGAGTTGGTTGTGGCATCATGGCGGCTGTGTGGTGTTGAGCTGCAATCTACTCTGCTGTTCCATTCTTTTATCCCTTTCCGTGTCCTTTTTCACCTCTCTTCTTCCCCTTGTTTGTCTATCTGCATATCGTTACTCTCCATTGTACCCGAACTCCTCCCATTTCATCAGACACAACACTTCAGGGCTTCGGCCTTCCTTCCCCCCCACCCCCTTTCCTCCTTTTCCCCTACTTTCCCTCCTTGGTTTGTTGTTATTTCGTTTTGTATGCAAAAGGCTATTGTATGCAAGCCTGACTCATTCAACTTTCGTCAGACACATTGTCACCGCTTTAAAAAATTGATCGCCAAGGCGAAAAAGACTTTAAGTTAACAATTCCCTCCTGATGATGTATCTTTTTGAAGCTTATATTTTCCTCATGGTGTGTTTCAAGATTGGAACAGTAAATGTCAATGGTGGTGGAAGTTCACTCCGCCAGATCCAGACCAAGCAGCTGATAGACGCTAACGGTCTCGACATAGCTTTGTTGCAGGAAACCCATGCCGTCAGATCTGTTCAGTCCCAGTGGCGACTCATTATGGATAAGGAGCGTTTCTTTAGTAACAGCTTCTCGTCTAAGGCAGGAATCATGTTCGTCTTAGGGAAACATTTCCAACCGTCCTCCCTTCAATTTATGAATAGCATTGATGGCCATTTTGCTTCTTCTATATTAATCAGGTCAGTTTTACAATCCTCAATGTGTACGCTTCAAGCACAAATGGTGAGCGGATCTCTTTTTTCGCTGAACTGAGAAAGTTCCTCCAAACACTGGATTTGGAGACTTGTCTAATTATTGGTGGTGACTAACTGTACTGTTAATGCCTCATGTGACCGAAACGGGCCGGAACCCCAACCACGTACCGCAAAACTTTTTGCAAACATCATTGCGAAATATAATCTCCATGATGTCTGGCACTTGCAGCACCCATCTGAACAATCCTACACATGGTGTTGTTGTTCCAACAACCACATCTCACTTGCGAGGCTTGATCACATTTATGTAAATTCTCACCTGTTACATGGAGTTTGCAAATCTGACATCGTGCCTTCCGGTTTCTCCGATCACTCCCTAGCTCAAGCATTCGTTCAACTCTCTAAAGTCTAAACCATGTCCAGGGAGTTCTCACTGGAAATTCTACAATAGTTTTATAGAAGACTTCAATTTCATTCAGGCTTTTGAATCTTTCTGGACAGATCTTTTGGAACAGAAGTTAAGCTGTTCTGTTAACCCACTGGTGTGGTGGGATTTAGTAAAGGCCCAAATCAAAGGTTTCTGCCAACAATATCAGAGCTTCTCAAAAAGGGCTGATTATGAAGTGAAAAAATTATTGCAATCGAAGATTTTACATCTCCAGAGGGTCACAGGACAAAATAATAATGTGCAAAGAGCCTTAACCGAGAAACAGTCTGTATTGAAAGAAATAACTGAGAGGAATGCACGTGGTGCCTTAATTTGGATGAGGGTGCAGCACCTGAACGAGGCAAACATACCAACTAAGTATTTCTTTTATTTCGAGAAACGCCTTCCTAATAAGCAGCTCTCTCAATTGCGATTGGCATGAGACTCATCCATCACTTTCACCCAATCAGCGATCATTCACCAAGGAATATTTCTCTAAAATATATTTGATTGAGCAAATAAATCCAGTCGGTGTCGCCTCTATCTCCGTAGGCTTGCCAGTGTTGTGTGAAGGTGGACGTTCCCACCTGGAAGTGCCCTTTACCTTGGACGAACTTGGCACGGCACTGCTCTGCACAGCCTTGCTGTTGGGAAAGCGCCTGGATTGGATGGACTTACGACTGAATTTTATAAGAAATTTTGGCATTTATTGGGTCCTGAACTCAACACCTTGAACGCAAGCTGCCAGCTTGGAGAGCTCCCTCAGAGTTGCCGACAAGCCATTCTCACCCTCATTCCAAAGAAAGGAGACTTGCTCTATATTCAAAACTGGCACCCAATCTCTTTGTTATGCACAGACTATAAGATATTCTCGAAAGCCCTGGCATCGCGACTTACTCCTCATCTCTCCTCGTTGTTGAAAGAAGACCAATGCTATTATGTCCCAAAATGCTCCATCTATGACAACATCTCACTTGTAAGAGACATGATCGAACTGTGTAAAGTAAACCCCACAGATTTGGGACTTCTTCTCCTTGATCAGAAGGCCTTCAATCACGTTGACCATCGGTACCGCTTTAAATTGCTCGAACGGTTTGTATTTGGTTCGACCTTCATTTCTTATATTAAAATGCTGTACAATAATACTTCAAGTGTGCTTAAGATAAACAATGAACTTGTTACACCCTTGCCTGTTAACAGGGGAATTCAACAAGGTTGCCCCCTCTCTGGCTTGCTCTATGCTCTCTCCATCGAACCCTTACTGGTTTATTTGCGTGCTAGACTAACCGGGGTTGGGTTTTCTCATCTTGGACGACCCAACAAGGTGCTGGCATACGCCGATGATGTGTGTCTTTTTGTGCAGAGCCTCAATGACATCAATGTCGTCCATTATTGTCTATCCGTGTTCAAAAAAGCTTCTTCAGCCAAAGTGAATAATTGGAACAAAACGAGCGCCTTTTGGCTTGGTCCGTCGTGTCACTTGGCACCAAAACTTCCTGCTCCTCTCTCATGGGCAATAATGATGTGTAATACATTGGAGTGTTCTTGGGTAATGATGCCACAGTAGCAAAGAATTGGGCTATTCCGTTTGATCTTGTTGAGGGAAAACTGCAAAAATATAAAGGTCTGATTGCACAACTGTCTTATTGTGGAAGGGTCTTGGTGATCAACAGTTTGGTTGCTTCCACCCTATGGCACAGGTTCTATGTGCTGCATCCTCTCTCTGCATCTTTTTGTAGTGTTGCTTCAACACCTCCAGAAGTGCTTTGTATCCTTCTTCTGGGATGGAAAGCATTGGTTGCGACCCGAGGTCCTCAGTTTGCCACTGACTGAAGGAGGCCAAGGCCTGGTTGACATAAAGAGCCGGTTAATGGCCTTTCGACTTTTGGTTGTTCTACGCATGCTGTACACGCACCCCTCTCCACCATGGGTTAACGTTGCTAGTCACCTTTTGCAGCAGGCTGGGAGACTAGGCCATGACCACGCACTATTCTTGATGGATCAATCCCATCTTGATATATCTCCCCTCTCTAGTTTCTATCAGAGTGTACTAAACGCATGGCGTAGCCCTGACGACAACAAGAACCACACATTCGTACACAAAGCAAGTGTTCCTGGTAGAGCCTTTGTTTTACAATTCCCATTTCCACGATATTCCTGCTGATAGGTGTCTCGTTCAACGTTTTGTCGCGAAGAACATAAAATCGGTCGCCGATCTTTTAAGCCCAAATGGCAGTTGGATTGGAGCTGATGCACTGGCATGCCTGGTTGGCGTGCGATCCTCCAGAGTTGTGGCATGAATGTTACGCTGTGTGCTTCATACCGATGCACAGCTTGCACCTAATTGGGAGTGAGGCCAAGCAGACAATGAACCAGGTGCTTCTCCTTCTACCTTTCCTGAACCCATTTGCAAGTTTTCTCTTGCCAACTCTCCTCCTTGTACCTCTTTTAGCATAGGATTCAATGGTTTTTCTAAACAAAAAGACCTCTATTTGGGTTGCGTAAGTTTTCTTTTACAAGGGCAAATGACACAGCGGAGGGTTCGATGGAGAGACCTCTTACCTTGTTCCCCCCCGTATTTTCCTAATTGGAAAGGTTTCTATCATCCTCCTGTGCCGCCACGACATGGCAACCTCCAATGGAGACTTGCACACTGGATCCTCCCTTCTAACCACTTGCTGCACCGCTTTTCAAATCTCCTGGCAGATGAATGTCCTTTTTGTAAGAAGTCTGAAAATCTTTTCCATATCTATGTTGAATGTCAACGGTTGGCTCCTTTGTTTATTTTTCTTCAGATTTGTTTTGTTAGGATTGGTTTGAGTTTCAACACTTGTGTTTTCATTTATGGCTTGGACATTTCACACAAAAATGTGAATGATGTTTTAGCCAATTTCCTGCTTGCCCAGGCAAAGACGGCGGTGTACAAATCAAGAAAAAGGAAACTTGATGGTCTCGGATTTAATGATGAAAATGCTTTGTTCTTGTTTAAGAATCTTGATAAGCCGTGTAAAATTGGACTTTGCTTTCTTCTCAGTAACTGGAAGGCTATCACAGTTTGAAGGCAAATGGTGTATAAAATAAATTATTTGTAAAGTCCAAGAGAAACGATTATTGTTTTGTGAAATGTTTTGCATATAATCCACTGTATTAACCTTTTGTTTTTCTGCTTTTCTCCCTGAAATGAGAATGTGACCCTTATTTGGAGGTTTTCTTTTCTATTTTTATAATAAAAAAAATTCAAAAGTCTCTCTCTTTCTATCTATCTCTCTCTCTCTCTCTCTCTCTCTCTCTCTCTCTCTCTCTCTCTCTCTCTCTCTCTCTCTCTCTCTCTCTCTCTCTCTCTCTCTCTCTCTCTCTCTCTCTCTCTCTAGAAAAGCAAAGCTCCTGGCAAATGCTGATATTTTATGTGATGTGGTAATTGTTTTCAAGGCTTTGGTCATGGCAAGGTTGCGTTTGGAATTTCATTTTTTCCAAATTAAAGATGATCTGCAAACCTTTTCGGAAAAATGGTGTATAAAGGGTGGGGTTTGCAAACTCGACAATGGTGTGTTAAACTTTCTATTTTAGTGTTTTTTATTCATGACTTGTGTGGTTTTCTTACTTTCATAATAAAAGAGTTTCAAAAGTCAAAGTCTTTCTCTTTCTCTTTCTCTCTCTCTCTCTCTCTCTCTCTCTCTCTCTCCCAACCCCTCTCCTCTCTCTCTCTCTCTCTCTCATACAAAGATACATAGCACAGCATCTCTCACAAATAAGCAGAAGCTCTCTCATCCCAAATAGTTTGGTCCCCTCTGTTCTTTTACCACCTCTCTTCTGGTATTGCTCCCTCTGCATATTAATGTTTATGACACTCCCCAGTCCCTGAAGATGGCATGTGTCATGAGGGAACTCCTGAGATAAAAAGCAGCCCCACCTCACCCCAAACCATCCCTCGTACTAACAGGTCATTAGGTTTCCGTCCCTCTCATGTTTCATTTCCCCATTCATCCATCTTCTTGCTTGCTGTATCAGCCTGTTGTGTTACTACCCCACTATTATTACATTGTCTCTCTAAATTATGTCACCTCTCTCTTCCATTAGCCTAGATTTTTGTACATAGGATATACAAATTTATACAAATAATTAGCCACCTGGTCTGACCTACGTCTTCATATCCTATGCAGTTATCAGCCCGTTACTCTTTCCGACTTCTTCTTCAGCAACACTGCCAGTACAGTATGCAAGCGTTTCTTCCCTGCCAGTTTGTCATTCCACACTCTTCAACATGTAGATAGAAAAAAATGGTCGTGTTGTTGATACTGATTAAAACATCATGTAAGTTGCATATCATACTTATTGCACCTTTTAGGCCACAACCAAAAGATAATGCAAACAGTGTCAAAATGGAAATGAAAGCTGGTCATACACTTACTACCAACCTTTGCAATATAGCACGAGGTCCTACAAATATTTGTTTTGAAGTAATTGGCTGGCAGGATGGCCTAGAGGTACACACACTCAACCCTAAACTGTCTAGCATGGGTTTGAATCTCGGCCCAGCCATGAACTGTCGTCCCAGTGTCTGTCTGGCAGGCAGGGCGACTCATCAATGCGTGTGTCGTCCCTCGGATGGACATTAAACTGCGCATCCCATCTGGAGGTATTAGTTGGACAAAAGTCCATTTTTTTAGGCCACGGTATCCTGAACGAAGAGGAGGCAAACAATCACCAACACCATGGTCAAAAACATTTCAAAAATTCCTGCCCAAACTTGGAGTTTCTCCTGTCCGAAGGGAACAAAGTGCAAAAGGGTCAACCACCAAGGGCGTCTCTGCGCCCCTTACCTAGGCATGCGGATTAGTAGTAATAAATACCTACGAGTTTTTTTCCACATTCTCATAATTTCTTAGTAAGTACTGGAGCACAATAAAGGTTCCTTACCATTTGTAGCTCAGCTCTGAAATTGAACATTTTTAGTTGAATTTTAGCAAAACTAGGTTGACCATGAATTAAAACGGCTTCAGTAACTGTTCCCAGCTCCATATAGTCTCCCAGTATCTCCACCGATCTTTTCGTCCTATTTCTTTGAGTCTTCAAGACTCGGGAAAATACGGTCATCACAGTCTGAGTCATCACAGCAGCACCCAGAATTAATATGTGCATGGGCACAATTCACTGGCACTGATAAACAGGCGTCCGGCGCAGCCAGACAGCACACCGCGCAGCGCCAAGGCACCTGCCCACCGATTAAAAACAGTGTCACCTGGAAAGTAAAAATTACTTGCAGGTAATTAGCAAAGTTTCACCTTTTGACCTTTTTTTCGTTTCGCTCTTTACTGTCTCTTCCCCTCTGATCGCATTTCTTCCAGGTGTTCCAAGTAGGGAGAGATAGCGCAGAGCGCAAGGGGACCGAATCGAGGTGAGAGGAGGGGGTTTCCCTATTTAAAAAATTTCCCTGAAAAATCAGCAAATCCATTTCAGGGTTTGTCCCCCACCCCACCCATTTACATTTTAACAAGCAGCAAAATCAAGATAATAAGTTTACCACTGATAAGAATTGCAGAACCAATTTCCACCCATGAATTGAATGCATTTTTGAAGACAAACTTTATATAATTCATTCCAATTAATCTATAGTTTGAAAGGAGTTCACATTAATCCTTCAAAAGTAAAATGTATAAAATTAGGACAGCAAACTGAACAGCTTCATATTTTCTGGGATACAATTTCCTATGTTTGCGTCCTGCGTGCTTTTTGCTCACAGTCCACATTTTAGACGCGAATAATCTTCAGGTCAGACCACAAGTTTCAGGCATGTTTAAAGGCTGCCCATTTCCTCCGCAACTTCGAACCAAATCGTCCTCATGCCCTTCATCACCGAAACTCTGCGACTTCCAATTTTCGGCAACGCAAAAGCCCAAATCAAGAGCGAGGATCAAGCGGTAATCGCACAGAAAATCAGAAAATATCACAAGAAAAGCATTTTTAGGAAGCAGACCCAAGAAAATCCAACACGAATTTCCCACTTCACGCGCTGCCACTAAACACCAACGCACGTGCAGGGAAGGCCATGGATGTGGACTTTTACTAAATGAGATCATCTCGGGGTGGGGCAATCATTCATACTCGACCTTAATCAGCTGCTCTAGCTTTTGGCCATGTGTGGGTGGGGCAGTGGCTATAAAGGACCAAGCACAATGTGGTTAATCCGTTTTTGACATTCCTCCTGAAGAAAGACATGGAATATGCCTCTGTGATCACTCAAGGACTTGTTTCCTCTCCCTGCCCCTAAATTGCCCCCACGCATATAGCATTTCCTATATCCGTGGAGACCAGTTTCCTGTGATTTCTTTCAGACTTCATGTCGAGACAATTTCTTCCCAGGCCTGCCAAGAGAGAAGACCGATCGACATTCTGACACATGGTTATGAAGAAAAAGGAACCTCCAAGCATAAGACTACATCTGCTGCCATCCATATGTTACCAAGGATCTCAACTGAACTTTGGGTGAAGTACAAATTGAGTATTTTGTTGTTTTAACACAACGACATCTGATCTTGTGACAGAATTTGTTTCTGAACTTCTATAGGATAGGAGAATTGCTGAACTTGTTCCTGAATGTCTATAGGATAGGAGAATTGCTGAACTTGTTCCTGAATGTCTATAGGATAGGAGAATTGCTGAACTTGTCCCTGAACTTCTATAGGATAGGAGAATTGCTGAACTTGTTCCTGAATGTCTATAGGATAGGAGAATTGCTGAACTTGTTCCTGAATGTCTATAGGATAGCAGAATTGGTGAACTTGTTCCTGAAATTCTATAGGATAGGAGAATTGCTGAACTTGTTCCTGAATGTCTATAGGATAGGAGAATTGCTGAACTTGTTCCTGAATGTCTATAGGATAGGAGAATTGCTGAACTTGTTCCTGAATGTCTATAGGATAGGAGAATTGCTGAACTTGTTCCTGAATGTCTATAGGATAGCAGAATTGGTGAACTTGTTCCTGAAATTCTATAGGATAGGAGAATTGCTGAACTTGTTCCTGAAATTCTATAGGATAGGAGAATTGCTGAACTTGTTCCTGAAATTCTATAGGATAGGAGAATTGCTGAACTTGTTCCTGAAATTCTATAGGATAGGAGAATTGCTGAACTTGTTCCTGAAATTCTATAGGAAAGCAGAATTGCTGAACTTGTTCCTGAAATTCTATAGCATAGGAGAATTGGTGAACTTGTTCCTGAAATTCTATAGGATAGGAGAATTGCTGAACTTGTTCCTGAAATTCTATAGGAAAGCAGAATTGCTGAACTTGTTCCTGAAATTCTATAGGATAGGAGAATTGCTGAACTTGTCCCTGAACTTCTGGAGGATAGGAGAATTGCTGAAGTTGTTCCTGAACTTCTGGAGGATAGGAGAATTGCTGAACTTGTCCCTGAACTTCTATAGGATAGGAGAATTGCTGAACTTTTTCCTGAATGTCTATAGGATAGGAGAATTGCTGAACTTGTTCCTGAATTTCTGTAGGATAGGGGAATTGCTGAACTTGCTCCTGAACTTCTATAGGATAGGAGAATTGCTGAACTTTGTCCTGAATGTCTATAGGATAGGAGAATTGCTGAACTTGTTCCTGAATGTCTATAGGATAGCAGAATTGCTGAACTTGTTCCTGAATGTCTATAGGATAGGAGAATTGCTGAACTTGTCCCTGAACTTCTATAGGATAGGAGAATTGCTGAACTTTTTCCTGAATGTCTATAGGATAGGAGAATTGCTGAACTTCTTCCTGAATGTCTATAGGATAGCAGAATTGCTGAACCTGTTCCTGAATGTCTATGGGATAGGAGAATTGCTGAACTTGTCCCTGAACTTCTATAGGATAGGAGAATTGCTGAACTTGTTCCTGAACTTCTATAGGATAGCAGATTTGCTGAACTTGTCCCTGAACTTCTATATGATAGGAGAATTGCTGAACATGTCCCTGAACTTCTATAGGATAGGAGAATTGCTGAACTTGTTCCTGAACTTCTCTAGGATAGGAGAATTGCTGAACTTGTTCCTGAACTTCTATAGGATAGCAGATTTGCTGAACTTGTCCCTGAACTTCTATATGATAGGAGAATTGCTGAACTTGTCCCTGAACTTCTATAGGATAGAAGAATTGCTGAACTTGTTCCTGAACTTCTCTAGGATAGGAGAATTGCTGAACTTGTTCCTGAACTTCTATAGGATAGCAGATTTGCTGAACTTGTCCCTGAACTTCTATATGATAGGAGAATTGCTGAACATGTCCCTCAACTTCTATAGGATAGAAGAATTGCTGAACTTGTTCCTGAACTTCTCTAGGATAGGAGAATTGCTGAACTTGTCCCTGAACTTCTATAGGATAGGAGAATTGCTGAACTTGTCCCTGAACTTCTAGAGGATAGGAGAATTGCTGAACTTGTTCCTGAACTTCGGTAGGATAGGAGAATTGCTGAACTTGTCCCTGAACTTCTGGAGGATAGGATAATTGCTGAACTTGTCCCTGAACTTCTGGAGGATAGGAGAATTGCTGAACTTGTTCCTGAACTTCTGTAGGATAGGAGAATTGCTGAACTTGTTTCTGAACTTCTATAGGATAGGAGAATTGCTGAACTTGTTCCTGAATGTCTATGGGATAGGAGAATTGCTGAACTTGTTCCTGAAATTCTATAGGATAGGAGAATTTGGTGAACTTGTTCCTGAACTTCTGTAGGATAAGAGAATTGCTGAACTTGTCCCTGAAATTGTATAGGATAGGAGAATTGCTGAACCTATTCCTCAACTTCCGTAGGATAGCAGAATTGCTGAACTTGTTCCTGAATGTCTATAGGATAGGGGAATTGCTAAACTTGTTCCTGAACTTCTGTAGGATAGGAGAATTGCTGAACTTGTTCCTGAATGTCTATAGGATAGGAGAATTGCTGAACTTGTTCCTGAACTTCTATAGGATAGCAGAATTGCTGAACTTGTTCCTGCACTTCTTTAGGATAGCAGAATTGCTGAACTTGTTCCTGAACTTCTATAGGATAGCAGAATTGCTGAACTTGTTCCTGAACTTCTATAGGATAGCAGAATTGCTGAACTTGTTCCTGAATGTCTATAGGATAGGAGAATTGCTGAACTTGTTCCTGAACTTCTATAGGATAGCAGAATTGCTGAACTTGTTCCTGAACTTCTATAGGATAGGAGAATTGCTGAACTTGTTCCTGAATGTCTATAGGATATGAGAATTGCTGAACTTGTTCCTGAACTTCTATAGGATAGCAGAATTGCTGAACTTGTTCCTGAACTTCTATAGGATAGCAGAATTGCTGAACTTGTTCCTGAACTTCTATAGGATCGCAGAATTGCTGAACTTGTTCCTGAATGTCTATAGGATATGAGAATTGCTGAACTTGTTCCTGAACTTCTATAGGATAGCAGAATTGCTGAACTTGTTCCTGAACTTCTATAGGATAGCAGAATTGCTGAACTTGTTCCTGAATGTCTATAGGATAGGATAATTGCTGAACTTGTTCCTGAACTTCTATAGGATAGCAGAATTGCTGAACCTGTCCCTGAACTTCTATAGGATAGGGGAATTGCTGAACTTGTTCCTGAACTTCTATAGGATAGCAGAATTGCTGAACTTGTTCCTGAATGTCTATAGGATAGGAGAATTGCTGAACTTGTTCCTGAACTTCTATAGGATAGCAGAATTGCTGAACTTGTTCCTGAACTTCTATAGGATAGCAGAATTGCTGAACTTGTTCCAGAATGTCTATAGGATAGGATAATTGCTGAACTTGTTCCTGAACTTCTATAGGATAGCAGAATTGCTGAACTTGTCCCTGAACTTCTATAAGATAGGGGAATTGCTGAACTTGTTTCTGAACTTCTATAGGATAGGAGAATTGCTGAACTTGTTCCTGAATGTCTATAGGATAGGAGAATTGCTGAACTTGTTCCTGAAATTCTATAGGATAGGAGAATTTGGTGAACTTGTTCCTGAACTTCTGTAGGATAAGAGAATTGCTGAACTTGTCCCTGAAATTGTAGAGGATAGGAGAATTGCTGAACTTGTTCCTGAACTTCTATAAGATAGGAGAATTGCTGAACTTGTTCCTGAAATTCTGTAGGATAGGAGAATTGCTGAACTTGTTCCTGAAATTCTATAGGATAGGAGAATTGCTGAACTTGTTCCTGAAATTCTGTAGGATAACAGAATTGCTGAACTTGTCCCTGAACTTCTTTAGGACAGGAGAATTGCTGAACTTGTTCCTGAAATTCTATAGGATAGGAGAATTGCTGAACTTGTTCCTGAAATTCTATAGGATAGGAGAATTTGGTGAACTTGTTCCTGAAATTCTATAGGATAGCAGAATTGCTGAACTTGTTCCTGAAATTCTATAGGATAGGAGAATTGCTGAACTTGTTCCTGAAATTCTATAGGATAGCAGAATTGCTGAACTTGTTCCTGAATGTCTATTGGATAGCAGAATTGCTGAACTTGTTCCTGAAATTCTATAGGAAAGCAGAATTGCTGAACTTGTTCCTGAAATTCTATAGGATAGCAGAATTGCTGAACTTGTTCCTGAAATTCTATAGGATAGGAGAATTGCTGAACTTGTTCCTGAAATTCCCTAGGATAGCAGAATTGCTGAAATTGTTCCTGAAATTCTATCGGATAGGAGAATTGCTGAACTTGTTCCTGAAATTCTATAGGATAGGAGAATTGCTGAACTTGTTCCTGAAATTCTATGGGATAGGAGAATTGCTGAACTTGTTCCTGAAATTCTATAGGATAGGAGAATTGCTGAACTTGTTCCTTAAATTCTATAGGATAGGAGAATTGGTGAACTTGTTCCTGAAATTCTATAGGATAGGAGAATTGCTGAACTTGTTCCTGAAATTCTATAGGATAGGAGAATTGCTGAACTTGTTCCTGAAATTCTATAGGATAGGAGAATTGCTGAACTTGTTCCTGAAATTCTATAGGAAAGCAGAATTGCTGAACTTGTTCCTGAAATTCTATAGGATAGGAGAATTGCTGAACTTGCTCCTGAAATTCTATGGGATAGGTGAATTGCTGAACTTGTTCCTGAAATTCTATAGGATAGGAGAATTGCTGAACTTGTTCCTGAAATTGTATAGGATAGGAGAATTGCTGAACCTGTTCCTGAAATTCTATAGGAAAGCAGAATTGCTGAACTTGTTCCTGAAATTCTATAGTATAGGAGAATTGGTGAACTTGTTCCTGAAATTCTATAGGATAGGAGAATTGCTGAACTTGTTCCTGAAATTCTATAGGATAGCAGAATTGCTGAACTTGTTCCTGAAATTCTATAGGAAAGCAGAATTGCTGAACTTGTTCCTGAAATTCTATAGGATAGGAGAATTGCTGAACTTGGTCCTGAAATTCTATAGGAAAGCAGAATTGCTGAACTTGTTCCTGAAATTCTATAGGATAGCAGAATTGCTGAACTTGTTCCTGAAATTCTATGGGATAGGAGAATTGCTGAACTTGTTCCTGAAATTCTATAGGAAAGCAGAATTGCTGAACTTGTTCCTGAAATTCTATAGGATAGCAGAATTGCTGAACTTGTTCCTGAAATTCTATAGGATAGGAGAATTGCTGAACTTGTTCCTGAAATTCCATAGGATAGCAGAATTGCTGAACTTGTTCCTGAAATTCTATCGGATAGGAGAATTGCTGAACTTGTTCCTGAAATTCTATAGGATAGGAGAATTGCTGAACTTGTTCCTGAAATTCTATGGGATAGGAGAATTGCTGAACTTGTTCCTGAAATTCTATAGGATAGGAGAATTGCTGAACTTGTTCCTGAAATTCTATACGATAGGAGAATTGGTGAACTTGTTCCTGAAATTCTATAGGATAGGAGAATTGCTGAACTTGTTCCTGAAATTCTATAGGATAGGAGAATTGCTGAACTTGTTCCTGAAATTCTATAGGATAGGAGAATTGCTGAACTTGTTCCTGAATTTCTATAGGATAGGAGAATTGCTGAACTTGTTCCTGAAATTCTATGGGATAGGAGAATTGCTGAACTTGTTCCTGAAATTCTATAGGATAGGAGAATTGCTGAACTTGTTCCTGAAATTCTATAGGATAGGAGAATTTGGTGAACTTGTTCCTGAAATTCTATAGGATAGCAGAATTGCTGAACTTGTTCCTGAAATTCTATAGGATAGGAGAATTGCTGAACTTGTTCCTGAAATTCTATAGGATAGCAGAATTGCTGAACTTGTTCCTGAATGTCTATTGGATAGCAGAATTGCTGAACTTGTTCCTGAAATTCTATAGGAAAGCAGAATTGCTGAACTTGTTCCTGAAATTCTATAGGATAGCAGAATTGCTGAACTTGTTCCTGAAATTCTATAGGATAGGAGAATTGCTGAACTTGTTCCTGAAATTCCCTAGGATAGCAGAATTGCTGAAATTGTTCCTGAAATTCTATCGGATAGGAGAATTGCTGAACTTGTTCCTGAAATTCTATCGGATAGGAGAATTGCTGAACTTGTTCCTGAAATTCTATGGGATAGGAGAATTGCTGAACTTGTTCCTGAAATTCTATAGGATAGGAGAATTGCTGAACTTGTTCCTTAAATTCTATAGGATAGGAGAATTGGTGAACTTGTTCCTGAAATTCTATAGGATAGGAGAATTGCTGAACTTGTTCCTGAAATTCTATAGGATAGGAGAATTGCTGAACTTGTTCCTGAAATTCTATAGGATAGGAGAATTGCTGAACTTGTTCCTGAAATTCTATAGGAAAGCAGAATTGCTGAACTTGTTCCTGAAATTCTATAGGATAGGAGAATTGCTGAACTTGCTCCTGAAATTCTATGGGATAGGAGAATTGCTGAACTTGTTCCTGAAATTCTATAGGATAGGAGAATTGCTGAACTTGTTCCTGAAATTGTATAGGATAGGAGAATTGCTGAACCTTTTCCTGAAATTCTATAGGAAAGCAGAATTGCTGAACTTGTTCCTGAAATTCTATAGTATAGGAGAATTGGTGAACTTGTTCCTGAAATTCTATAGGATAGGAGAATTGCTGAACTTGTTCCTGAAATTCTATAGGATAGCAGAATTGCTGAACTTGTTCCTGAAATTCTATAGGAAAGCAGAATTGCTGAACTTGTTCCTGAAATTCTATAGGATAGGAGAATTGCTGAACTTGGTCCTGAAATTCTATAGGAAAGCAGAATTGCTGAACTTGTTCCTGAAATTCTATAGGATAGCAGAATTGCTGAACTTGTTCCTGAAATTCTATGGGATAGGAGAATTGCTGAACTTGTTCCTGAAATTCTATAGGAAAGCAGAATTGCTGAACTTGTTCCTGAAATTCTATAGGATAGCAGAATTGCTGAACTTGTTCCTGAAATTCTATAGGATAGGAGAATTGCTGAACTTGTTCCTGAAATTCCATAGGATAGCAGAATTGCTGAACTTGTTCCTGAAATTCTATCGGATAGGAGAATTGCTGAACTTGTTCCTGAAATTCTATAGGATAGGAGAATTGCTGAACTTGTTCCTGAAATTCTATGGGATAGGAGAATTGCTGAACTTGTTCCTGAAATTCTATAGGATAGGAGAATTGCTGAACTTGTTCCTGAAATTCTATACGATAGGAGAATTGGTGAACTTGTTCCTGAAATTCTATAGGATAGGAGAATTGCTGAACTTGTTCCTGAAATTCTATAGGATAGGAGAATTGCTGAACTTGTTCCTGAAATTCTATAGGATAGGAGAATTGCTGAACTTGTTCCTGAATTTCTATAGGATAGGAGAATTGCTGAACTTGTTCCTGAAATTCTATAGGATAGGAGAATTGCTGAACTTGTTCCTGAATTTCTATAGGATAGGAGAATTGCTGAACTTGTTCCTGAAATTCTATAAGATAGGAGAATTGGTGAACTTGTTCTTGAAATTCTATAGGATAGGAGAATTGCTAAAGTTGTTCCTGAAATTCTTTAGGATAGGAGAATTGCTGAACTTGTTCTTGAAATTCTAGAGGATAGGAGATTTGCTGAACTTGTTCCTGAAATTCTATAGGATAGGAGAATTGCTGAACTTGTTCCTGAAATTCTATAAGATAGGAGAATTGCTGAACTTGTTCCTGAATTTCTATAGGAGAGGAGAATTGCTGAACTTGTTCTTGAAATTCTATAGGATAGGAGAATTGGTGAACTTGTTCTTGAAATTCTATAGGATAGGAGAATTGCTAAACTTGTTCCTGAAATTCTTTAGGATAGGAGAATTGCTGAACTTGTTCTTGAAATTCTAGAGGATAGGAGAATTGCTGAACTTGTTCTTGAAATTCTAGAGGATAGGAGAATTGCTGAACTTGTTCAAAGGAGCTGATACTAAACCAGAAGATATTTGAGGTACCAACATTGAAGGTTGTGAATCTACTTGTTCAACTCTTCTCGCTCTATAATGGGACAGAATCCTCCTTTCATGGGTTAGGGAATAAGATTGCAGACGTGATGGAAGCCTGGATTTTGGTGATTGTGATGCAGGTGGAAAATACCATGGAAAGGTATAAATATGTAGAAACGAGAAGAACTGTACAGAGCTACTGACATTATGGCTTGACATCGATCTACCAGTCCTCAGTTAACGATATTGCTAGTGTGTGTGTGTGTGTGTCTGTGTGTGTCTGTGTGTGGGTATGTCTGTGTCTGTGTGTATGTGTGTGTCTGTGTGCATGTGTGTGTCTGTGTGCATGTGTGTGTCTGCATGTGTGTGTCTGCATGTGTGTGTCTGCATGTGTGTGTCTGTATGTGTGTGTCTGTATGTGTGTGTCTTCGTGTGTGTGTCTTCGTGTGTGTGTCTGCGTGTGTGTGTCTGCATGTGTGTGTCTGCATGTGTGTGTCTGCATGTGTGTGTCTGCATATGTGTGTCTGCATGTGTGTGTCTGCATGTGTGTGTCTGCATGTGTGTGTCTGCATGTGTGTGTCTGCGTGTGTGTGTCTGTGTGTGCGTGTGTGTCTCACGTCATTAAAACATTTTCAGTGGTTGCTAATGGACCGCCGCATGTAAAAAAAAATCAGTTATATAGTGACCGGATGAATATTTGAATAAGTTTGATCCAGAGATATGGGTGGGTGGTTATGCTGGTTGATGGACACGTTACATTTAAGGTACGATGTGCATGATTTAATGTATTATCATACAATGGAAAGTGTGATGGGAGTTGTAACTATGTGATAATACATTAAATCATCTAGAGAGAAACGTTTGGTTCGTGATTTTGCATTGATGGGAATTGACTGACTGCCTGGACACAATGAGGTAGCCGATCTACTGATTTACCATCAATTGATGTGGATCCATGAACGAGGTTGTGGATCTGCCGTTTGGAGAGGTCCTGGACTGAAAGGATCGAAACCTCGAGGAAGAACGGTGCCCAGCTGATGATCCGTGCAGGCGGGAAACGAGTCAATTGCTTACGGGTTAACGTTCTTGCTTTAGGTGGAGAAACTATGTTTGAGGTTGACAATTTAAATAAAGTTGAATATGGGATGTTGTGAAATTAACATCAATCACAGCAATCCTTTACATTATATTAAAGTTTAGGAACAACCAATACTGTCTAATTAAATAAGTGTGTGTGTGTGATACAATTGTGAAGAACAGAAATGAAAAAACGAGGTGTGAGAGACAGAGAGACGAGAGAGAGACGAGAGAGAGACGAGAGAGAGACGAGAGAGAGACGAGAGAGAGACGAGAGAGAGACAGAGACAGACACAGAGAGGGAGAGAGAGAGAGAGAGAGAAAAAAAAAGAAAGAAAGGGGAGAGAACTATGGGGAGAGACAGAGACTTGGGATATACGTATATACTGCATATTATATATATATATATATATATATATATATATATATATATATATATATATATATATATATATATATATACACTGCATTAATATATATATATACAGTGCGTATCAAAAAAAAGGTAATCCGAATTCAAGGGGTTAATATGCAAAGGTTATTTATTTTGACAATTTACATGTGGTTTACCAATTATGAGGAGATCCTCAACTTTCCATTGATACCTTCCATGCATCATTGCTGTCACACATGACCGAGTACATGTTCATTGAAAATGACAAGTTCAAATCGCATTTTTACAAGTTTGGCTAATTGTTGCAAATCAGGATAATTGGTGCAAAATGAACGTCAGATGTGAACTTTTCTCATGAATGATTGGCCTTTATGCACCCACACCTTCAACATGTCCACCTCCCCTTTCAACACACAGCTCACAGTGGCGGAGCATGCCCTGAACTGCTCGTCTCACCATAGCCGGGTCATTGCGCAAAGCATCCACTTCATGTCGAATACGGCCCTGCAATTCGTCAAGATCGTGGGGAGGAGTTACAAACACCTTGTTCTTTAAATGTCCCCAAAGGAAATAATCACATGGTGTGAGGTCAGGTGATCTTGGCGGCCATTCCACTGCATGGAAGACTATGTCTTCCATGAGGGCGATGACTCGGTCTCCAAAGTTCCCTCAGTCGATCTCGGACAGCGATAAGACGATGTGCTGGGACACCGTCTTGGGCCCACCAGAGATATCTGAAGACACCATGAACCTGTCGCTCAAAGTTCTCCTCCAGCTGTGGTAAAACTTCATCATTGATCATCTGCAGATACCTGTTACCATTTTTTGTTTTTTTTGTTTTTGTATACACAATCGAGGCTCTTCATCATTGATCTAAGGGCTAAGGGCTAACATTTATTTCACAAACAAATCAAACAGACAAACAAAATATATCAAAAGAGGGAGCGGTAGACAAGATGGGGAGAGAAGGGGAAGCACACAAACACAACATTTGAGAGCAGGGACATCGGGAGATGTGGGAGGGAGAGGGCTTGGGGGGAGGAGGCGTGGGAATGGGGGGGGGGGGGGGAGAAGTATAAAACACAAGGACACCAAGGACTTCCAGGACAGAAGTTGGTATTTCAAAAAAGTGGATTTGGGGTGAAATTAGCGGGGGTAGAAAAGATCAAGGTTTTGGATGGGGGAAGATAAGAGATGGTGGTGAACGGCTGTTTTAAAGACCTGGGGGGAGGAGTGGGATTGAAGAGAGTGAGGGAGTTTGTTCCAGATGCGGGAGAAAAGAGGAGTGAAGGTGAGCAGAGTGTCTTGATTTTGGCAGTTTAACCATAAGAGGGTTGCAGGCAATTCTTGTGTGACCTGTAGGAATATTTGGGGGACAGAGCCCAGAGAGAGCTGGGGGTGGGGGGGGGGCAAGGCCGGAGAGGAGTCGGTATAAGACGGAAAGACCACCAACCTGCCTGCGGTGAGTGAGTGAAAGGCTCTTGGAGTTAGCTTCATCGCGGGAGATTCCAATGATTCTGAATGCTTTGGTTTCAACAGCGTGAAGACGAGCTAGGTGTGAAGCAGGAGCACCAGCCCAGAGGGGAGAGCAGTATTCCATTGAGCTGCGGATGACAGCCTTGTATGTGGTGAGGAGCTCAGGTGTGCCAAGGAAGGACTTCGCACGACGGAGGATGCCCAGTCGGCGACTGGCTTTGGAGGCCAGATTTGAAATGTGGTTTTCCCAGGAAAGATCATGGCAGATAGTGAGACCCAAAAGCTTGAGTGACAGAACTTCTTGGAGAGGATTATTCAGAAAGTGGATGGGAGGGTTGTCCAGTCGGTCTTTTCGGAGAGACATCATAAGAGTGTGAGATTTGTCAGGATTGAAAGACATGTTCCACTTGTTAGCCCAGTCTGTGATTTTGTCCAGGTCTGCAGAGAGTGAGGAGGCTGCAGACTGCCGATTTGAGGGATGAGGAATGGAGCGACAGAGAGTAGAGTCATCAGCAAAGAGATAGAGAGGATTTTCAAGAGAGTCAGAGAGATCATTGATGAAGACCAGAAAAAGCACAGGGCCCAGAACACTGCCTTGGGGAACCCCAGCCTGAACAGAAAGAGGAGATGAGAGAAACACATTCAGGGCCACACGTTGACTACGACTAGAGAAAAAGTCCGCCAGTCATGCGCGGAGATTTCCACGGATACCAAAGGAGGAGAGTTTGGTGAGCAGAGCGGGGTGCCAGACCGTATCGAAGGCACGTGATATGTCAAGGGAGACAGCTCTAATTTCCTGTTTGGCATTGAGGACCTCCATCCATTGTTGAGAAAGCAGAAGCAGCATGTCCAGAGTAGAGTGACCAGGTTTGAAACCAAATTGATGATCAGAGATCAAGCCATTGGAGAAGAGGAAAGATTTCATATCCGAAGCAATGATGGATTCCATGACTTTGCTGATAATTGGGAGAAGGCTGATTGGTCTGTAGTTGCTAGGATCTGTTTTTGCACATTTTTTGTGCAAAGCGGTGATGTTGGCTGATTTCCAAGCAGATGGTAGATGACCTTGAGCAAAAGAGAGGGTGAAGAGAACAGAGAGAGGGAGTGAAAGAGCGGAAGAACAGGATTTTAGGACCCGTGGGCTGATGCCGTCAGGTCCAGTTGTAGAATCAGAGTCGAGAGTTGACAGAAACTTTTCCACCTTGTGAGGAGGAACCGACACAGAGTCCAGGAGCAGCTGGGTACGACTGGGTACGGTGGGTACAGAGAGGGATGGGTTTGGGACACAAGATTTAGAGGCAAACACAGAGTTGAGGCATTCAGCTTTTTCACGTGCGGAGTCAGCCGTGTAGCCGTTTGAGGTGAGGGAGGGGATGGAGGGGGAACAAACACCAGAAACAGATTTGACCAGACGCCACCAGGATTTGGAAGAGGGAGACAGATAAGAGAGTTCAGTCTTGAGAATGGAGAGATATTGTTTCCTGGCTCTCCTGAGGGTGGACACACATTTGTTTCGGGCTTTGTGAAAGGAAATGAGATTTCCTTACGTTGGATTTGCTTTCCAGGAGACGAAGGCAAATTGTTTCTGGGCAACAGCCTCACTACAAGATTCCGTGTACCATGGACGGGAGGAAGGGTATGACAACTGAAGACGAGATGGGATAAATCTGTGCATGAGAGAGAGCAATTTACTTTGGAAGAATTCCCAGGATGAGTTGATGTCAGAGGCGGTAAAGATGGGAGACCAGTCCAGATGATTGATGGCTGCTTGAAGACCGTGCCAGTTGGCCTGAGTGAAATGCCAGACTCGTCGACGCTGAGGAGGCTCTCTGAGAATGGTCAGAGAGATGTCCACTTTAACAAGCACATGATCAGATGAGCCGATTGGAGCAGAAGAAGAGCAGCAGACATTTTCAGGGAAGTTAGTCATAACAAAGTCCAGAAGAGAAGATGCTCCGTTGACTGAGATCCGGGTCGGGGAATTGACAGATTGTGTCAGTCCCAGTGAGTCGCAGATGTCCTTTGCTGAGGAGCCATGGTTGGTGAGAGAGGTACCGACACCCAGCCAACTGGCATGGTGACAATTGAAATCACCACATATGAGGAAGAGAGAGTTGGGATGGGTCGATAGAAGTTGGTCCATATTATCAGACAGCGAAATGTCGATGGAGTCATCACTGTTTGGTGGACGGTACAACACACATATGAACAAAAGGTGGGAGCGAAGGGGAAGCCGTAGCCAAAGGTATTCCTGAGGGTGAGGTGGAGAGAGGGCAGTGCAGGCGAGTGAGGAAGAGAGTTTTTTTTATAAAGATAGCAACCCCACCTCCAGGACGAGGCTCAGGTCTATCATACCGGAGAAGGGAGTAACCTGGGAGAGATACCAAGGAATCAGAGACATCATGAAGGAGGAAAGTTTCTGTTAAGCAGATCACGTCTGGTTTGTCAGAAGTAACCTGTATGGAGAGATCAGTCAAGTTTGAGCGAAGGCCCCGGATGTTTGAGGTCCATACCGTTAATGAAGAGGAAGGGGGAGCATCGGATACAGAACAGTGGGGGTGGGGGGGGGGAATTCGGGTAGGATGTGGAAGAGGAGGAAGTGGTAGGGAGAGCTGTTGAAGGTGTGTCAGGGATTTCAGAATTGCTTGGAGAAAGGGAAGAATGGGGCAGACAAAAGGTTTGATGGTGATTGGGTGAGGCACAGTGAGGTGTTATTTGAGGAGGGGGAAGAGCGAGGCAGAAGGTTGGGGGAGATGAAGGTGAAAGTTGGAAGGGGGAAGAAGCGGGGAGGATGCTTTGAGGAGGAGGGGTGAGAGGGGAGTCTAGGAGGGGAGGAGCGAGGGAGAGTCTCGGAGGGGAGGGGTGTGGGGGGAGTTTAGGAGGGAAGGGGCAAGGGGGGAGATTTGAAAGGGATGGGTGATGGGGAAGATTTGGAGGGGAGGGGCAAGGGGGAAGCTTTGAAAGAGATGGGTGATGGGGAAGATTTGGAGGAGAGGGGCAAGGGGGTAGATTTGGAGGGGAGGGGTGATGGGGAAGTTTTGGAGGGGAGGGGTGATGGGGAAGTTTTGGAGGGAAGGGGTGATGGGGAAGATTTGGAGGGGAGGGGTGAGATTGGATTTTAGAAAGTGTACGATTAATGGGAAATGAACATTTATTGCAAAATGAGTTTCTTGTGACCTTCGAGTCAAAAATACGTTTGAGGACACTGAAGGAGGGGTGGAGTGCAGGAGAGTTTCGGGAATGTAGAAAAGAGGAACTGTAAGAGATGGAATTTTTTTTTGGAATGAATAGATTTGGTGAGCAAGTCGAAAGCATCCTTTTATAGAAGAAGAAGAAAAAGGTGTTATAATATACGACAGAATACAGTTCTTCAGGGGAAAGTTTAAACATTTTTAAATTGAGCAGTGAAAACTATCTGGGGAAATGGAAAATGGGAATGGGGGTAAAACACGTGATTGAAGAACAAACGAACAAATAAGAACAACGAATAAACGAATCAGAACAACGAATAAGAACAGAGAAGGAAATATGTTTGTTTTTTTTTTGTTTTTTTTTTTAGTTGAGATTTTAAACAAGGAAGTATGGGGTGAAAGACTGGGACAAAAACAGAGAACGAAAGTAATTGCAGCACAATCGACGGACCGCTGAGAGGAAAACAAAGCCTCAAGGTCGGACACGGTAGCCGACTAGGCCTCAAAATACACGACACGAAGTAACCGACGATTTTGTATACATGTATGAAAAATTAACACCGAGAATCTTACGAAAGCCACACTATAGGTGCACACACCGAAAGATAGATACAGTTTCGACAAAAACACAATTGTGAAAAATTAGTTAACTTCGAAAGCGTGAGCGCATGGAAGGCTTCAAAAAGACGTGACCTCGCTGACAAAGATCTCGCGAGATCTCAAATCATTGACATTCCTTTGAAAGAAAAATGGTCCGATCACCTGACCACTGCCACAAAGTCCCAACCAAACAGTCCACTTTTGTCGATTAATGTTGGTGTCAAAATTAAATTCCGGGGGTTGTGCTGTCGGTGCATATTCAAGAACATTATGGGTATTGACCTTGCCGTCCATGGCGAAAGCAGCTTCGTCGCCGATAACGAGATACCACAGGAAATTGTCATCTGCTTCGCAACGTGCTATCAACCATCCGGCAAGCACCAGCCTCCTGGCAAAATCCCCTGGCGTAAGTTGATGCTGGATGTGAATCCGATATGGATGTTGGTGGAGGTCCAGTCTTGTGATTCGGTTGAATGTTGCCAAAGGCAATCCCGTCCCATTTCGTCTTGCGCTGGTATCCCTAGGATGCTCCAAACCTTGCTGCCTTACTGCTGTAATGTTCATTTGCGATCGCCCAGTGCGCCTCCTACCAGAATTCTCCTTGTTGCGGTTGAGGCTAGTGCCATGCTCTTTTTGTATTTTCTAACATTCGCCCAGATGGTTTTGGCTGCTGGAGGCTCCTGTTCTGGGAAACGTTCCCTGAACGCACCACGAGTTCGCTGCAAACTTCCAGTTTGGTGAAAGGTTGTAACCACGAAGGTCCACTGTTCAGTCGTAAGTTGAACCATCTTTTCGATGACTCAAGACTGTCTCTAAACCCATACATTGTCGGCCCATCTTAAATACCCATCTTAAACGAAGGATGACGCAACCAATGATTACCAGACCAGCTTAACAATTTTACATAATCAACTTGGCAGTCGACAAGTAATGCATCCATTTAAAACTGTCTTGCACCGATTAGCCAAACTTGTAAAAATGCGATTCGAACTTGTCATTTTCAATGAACATGTACTCGGTCATGTGTGACAGCAATGATGCATGAAAGGCATCAATGGAAAGCTGAGGATCTCCTCATAATTGGTAAACCACATGTAAATTGTCAAACTAAATAACCTTTGCATATTAACCCCTTGAATTCGGATTACCTTTTTTTTCGATACGCACTGTATATATATATATACAGTCACGTGAAAATGTGAGTACACCCCATTTAATGTTTTGACTTTTTCAACATATTTCAACATACAGTTATTTGATCTTCATTTCAACAATATTGACAGATAAAGGTGATATAATATAACAAATATCATGAAACATTTACATTTTGTAGTCCATTGTATAATTTAAATAAACATAAATGCAAATTTTGCATGTGGAAAAAGTAAGTACACCCTTGGCTCTAATAGGTGGTATTGCCCCCTTTGGCAGAAACAACCTCAAGTAGGTGTTTCTTATAGCTGTCTACCAGTCTCTGACATCGACTGGGAGAAATTTTTGCCCACTCCTCCATGCAGAATTCTTTCTATTCAGCTGTGCGATGTTTGAGGGTTTTCTTGCATGCACAGCTCGTTTCAAATCCCTCCACAACATCTCGATGGGATTTCGATCCAGGCTTTGACTTGGCCTTTCCAGAACCCTCCATTTCTTTCTTTTCAGCCATTTCTTGGTGGATTTACTGGTATGTTTAGGGTCATTGTCATGTTGCAAGGTCCACCTTCGGTTGAGCTTCAACTTTCCGACAGATGGCCTCACATTATCCTCAAGCACCCTCTGGTACAATGAAGAATTCATAGTGGATTCTATGATGGTGAGCTGTCCAGGCCCTGATGCAGCAAAGCTGCCCCAAACCATAATATTTCCGCCACCATGCTTTACAGTTGGTATCAGGTTATTGTGGTCAAATGCTGTCTTTGGTTTTCGCCAAACATGTCTTCTGGTACTGTGGCCAAACAGCTCTACCTTTGACTCATCTGTCCAGAGCACATTGTTCCAGAAGTGCTGGTCTTTGCCGAGGTGTTCATTGGCAAACTTTAGTCTTGCCCTGATGTTCTTTCTGGACAGCAAAGGTTTCCTCCTGGCACACCTCCCATGTAGATCAAATTTGTGCAGCCGCTTTCTAATGGTAGACTCGTGCGCTTTGACATCAACAGTGGCAACAGCTACCTGTAGGTCCCGTGATGACATTCTGGGGTTCTTAGAGACTTCTTTCAGCATCTTGCGAACTGCTTTTGGGCTGAACTTGCTGGGGTGGCCTGGCCTGAACAAGTTGGCAGTTGTTTCGAATCTTCTCCACTTGTAGATGATCTTCCGGACAGTCGAATGATTGATTTCAAATTGTTTGGAGATCTTTTTACATCCCTTCCCAGACTCGTAGGCATCTATAACCTTCTTTCTGAAAGCCTCAGAGAGCTATTTTGATCTGGGCATGGTGACACCGCACACTTTAACAACAAAGAGCAAACCAAACGAAATGTCTGAGGTTTAAATAAGACAGGTTCCTCCAAGATCCTCTCTAACGATGTTCTTATCATTTGCACCTGAGCGGGTGCACCTGATTCTAATTTTAGGTCTTTGAAGTAGTGGTAAATGTCGGGGTGTACTTACTTTTTCCACATGCGAAATTTGCATTTATGTTTATTTAAATTATGCAATGGACTACAAAAATGTAAATGTTTCATGATATTTATTATATTAGGCTATGAGCCAGAACCCCCAAATTGACCGGTCGGTACCATACAGATGGAGTAAGGCTCATTGTGATTTTTAGCAAGATATATGTCCCTAGATATGAAAACAAAGTGATAGCAGTGTATAACTCTCGGCCATCTCTGTGTTATCACCCGAAATATTATTATACGCCTGCTTCGCTTCGCCAAAAAATGTGATATTTGCTAAAATTGGAATAAATATGTTTTTAAGGACCACAGAGTGCCGAGATCGAGACCGAGATCGTATTTGTTCGAGAGATCATGATAAACCTAGAGTGTGGAGCAAGTTTGCATGCATTGTGAAATATAATGTAGCTGATGTTACAAACCTACTTTAGGATACTAGCTAATACCAAAAATTACACTGAGATACCAAAAGTAGTAGACGAATAAACCTAAAATGTTCAAAAGCTATGTTTCGTTCCAAAATATCAAAATTAGGGGGTATGGTTGAACATATTTTGAACTTTGCCAAAATATGTGCCCCAAACAACCACCATATTACAAAGTAATGATATATTCCAATGCAGTGGTTCCTTGCGAAGATTTTGAGGGGTCAAATGTTACTCTGGGAGTTTTCATTTTTGAAATATTGACAAAAATGTACAATGTGAATTCTGAACTCGAAGCGATTTCGACCACTTTTTCACTAAATTTAACATATTTTTTGTCATTATATCAATATTTTGATAAATAACCCCCACAAATGTTCTATATTTCTATTACTATATTAGTTGGCATCCAGTATGCAAATTATTGGCACTCTGTGGTCCTTAAAAACATATTTATTCCAATTTTAGCAAATATCACATTTTTTGGCGAAGCGAAGCAGGCGTATAATAATATTTCGGGTGATAACACAGAGATGGCCGAGAGTTATACACTGCTATCACTTTTTTTTCATATCTAGGGACATATATCTTGCTAAAAATCACAATGAGCCTTACTCCATCTGTATGGTACCGACCAACCCCCTTGGCTCATAGCCTATAATAATATTTCGGGTGATAACACAGAGATGGCCGAGAGTTATACACTGCTATCACTTTTTTTTCATATCTAGGGACATATATCTTGCTAAAAATCACAATGAGCCTTACTCCATCTGTATGGTACCGACCAACCCCCTTGGCTCATAGCCTATATTATATCACCTTTATCTATCAATATTGTTGAAATGAAGATCAATTAGCTGTATGTTGAAATATGTTGAAAAAGTCAAAACTTTACATGGGGTGTACTTACTTTTTCACGTGACTGTACATACATATATATGCAGAGAGAGAGAGAGACAGAGAGAGAGAGTCAGAGAGAGAGGCAGAGAGAGAGACAGAGAGAGAGACAGAGAGAGAGACAGAGAGAGAGAGACAGACAGAGAGAGAGACAGCGAGAGAGACAGCGAGAGAGACAGCGAGAGACAGCGAGAGAGACAGCGAGAGAGACAGAGACAGAGACAGAGAGAGAGAAACTTGACTTTTTAACTCTTTTTATTATAAAAGTATAAAACAAGAGTAACACCAAAGGAAATTCTTCAAGGAAAATCAGCAAAGTCATAGAAATCCCGAAAGGAAAAAACAATCAGTGCACTGCAATCCAAACAACAGAAAAGGCGAAATTCCCAAAAAAAACACAAGGAGAAAACCTAGGCATAATTTCTAAACTAGGCATAATTAATTTTATATGTACAAATTTACATTCGCACTTGCAAACATGAGGAGAGACGGAAGAAAGAAAGAGTAGGTCAAGACAAGGGGGAGAAAAAGGCTGGCAAGGAGAAGCATGGAACAGTGTATGAGAACAACCGAAATATATTACAAAGAAATTATCAATTTGTTATCTTGGACTTTACAAATCCCTTCAACACACCAGGTCGCAATAAAATTTGCAAGGTCGTTTGCAGTTTGGGCGTAGTTGAATTCAAGTTTGAGCCTTGCTGACACCAAAGAACTAAAAAAAAACATAATACTGCATTCTTGCATGGGTCTACCGCCCAGTTTCGCCTTCCGTGACAAGTATACGGCAAGTTTAGCGGTAGCGGTTAGGAAACAGAATACAATAGATGTAGTTTCCTTTTTGGGAGGAAAACCAAAGATGTAAGCCTTCAAAGAAAAGGTAATCCGCAATCTATGGGAAATAAAATTTAACCAATAAAGCAAAGGAGAAAGTCTTTCACAATTAATGAAGGCATGAAACAAGTCTTCCCTCTCCGGACAAAAGGGGCAACAGCCGGAAATGGGGGGAAAAAAACGAATGACAGCATTGGAAGGAACAATCCAGTGGGCCAAACGCCACTGAAGGTCACCTGTTCTTTTAGATATAAGTCCAGCATACATTGTATCCCATAAAGGCTCAGAGGGGGGACCGGGAGGCAAGAGTCCTTTCCACCGGGTAACCCCAGCTAAAGGTGGGTCCCCAAGAAGTAGTTTCACACAAGACCTATAAATGCTCTTGCTGCTCATAGCATGGAAGGGGGGTGACCCTGTACTCATGGGGGGCAGATCATTTGGGGTAAAAGCCACAATTAATTTTGGAACTGTGGGGTCAACCTCTGCGTCCTGGGTCCAATGTAGGCCTAGCTGGTGGCGTCTTCGGATCACCGCTCTTGGTATGTTCCCGATTAATCTCCTGGACCGAACACCTGTTAGGTCCGCCAGCTCGTTCGCAGGTTTCCATCCATGTCCAGAGTCATGCCGGAGATGACACGCTTTTAAAATGTTGGCCACTATAAAATGTTGGCAGAAATCGCGACTTCTCGGGATATCGGCGAAAAGTGGATTGAAAAATAAAGGCTCGTGTGCAAACATGTTAGTGCCATACGAATCTGTTTGACGACTTATCGAAACGCCCTGCCAGGCATTCAAGAGGCTCTGATAAAAGACTGGAAACAGAGATGCATCGACATGTTGAAGGTTGGTCAAACACAGTTCCTGTCCATAACCGAGCCTCCCAGCTCGTTGAAGAATAGAGCAGGCCAAGGGCTTGCCTGGTGAGTGTTATGCATAAAGCAAGCATTGGATGGAGCGGAGCCGGAAGGCCAACAGGCAGCATTTCACGTCAACAAGACCATGACCACCCTCGGCTGAGGGACAACATATGGCGCTGGGTCGAAGCCAGTGGTCGCCTCCCCAAAAAAATTCCACCAGTTTTCTCTGAATAGCTTGAAGCAAAACCTCTGGTGGTTGCAGGCAGATGAAACGGTGCCACAAAAGGGTAGTAACGAGGTTGTTGACAACTAGCACGTGACCTTTATAGGAAAGGTGGGGTAGAGCTCTTTTCCATCGGCTCAAACGCTTATCCACCTGGTCAATGATCCTCTCCCAATTGTTCTGGACATACTGAGGAGGACCGAGGAAGACGCCCAAATACTTGATGCCATCGTTGATGCCATTGTTTGCCCACACTAGCTCTGCAGGAAGGGGGGGGGGTGGTGGTAATAACGGTGGCACAGGAAAGTCATTGTTGGGAAAAGGGAACCATAGAGCCTTGCTATTCCCCCAATTGCATCTTAATGATGAGGCAAGGTTGAAGTCCAACAAACACTTTGCCAAGGCATCACTGTCGCATTTTCTTTTTATGATGACACAAAGGTCGTCGGCATATGCAGACAGGGTCAAAGGTGGGTGTCCTGGAGAAAGAACAAGTCCAGGGATATCTTTTCTGAGGGCAATTAAGAGAGGTTCTAAGGCGAGGGCAAATAATAGACCTGAAAGTGGACAACCTTGCCTTACCCCTCTCTGAACCTTTATGGGTGGGCAAAATTCGTTGTTAACTTTGATCAAGTTGAAGATGTTTGCATATAACAAAGCTATGTAGGCTCTAAAATTAGCACTGAGCCCGCAAGCTTGTAACACATGACACAAAAACTTATGATCAATGCTATCAAAGACCTTTGCAAGGTCAAGAAACACCAATCCAAAATCCTCTTTGACACATTTACCGGTTAACAAATCTCTGATTAGGAATATGTTGTCAGAGATGGATCTGCCAGGGATGCTGCAACTTTGATCAGGTGACACCAGATCACCAATAACTGTCTTCAACCGGTTCGCAAGGACCTTGGAAAACAGTTTGTAATCCGTGCACAACAAAGAGATCTGATGCCAGTTTGACAGGAGTCGGAGATCGCCGGTCTTTGGTAGCAGGCAGAGTACTGCACTTCTAAAACTGAGCGGTAATTCTCTGGATAAAAGAGACGCATCCAGAACGTTGAGCAGCTCTGGGCCCAAAAGGTCCCAGAATGCCAAAAAAAAATCGGCGGGTCGGCCATCGATGCCTGGGGCCTTTCCCGACTCCATCTCAGCAAGTGCACCGGTTAACTCTGGAAGGGTAATTGGAGCATCCAGTTCTAGACGTTGGGCCTCAGTCACAGAAGGAAGATGAGAGGTCAAAACATTCATCATTTCATGAGAAACCGTTTTGGCTTTGAAAAGATCAGAAAATAAATCGATTACATTTAATCTTATATCACTTGGATTAGTAAGGATGTTCCCCCCGGGTCCAAAACCGAAGATACAAGTCGTGTTGGTTTATCTGCAGTTTCTAGATGAAAGAAAGATTTAGTCGGGGTATTTGAAACCTTGATATTCTGTATTCTTAGCCTAACCAGTGTGCCCGCTGCTTTTTCATGGATCAAATCCCTTAATTGGGCCTTCTTCTCGAGTAGCAACCGATAGTTCACTGCGTTGCTCTCATTGGCCAGCTTGCCCTCTAACCTTAAGATATCTGCTTCCAAGCAAGCCATCGTGATATGTTTTACATTGGTACAGTGCGAATTAAATTGGTGGCAAAATACTCGAATTTGGGCCTTTAGGTTGTCCCACCAAAGACTAATTGAGGAGAAAGAAGATTTTTTTTGTACTCATTTCAGCCCAGAAATCATGAAAGGAATCTGTAAATAAACTATCTTCTAACAGTTTAACGTTAAACTTCCAGTAACTATTTCTGCATGTGGGTCGAGGAAAAGAAAGATCTAAGGTTACCATATGGTGGTCTGAAAACAATGACGGAAAACAACCTGAAGAGACCGCGACGTTGCTAAAGGGTACATTAATGTACCAGCGGTCGAGTCTTGCCGACGACACCCGACCATTGGCACACCGACACCAGGTATATTGGGCTACGTTGGGGTGATGCAATCGCCAAACATCAAGTAGACCGGCCGTCTTAAAGAAACGGGATAGGTCCGCATGGGACTCGGGGTGGGGTTCTGCAGAGTTTCTGTCCTTCAAAGGGTCAAAGGTGCAATTAAAGTCACCACCAATGCACACACATTTGTCGAGATCAACTGATTTCAGGTGATTTATCATGGAGGTGAAAAAGGCCTTTCGATCCCTGCTCTCACTGGGTGCGTACACATTGAAAATCGTGCAGCGGAAGTTTTGATGTACGAGCTGAAGGGAAATAAGCCGGCCTTTTATGACTTCATGAAAATAGCAAGACTCGAAAGCTTGACCTCGCTTTAGAAAAAAACCCAACCCCAGCAGATGAGGCTGACAGATTGCTAAAATAGCATTGTCCTTTGAAAGTTTGGCACCAGTCATGTTCCCCGTTAGGAGTGATGTGGGTCTCTTGCAGTAAAAGAACATTTGCCTTTTTACGATCAAACAAGTATTTAACTTGGGCCTGACGGAGGTGACTTGCACCCCCACCATTCATAGTTAAGGTCACAAAGGAAATGTTTTTCATTCCGTGGTAATGAAATCGCCCTGTGCTTGGCAACACTCCGTACCTGCTCAGGTAACAAACTTTTTTAATCTGTGGAATTGAGATCTCGTCAGGTCAAAATCCTCATGTGCTTTGATTATTGACTTTGCGGTGCTAATGAATGCTGCCAAGTCAGGGAAATAGTCTTTAATTACGATGTTACGGTGACGATACGTTCCTTTCAGGAAGGTAAAAATGAGTTAAGGGGATACCTGTGAGTGACCTGTCACCGATTGTGACAGCTCGGTTGCCTCAATGTCATCCTCGGACTTAGACACATCAGATAACATGTCGTCAGGTTCTGGGGTATTACCTGCTGCCCCCGCGATCTTGTCTGGAGGCACCTTCACAAGTTTCCCAAAGTGTTCCCGTGAGCACTCATTAACACTTTGGTGGATATTTTTTGTATCTGGGATTGGAGCTTGGGTTTGAGATCCCAGCAAATTCAGATTTACCGGCCCCGTTTGTACAGTGGGAACGTTTATTGAATCCATAGTCTGCTCGGTATTTAAAGGGGAAACAAGCGGAAAACCATGCCCCAGCTCGGAAATGGTAGTAATTTCACTGGAGGTTTCGCACATGGAAACTTCCAGGTGAGAGGTACAAATTATATTTTTCGGCTCATCTATCTATAATGCCAGTAATCTCTGTGTGTCTGTCTGTGACCGCTGTTTCTCGACAACCACGGGTCCGATATACTTGAAACTTGCCAGGTATATTGCTGGGGACCCGAGGATGTGCCTTTTCAAGGTTTCATATTAATCGGACAAGTAGTTAGCGAGCTATGTCCAAAAAACGATTCAACCAATCAGAGAGCAGCGAGCTATCACGTGTGCCGAACGTGGCGAACAGACTCTGCCTCGGACGGCACATTTGAGAGCGTATTCATTTATTTCACGTTGGCAAACTATGTTGGCGTTAAACTATGTTTTAAAACTAATTAAAACTAATTTGCGATTCATCGTAACTGCGATATGCGACCTTCCGGACAGTCAAATGAGGACGTCACTTCCGGACTTACGGACTCGCAAGCCGTTCGCTTTCCGTTCACGCAAGCCGTTCGCTGGACCAAACCATTTCATGTAAATAGAGGGGGGGGATATAATTTTAGATATATATATAGTACGGGCATGCCCTAGTTTACATAATGTGACTCGCTGGTATCTATCGTTGGCAACGGTATTCATATACTCAGTTAGTGAGGGAATGTCAGAGGGACACTCGAACACATGTGCACCGGGAATGGTGCCGCCCATGACCGCCTTCTTTGCAGCACCAGCGAAATTGCTTGGCACTGGTGCTCTTCGCCTTTTAGAATACACTATGGATTCTTCGTTCATGGGTTCGGGAAAGGGGGCGATGCTAGTTGTGTCAGTCACATCGGTGGGTGTCATCACATTGGAATCGGAGAGCACCGGTGTGTCAGACAATTCCGTCGGGGTGTCAGAAGGTACGGTCGGAGTGTCAGAAGGTACGGTCGGGATGTCAGAAGGTACGGTCAGGATGTCAGAAGGTACGGTCAGGGTGTCAGAAGGTACGGTCGGGGCGTCCGAAGGTGCGGTCAGGGTGTTAGAGGGTACGGTCTGGGTGACGGAAGGTACGGTAGGGGTGACAGGAGATACGGTCCGGGTGACGGAAGGTACGGTAGGGGTGACGGGAGATACGGTCGGGGTGTCAGAAGGCGCGGTGGAGGGATTGGCCTTTTTACAATCTCTTTCGTTATGTCCCGATTCACCACACTTTGGACAAGAGGTCTTAGGACAAAACCTTTTAAAGTGTCCGAATTCTCCACAATTAAAGCATGTTAAGGAGGCTGAGGAAGCATACATGTGGTATTCCCAATCGTCCATCGATACTTTGAAGGATATATTTAAACCTGTGTCGGCTCCGCGATCCGGGAGAATCGTGTACACTTGCCTCCGAAAGCTCATTACGTGTTTGACACGATCGCTGCGACACCCGAGTGGAATCATTGAGATTCGGGAGACAATTTTACCATAACGAGACAGAACGGATAGGGCTTTCTCGCCTGGCATGAACGGTGGTACATTGGATATTGTTATCTTGGTAGCTGGCTTATCCATAGGGGATACCGTAATATAATGACCCCCTTTTATGGTTAGACCGGTACTAACGACGTCATGAACGAACTTTTCTTCTGACACGAAGACAACAAATTTCTGGTTCATTCGTGATGCCGCTCGAACATTACCGTCTCCTATGATGGATACCACGGCAAGGATAATGTCCTCAGGAGGAGCTCCTTCAGGCGGAGCACATGCGAATGCATGCTTACGTGTTAAATTTTCGAACGCCTCGTAACGAGAGCGTGTATTCGCCATACCAGCGAATTTACTCCCCCCCCCCCCCCCCATCCCCCCCACTTGTCCGAACCGGACAAGAAGGTATCAAACCTAAATAATCGAACTAAAGTAAATAATAAACGTGCATTATAAGCACAAAAATGGCTTACAAAGCGCCATCAAAGCCAGTAGGCCGCACCCAAAATGGGCCCGCTCTCAATCCTCTCTCTCTCGAAGACAAAGGTGTAGAACGGATGAAAACAAAATGCCAAAGTACACAGGATGGAATAGGAGAGGGAGGGGGGGGCAGGGGAGTGCAGGAGAGGAGGAAAATCTCACAACGGACTCAGTACAACACAGAGCAGTTGCTCACAGCCGCCATGATGCCACGCCCAACATAAAACGGCCTGCAGGGGGCGAGAGAGAGAGAGAGAGAGACAGAGAGAGAGAGAGAGGGAGAGAGGGAGATGAAGAGAGATTCAGAAAGAGAGAGAGATTCACAGAGAGAGAGAGAGAGAGAGATGAAGAGAGAGAAGGAAAACAGACCATGACAAACACTACTGATGGCTGAATAAAAAAAATATTTGACAATAACTTGGTGATATATGGTGAGAGATGCAGATTATAAAACTGCCAAAATGATGATATCAGGTGGAGTAATGGTGACATAATTAAAGAATAGCAGGAAATAAACGATTGTGTATGGGGATGGGGGTACATTATGACAACTTTAGAGGATTTTCCCCACTGTTTGGATAGTCTTATCTTAACCACCAGTCTCCACAGACCCAACGGCCACTGAGATGCTTCAGGATGTTGGACAGCAGCCAAGATATCGGACATGACTTTTTATAGAAATCAACACGTGCGTGTGTGTGTATATTTATTTATTTATTTATTTATTTATTGATACATACATACATACATACATACATATACATACATACATACATATACACAGCTTAGGCAATATTTTACATCAGAAAACATGATTGCAGAAGTGTCAAATTAAGTTTGAGGAAGGCCATTGTCACTTGTGTTTTAAAATACATTTAAGTATTGTATGAAGAAAAAAAGGTCAACAAAAGAAGCCCAATTGCCCCTGAATGACTGCAGTGATATGTTGCCTGTTTGGGGATAATGCTATTGTTGATGGGGTCGAAATTTGTCGCGGCCCTTTCAATGTAGCATTTTCTTTAACAGGTAGAACAGCAGCAAAGGAAGCATCGCTGCACCCAACTCAAGAAACGATTCCGATCTGAGGTCGCCTGTGACGATTTATTAGCGGATTACCAAAAGGCAAATACTTGAGCGCAATGGTTATGTGAAGCAAATGCTGTTTCGATTGGGGTAGGTATAAGTCATGGTACCCCAGTGGCTGCAGCATTTGCCCTCCATAATCATCTCCTACTTGCTTTGTGTTGGCTTTGATAATTGCTGCTCCAAGTAATTTCTCATCGGGCTTGGGGGGGGTTTTAAAGGAATGCTAAAATGCTTAATTTCGGTGTTCGACAAATGAGAAGGACCAAACGTGTTTCCCTGTAGTTTTTTTGTGTGTTGATGTATTTCAAAAATGAGACAGTATTTGTAAAAGCATGCTGACTATGTTGGTGGCCTATTTTTGCTTCATCAAAGCCCCCTTTACCCTCAATGATCCCCTCCAAGTGTATTAACCCTTTGCATGTCACAGGATGAACAATTATCAAGCCAATAGGTGAAGTCTATTTCCTGACTTCCTGGAAATTCTCGCAGTTTCCATGTGTTTTATACTCCCCCCCCCCCCCCCCCCAATCTTTCCATGTCTCCTCTCCCCAACCCCTCTCCCTCCCACAGATCTCCCAATGTCCATGTTCTCTGCTTGGATGCTTGTCTCACGCTCCCATCTTGTCTCACGCTCCCTTTATTGTATGTTTTGTGCGTCCGTTTTTTTGTTGTTATTGATGTTAGCTCTTACGCGAGCCTCGATCTAGTATTTATTTTAAAAAAGAAAAAGAAACAAAAGAGTCATATATGTGGATTGCCCTTCATATCCAACAAAAGCCGTTCACAGGAAGGATGTAAACTAACTGGCAGCAACTACATGCTGAGATAGCGAGCAGTGTAATCTCGTGTCAGGGAACCTCCAACACGAGCAGACAAGGTCAGGGTGCTGGCGATAGCTCGCCTACTCTTCGCAAAAGACACCGTGGGATCTTTAACGCACATCAACTAATTCCGACAGATAGGACGCCCAGTTTAACATTCATCTGAGGGACGTCACACATTGATGAATCACCTGCCTGTGAAACACCGGGATGACAGTTTATAGCTGGGTCGGGATTCGAACCCAGGCTAGATAGCTCAGAGGCGATTGCGCATAGCTCTCGGGCCTATACGCTATCCCACCACTGCCACCAGGTTTAAATAATACCTAAGGAAGTAAATAAATTAAGCTGACCTGTGTTTAAAATTCTGTGCAAAACCAGGCGATTAATCAAATATTCGAATTGCATTCATTTCTTTAAGTAAAAGTCCTTTCTTAAATATTAGACTATTGTTATGTCAAGTCAAGTAAAAATAAGAAATTGAATTAGACTATCGTTATGAATGATGGTGTGTAAACGCTTAAGATCTGGCATATACAATCTTCTTTTCCAGAATGTTGATAAACCTTGTGGCCAAAACTCAGCCATTGTTTATGTACTTATTTATTTATTTTATTCATTGTTTTGAAGAACATTGTACCTCAATTGTGCAGTGCCCTAAATGAAGTTTTAATGTTTTAAAAATCATTTCACTTTTTACCAAAAACGGTTTTATGATACAGTATAATGTTGTGATTTCTCAAAATATTTAAACCCACAATTGGAAAGCAGCGATATATATGAAAAATCTAGAAAACACCAAAGCCCTTCATATATGTTGATGAGAGATACAAGTCCAGGTCTGTGAACTTTGACCTTGCAGAAACGTCATGACAAGAACCACCTTTAGAGGCCATGTTCCCCCGCACAGCAGGGGTCGGCCTTTTTTTGGCACCGTGGTCCCCTTTTTTGAAGCAATGTTTTATGGCCGGATGCTCTTCCTGCCACCAACCCTGTTAGTCACCTCTTGCGACACACAGGGAATTACCAGTGAACTGGTACTCAATTTGCCGACCGCCGAAGGATGACAGACTGAGTCAACACCTCTGGCGTTAATTCAGCGATCGACCGGGATTTGAATCCAGCATCCTGGGATCCCAAGCCTGCACCCGAACCGCTAAGCTAACACCAGGCTAGAAACGTCATGACAGTTAAATACAATCTTTCACGCACCTACAATTTTATACAATCTGCACCCTGGCCAATTCTTTTTTTTATTGAATTTGTCGCCATCGCTCTAATGATGGAGATTGACTGTTAAAAACTCTACTTTGCACATGGTGGAAATGCATTGCTGAACTCCATTTGCTCAAAAACATTTGGGACACTGAGATATTTTGATTGGGGTCAGTGAGGTATTGGGGTCAATGAGGTATGTACAAAGATTGAGCCTTCTACAGTGAATCGCTCCCACCAGTCTAGCAGCATGGAGACATCTACCCAAACTCTAGCCATCGGCTTCCCTAAATGGCTGCCTTCTAATTATCAAGCAGACCTTCATATTATTGAGCGAATTCGTATTCCCACAATAATGGAATATTTTCCGCATTATCGCAGGAGCAAAAATAAAATTCCGATCCTTTCTTTTCCCCCCGTTTCACCTTCTTGTTGTTGCCATTTGCAGGCAGATGCATTCCCTTCCTGGTTGCTCACTTCTGCTCAGTTATGATTATGATTTTAAAAAAATTCACATTAGCAGTGATACGAGAATTAGGCTTCATCTATTCATTTTTCTGCAGTTGCAGATGGTCTGGATTTTCATGGATTGCCTTTTTATTGCCAAATGCATAATTTCTTAGTTCAACAGCCTTGTTTCTTGTAACTAACAAGTTAATCAAAACTTCAATCGCATTAACTCATAGGAACTCTTGGTTTGGCCAATTTGTACGGTTGTTCCTGATACACATCGGTTATACCTGGGCCGAGATTCAAGCCCAGGCTAGATAGTTTAGAGGTGAGTGCGCATACTTCTGGGCGATTCTACCAGTCCCATAGGAATTTGAATAACTTTGTATTAACCGATTACAATTCATGTTTTTTACCTTAACTCAGATATACAAAGACAACTGTTCCGATTTCGTCCGATTTCAAACAAATATCCATTATTGGACAGAGGCAAACAAAATTTGCTAATGAGGTTGTCTACACAAAACTATACAGCATGGCCTGCCATCTGTAAAACAAATATGAACACTTCTTATAAAATAGTTTTTAAAAAATAAAACATTAATAATAGGGAGTATTTTAATATCTTACCTTCCTTCTGAAAACAGGGTGCAGAAGCGGTAACGTTGTTCAGCAAGATGGTCAATTTGTTGTGAGATGGCGGTTTCACAGCAACAAAAATAAGAGAACCGGATGCCAGAGCCATATAAACGCCTGGTCTTTTCCTGTTTACTTAATAAACTCGCCTGCTGGAAAAAGAAGTGGTTTACGACACAAAAAATGTAACCTCATAAATGTGACCGAGTCGTCAAAAAGACTTGAGACGCAAACCCGCAGCAAAGTCCTTCCGAAAGCCCAAAATGAAAGGCTGGCATAAAAAAAAAAAGGTGAATTGTGTTTTTCAAAACTTTTTGCAAACTTTTTGTTGTTTTTTTTTCAATTGAAAACTTTTTCGATATAAATTGTACCTCGACTTGTCGAGGAAATTAGGACGTGTATGCAAACGCAGGTCACCAATTGAACCACCTTCGAGGAGATGAGTCTGCGATTACACGATTCACTCAACTGCGGATGTTTTATGATTGTTGCTGAAACTCCCTGAAACCGCATGGGAATTGACTTCTTGATCAGATAACAAAAAAACACGTGTTAAAAAGAAAAATTGCACATGTTGTAACCTACAAAACATCTTGAAATATTTGAAATGAATATAAGTCGAGGTTGTGCAGGTCGATTTACTGGTGCTCATTTCATCCACATCCACATAATGGCCGAGGCTGCACGCAAACACACTCCCGATAAACCTTCCTCACTCCAAACTCTCCAATCGATTTCATTTATTTGTGTCCTTTCTCTGACGTTCAAATCCCCTACCAAAACCTGCTCAATCGTGCCCTTTCCCTTCCATTTCCCCAAGGCCGCAACTTACCAAGACCGACCACTGCACCCATGAACTTTTCAACTTTTTCTCAATTTCTCCTTTATGCCAGCTACCAATCCTTCAACATTACAGGATGAAAACCCCCAACATTCAGTTACATTTAGATATTTTCAAGAACTGTCGAGAAAAAAAAATAGGAATATAAAAGTACACAAATAGTTGTGGGAAGACAAAAGTAGGCATCAGAGGCAGACATGTTTTCAAAGTTCAGTAGATAATTTTTAGCAATTGCGGTTTCCGGCCAATGGTCAATTTTCTTTTACCCATCAATAGTCCTTGGGTTATATGAAGTGAATAATTTCAGCCCAGATTTTAATCTCGGCCCAGCTATAAACTGTCATCCTGGTGTTTCATAGGCAGGGTGATTCATCAATGTGTGTGCTGTCCCTGGACGTCAAGCTGTACTTTCCATCTGACAGAATTAGTTGGTGGGAGTTAAAGATTCCACCGTGTCCTTTGAGAAGAGAAGGTGAGATGAGAGAAGGTGAGATTTTGAGATACATTTTAAATTCCTCCTCTAACCTACAGGGGACATTGCGTAAGCCGCAAAGCTGCAGCTCCACCCCAAGGAAATAATGATAAAATCTGGAGCCATGTGCTCCGTCCATACAGAAGGAGTCGATGTTGAAAAAACCTTTCTCCTAAAGAAGATTTTCACCTGAATGTTTTTACAACAGGTGTTTCTGAAGACACTTGTGCATGAAGGAATAGCATAGTAAAACAAATAATTACATTTAGCCAAAAAACATTTTATGGGAGGTTCTACTGAGTCGGTGATTAGAAACAAAGCTTCTGACATTTCACAGAAAACTGTACAGGACTCACAAAAGCAAGACGTGACAACTTCCACGTAAATTACTGTGACATGAAATAAATAATTATATTTTACTGGTGTTGGCTTAGCGGTTAGGATGCCGGCTTGGGATCCTAGGATCCTGAGTTCGAATCCCGGTCGATCGCTGAATTAACACCAGGGGGGTTGACTCAGGCTGTCATCCTTCCGAGGTCGGCAAATTGAGTACCAGCTTGCTGGGATGAATGATCCCGGTGTGTACCCCAGTTTAGAATAGGGACACCGTACCCCTGCTCATCGTATGAGGTGACTAAGGGTTGGCGTCAGGAAGGGCATCTGGCCATAAAAACTGCCTCAAAAAGGGAGCCATGAGGTCATGGGGCCCACAAGGCTAACCCCCACTCTAGCGGGGAAAAATGGCCTCAAAACGATCATTCATTCATTCATTCATATATTCATTTTACTGCTAAAGTGAATATTGCTTCAGAAAATTATGTTTTCTACAACATTACACAATAATACTCTTCTCCAGTCTGTCTGTCTGTCAGTCCTTCGGGGTGGGGCTTCCCATATTCAGAGAGGGGCTTCACCCAGTCAGGAAGGGGCTTCACCCATTCAGGGCAGGGCTTCAAAATCAGATCTCCACCATTTTGTTTACTCCACATAACTCTGAAGCCACATAAGACTCTTTTGTAAGGCTTGTGCTTTCTGATTGTCTCACAGATTTATCTAAACTCTAATTCGACATCTGATTTCATTTTTCATAGTCGATTAGGTCGTTTAAGACTTGGTTGCAAAAAAACAGGAAGAAAATTGGAAAAAACTTCATGTTTTTAGACAAAAATGCATTTCAAATGTAAGGCCTGTCATATAAAGTCCATTTAAACTCCCTGACAGCTTTATCTCGACTCTAATTCACCATCTTGTAGCATATTGTGCTTTACGGTAATCGGGCAGTCACCCTGATCGGAAGCAAGGTTGGGCTTCTGGGAGGGAGCGGGGTGAGTGGCGGATCAGGCGGCATGGCGACTGGCTGGAAGCACACGGGTTGAGCTGTGATTAAATGTTTTGCCTTTACTGGACTGGCCTTCGTGTGATACAATTCAATCTGATTTCAAATTTTGTAGTCACTTTGATGGTTTAAATCTCGGTTACAGCAAAAGGTGAGAAAATCGGACAAATATTGGCAAAAATGCATTCTAGTCGCCGCTTTGAATGTATCTGGTCAGATGTGATGTGGGGATGGGGAGAGAGGAGGTAAGAGGAGTGTGGGGGTAGAGGAGAAAAGGGGGAAAGGAGGGAGGAGGATAGAGGAGTGAGGGTAGGGTCCCGACAAGGGAATTATTTATTCTTACTTAATAAAAGTACAGCGATTGAAAACTGAAGTCAAGGATCAAACCGTAGTGTACTTATATATTTTTCATATTCCCGGGGTGCATATGAAGAGCTTATTTACGGTGAGTTAACTCTTTTCCAACTGTGTAATTAAACAAATACTTCGAAACATTTTGTATGGAATAACTGTGTATGTGGAATAACTATGGAATACAATATTTATTAAATAATAACAGTTGGATTTAATGAATTTTTAATTTGTAAAGTGAAGTATATTCGATGCTTTCAAGTTTTAAAATGAACAACAGAAGTCAGTCAGTCAAGGCAAGTTCTCCACCCCTCCCTCCTCTCAAGTCAAGTAAATCAAGTCAATTAAGTTAATCATCTTAAGTCGAGGTAGAATTGAAAAACCGCGAATACACGGGACATAGGGCCACGAATAGAGAAGCAGGTCGCAATTTATCAACCGCTAATTTGCCGAACCCACGAATAGCGGGTCAGACTGTATGTATGTATGTATATATATATATATATATATGTATGTATGTATATATATATATATCATATATATATATATATATATGTATATATTGTTACGGACCGTGGATAAGATGTTGTTTTGCCGAGCGGATGGCACCGTGGCCGAACAGTTACCCCGACTAACCCGATTCCTGGACGTTGGCCAAAATCGCGCCACAGGTATTCAATTTGGAAACCTCTAAAGCGACCGAATGTAAAGAGGAAGAAGAAGACGTACAGAAGAATAACAGGATTTATTATTTACACACACTAAGCAAAAGGAGCAGTCAAGGTTATATACAGGGAAAATGGAAAAAGCAGGTGACACAGTGAAAATACTAGCTTAACTATACAAGCTTAATTAACTCTGGGACAAGACAAACATAACAAACTCACATACACAAGAAGGATGGAATGGCAGGAATGGATGCTGGAAGGAGGAATGGGAAGGTTCAGCTGGGGCAGATGGTTCGGGTTTGATCCCGCACGGGACGTCGGCTGGACCTCGACGGCCACCGATGCCACCGCTATCTGGTTCCCGCGGGGTAACGGGTTGAAGCTGCCTGGTGGAGTCAACGCTGCTGGTGGAGCCAAAGCTGCTTCTCTGGCTCACCTCAGGACGCGTCTGCCGCCTCTGGCGCAACTCTTTCTTGGACCCTTTTTGCACAACTCTGTCTTGGTACCTTTTGCGCAACTCTTGTCATTCACCTCTCTTTGGCGCAACTCTTGTAATAGACCTTTGGCGCAACTCTTATAATTGACTTCTCGTGCAACTCTTGTAATTGACCTCGAACCTTCTCTCTCGAACCTTCTCTCTTTCTTCTCTCTGTCTCTTTCGCAACGGCGTCCGCGCGCGCTTATATTACGCCTCGGGCGATCAAGCCGCCGGCCTTCAGGACACGCCCCTCGGTGAGCTCGCTTCGGCCCTGATTGGTGGGCACAGGCCCTCTGACTCCACCCTTGATGACGATGGGCGGGCACGCCCTTCTTCCCCGAGCTGACCACGCCGTAATGGCGGCAATTGCAGTTGGCAGTAGAAGTTTTGGGAATGGCAATGAAAGGGGATCTATCTATTTGAATTCGGTGCAATGGAGTATTAATTTAATGGAGGACAAGGCCTTACCCTAATACACATAATAAGGAAATAACTGTCAACAAGGGGGGAAATCTATGATTGGCTAACGTGTGGTGTTTATGAACTAATTACGGGATGCACTTTGACCTTTATACAAAACTGGAGTAAGGAGGGCGATATTTTAACAACAATTTACACAATAACAACAAAAAAAAAAAACCATTCTCATATCCACAACACTGCACCCTCCTCCTCTTAGGCACGTCCCGGGCCTCTTACCTTAACTTTTAGTGTGGCACGTAGGTGTAGTTCCCTCTACATTTAACCTGACCCTGAGTGCGACAGTTTTAAACATAAATAAATATGTCCCGCTGCTCCATTGCACCCTGCCTAACAGATCACGCCTACAGCTAACCGAATTGCGGAATGGTCTTCAAAGTATACATTGACGGTGGGGAGCATTATTTACAATGACGTTACTTTATTTACAAAACGTAACCCAGGACATGTGATTGTTCTTTCTGGGGGGGGGAGACAGTCTGCCCTACATCGATGCACCATGAAAGCACCCAAAAACGCACCAAAGCACCCTCAAGCACCAATCGGTGCACAGTCACTACAATTCTCAATAAAAATAACCAAACAACCCCTAACCCTGCTGGTGGTCTCTTGCTCTTCGGCTCCCTCTGCTGGCTATTGCTCTCTTCCTGATGTTGTCATCTTCTTTGCTGGCGGCCTATTTGTCATAATAAAAAGCACAGAATGTGTCCATTTTTATTTATGGCCCACAGGGCCGACTAAGTGTGGTTCACCTGTGCGGCATAGGTGCCCTGTGACCAAGGTCTGCCAGCAAGATCTCGGGCCCTCATGGCCGGTTCCAGCAGAGGGGCCATGCCCCAACCCATGGGGTCCATAAGTGGTGCTCGGCCACAGACATGTGGTCCATAAGGTGGTGCATCGATGCAGACAGCTGTGGTTCCGGGAGTTTCGGGCGCACAATGGCGGACTCACACACGCTCCCCTCGGCGCCCAGTGGTGCACAGGTCCTCATGTGGGAGACAAAGGGGGGAAAAGACAGATGAGCAAGGGGTAGGGTCACAAGGGTACACATCAATAAGGCAATGCAAGGCGAAGTGCGTATGGAGACGGAGCGGAGAAAAGCTCGTCCCTACCGTACATCACCCCCCCTGTCACCTACTCTACCCTTGCCCTTACCCCATATTTACAACAATCTACACATTTACAAATCCGTCGCTACCGTCACATCTTCCCCCTATACCAATTTCGTCTTCACTCCCTCTACTTCAAAATTTGCCATCACCAATTCATCATCAATCCTCATAAGGAGGAAGAGATGGAACATCAGCACAATGTCACACCCACGTCATGATGCGTCTCACATTCCAAACATTTGCATCATAAAAATAATAAAACATGGCATGGTGTGGAGTTACGTCACCTCAGGTGAGTGGATGTAGATGGTGCGAGGAGATTCCTAATCCTAACTATCCTCTAAATGACATTAACACACTTTACACTACCCGGGGTCTTTCCCTGCCAATCCATTGGCCAACTTACACTATGGGTTCTAAAAACCAATTCCCATTGACCAAACTGTGGTGCTTCCTTAATTTGGGGTCTCACTCCCCCGATGCAACTCCCTGTGCCCTTGCACAAGTTCAGGACTGGGGCGTGTAGCTCTCCAGCAGGTCTACCCACCTGCACACCTCCACCACTGCAGTTGCCACCCGAGCTTACCTAGCTCCTCACCCTAACCGAACTAACTGGGGAAGGCCCCTCCTGGCTCTGTCACCCCTTGGTGCCCTCTGGCACTGGGCAACCCGGGTCCGTCCTCCGGATCCTCGGGCCCCATCCACAACAACACTACCGGCTCCCAGAGCCCACCTGCGGCCTCACCTGGCCAACATCCTCACAGTGGTGGAGTGCCCAACCAACTATACACACTAACAGGCTACACGCCCAGCCATTTCCATGACACTAATGCACCCATCACTACACTCCTGTGCAACTACCCGCACCACAGATGCCAATATCCAACCACAATTTACCTGTACCCTCTACCTAACACTTACACTACCCTCCCCGGGTATTCGTGATGGGGTCCATCCTCCTTTCCCCCATCCATACCTTCGCACCATCCACTCCACTCCACAGTTTCCACCACTCACTCCACGACCATCCATTCCAATACTCCATATACTCCACACTACCATTTATTCCATACACCTGTTCTCCATTCACCTGTAGTTGCACACCTGTGCAATCATACCTGGTGCCACCTGCACCCTCCTTCCTTCCTGGACCATTTGGTCAGCACAATACACATCACTATCACTCCCTCATACACTGCTCCATCCACCTGTTCAGTTGCACACCTGTGCAATCACACCTTTTAACCATACACACGGCATCATCTGAACTACCTGTTGCCCTGCTAACTTAGTGCTCCCTGTCTTCCCTTTAAACTAAGCACATACCACGTCATTATCATCCACACTAATCTACCTGCGTCCCCACTACAGGTATCATTGTCACTACCTAACCTTAACGTAACCTAAGGTCATCTTCTAGGTCCCTACACACAATATCCTAACCCTCCCGGGCTAGTTTTCACTGCCAAACCCCATAAGACTATTGCTCCTTTGCCCCCGTTGTGAGAGATGGCAGAGTTGCCATCCCACCACATCGGGTATCTTTCACTACCAATTTTGCACACCAAATTTCAACCAATCAAAAATTTGCCAATCACTACCAATCATCAGCCAATCATCACTCTGCCAATCCTTTGCCAATCATCAAATTTCGTTTTTCTAATTTCGGGTCCAAAACACTATCCTCGTCACACGTCTACTCACTAGTGCATCTCGGTGCGCCAATTCATCTCCAAAGCTCGGCTTCGCAAAGCCGAGCAATGAATGCGGGTTGCTTGGTGCCGGCGGCTGGATGCGTCCGGCATTCGGTGCAGGGACGGGGGCTTACCCGGGCCGAGATCCCACGCACCATCTCGGCACGGAGCCGTCCAATGGCCCGATTTCGACCTGCCGGAACGCCTCAACCACAAAGGGTTGTCGTGACGACCCTTCCTACAGGGCCGCCCGCTCCGCTTAGTGGAGCACGGACGTGGCCGTTCAAAGCGTGGCCCGGCGTGGATCTCGCACGGCGGTTCTTTCGAAACCGCCGCGGATTCCCGTGGCACGCAAAGCTGCCCGGTTCGCACCGAAGGCCCGATTCAGCTATACGTCGCTCTAACCGCTAACCCGGTTAGCGTCGATGCTCCATTCGCATGCTTACACCCCGCAGCCCGTTCCTTGCTCATACATCCAGCCGTCTCCATGCTCTTTGTCATTGCACCTTCCCTGACACACCCAGGTACACTCATTCCGCTTACAGACTTGGTCACACACCTGACCACCGCACACCTTTGCACACACTCATCGTTCGCACACCTCACCAACACACCTCTTCGCGCCCCCTCCTCGGTCACCTCCTCTGTGACAACCACAGGTGTGCTCTCACTTGCACAGCCAATCACGTGCCTCACTACCAATTCCAGTGTGCATTCCCAAAAACGCTCTACCATTCCAGGTGTGCATCCTTCCATTCCAGGTGTACATCCTCTCTCACCTGCCACAACCAACTCTCGCTCCGTGTCACTCTCACTACTTTTACCACCACACTCAGTCGCGCATTCACCCTTACTCTTGCCAGCGCACTCTTTCCTCATGCACCCGTCCGTTACACACCTTTCTCGCGCATCCTCTTGCGCACACTCTCCTGTTACACCCTCCGTAACACTCACCACAGGTGTGCACTCTTTCGTTACATCCTCTGTAACACTCACCACAGGTGTGCACTCTTTCGTTACATCCTCTGTAACACTCACCACTACGCGCTTCCATGTGCTCCCTCGCACACGCGCTACGACCAACTCACTCTCGACAGCACACTCACTCCTTGGCGCGCACTTTTTCCTCACACACCCCAGAGTCGGACATTCTCGCACACCTCCTCTCTCGTACTCCGTACCTGTCGCACACTTCACCAACGGCCTCTCACGAACACCCGGATCCAAATCAACCCCCAAGCCGACTGAAGCTCCCCTCACATCATATACATTTCCACGTATATCGCCACTCACCTTGGCACTTCGTCTCTGCACCTCCTTCGCCACCTGCAAACTCTTTATTTGGTTAGCGAGCACACCATCACGATTTGAGCACCGACCTTGCACATATTCCATCACCTCCTCCTGTATTTCTCTCTTAGTTTCCGTCCGTCTCTTCTTAATTTCACTCACCCCCTCTTCCACCTTCTCTAACTTTTGCTTCACCTCTTTTATTTCCCGGTGCGTCTCCTCAATTTCGTCCTCTAACGCTACCTTCACCGTTTCTATGTGCGTCCTCACCTCCCGGTCCTTCGTCTCCATTACTTCTGTCACCTCGTCCAACCTCATTGTCAGTCCCTCCCGTACCATCTGACATTCCCTCTTCGTCGCTATCAAGTCATTTTTTATGTCGTTTTGTGTCGCCTTTAACCCTCCTAGTAGAGCAGTGTTCCTTTGTACCTGCTCCACTAACTCCGTCTGTCCCACCGTCAGCTGTTCCACCTCCTGCGTCAGACCCTCTATGCCCCCCTGTAACCTAGCCGTATTATTCCTCACATCTTTCTCCATACGCTTCTCACCTCGCTTTACCTCCTCGCGTACCCCCGAGACCTCCTCGCTTACACCTCGTCGTATCTCCTCCATCATCTCCTCCATCTCTTTTGTAGATGCCACCCTCATCTGTCCCAATTCATCCCTCTGAGCATCCAATTTACCTTCTAACCCGATTTTCACCTCCTCTATCTGGTTCCCCATCCATTTGATTTCCCGGGCGGATTGCTCCCCTACTTCCCGCAATTTGTCGTCCATTGTGTTTTCTAACCCCCTTAACCCATTTTTCACCCCCTCTATCTGATTCTCCTGGGCAGCCATTCTATTTTCCACCCCCGTTAACCCATTCTTCACCTCTTTTATCCCGTTGTCGAACCCCTCAAATTTACTGTCCAACCGTTCACCGGTACCCCTCGCTTCATCCCTCATTGCTCCAATTTGGTCTCACAGCCCCCTGTTCTCTTCCATGAGGGCCCGCATTTGCAGCATGAATAGGCCCCAATCCATCGGCGGCGCTGCTACGGTCGCGGGCGCGGCGAAATTTGGTGCCGCTGTAACCACGTGCGCAAGGGTGCCATTTTGTGCACCTGACACCTCCTCAACCACCTCATTGCTCTCCTCTATTTCTTCCCTCTGATCCTGGGTTACCCCTAACCCCTCTTCTAGTTCCCCCGCCGGCATCCGATCGCCTTGACCAGCCTTGGCACGATTTTCAAATTTACGATGTTAAATAAAACTAAATTTTGGCCCACTCGTAATTTGAGCGCACTCAGCGCTTCAGGTCCGTATCTCACTCCCTGGCACCAATTGTTACGGACCGCGGATAAGATGTTGTTTTGCCGAGCGGATGGCGCCGCGGCCGAACAGTTACCCCGACTAACCTGAGTCCTGGACGTTGGCCAAAATCGCGCCACAGGTATTCAATTTGGAAACCTCTAAAGCGACCGAATGTAAAGAGGAAGAAGAAGACGTACAGAAGAATAACAGGATTTATTATTTACACACACTAAGCAAAAGGAGCAGTCAAGGTTATATACAGGGAAAATGGAAAAAGCAGGTGACACAGTGAAAATACTAGCTTAACTATACAAGCTTAATTAACCCTGGGACAAGACAAACAAAAGAAACCCACGTACACAAGAAGGATGGAATGGCAGGAATGGATGCTGGAAGGAGGAATGGGAAGGTTCGGCTGGGGCAGATGGTTCGGGTTTGATCCCGCACGGGACGTCGGCTGGACCTTGACGGCCACTGATGCCACCGCTATCTGGTTCCCGCGGGGTAACGGGTTGAAGCTGCCTGGTGGAGTCAACGCTGCTGGTGGAGCCAAAGCTGCTTCTTTGGCTCACCTCAGGACGTGTCTGCCGTCTCTGGCTCACCTCAGGACGTGTCTGCCGTCTCTGGCGCAACTCTTTCTTGGACCCTTTTTGCACAACTCTGTCTTGGTACCTTTTGCGCAACTCTTGTCATTCACCTCTCTTTGGCGCAACTCTTGTAATAGACCTTTGGCGCAACTCTTATAATTGACTTCTCGTGCAACTCTTGTAATTGACCTCGAACCTTCTCTCTCGAACCTTCTCTCTTTCTTCTCTCTCTCTCTCTCTCTTTCGCAACTGCGTCCGCGCGTGCTTATATTACGCCTCGGGCGATCAAGCCGCCGGCCTTCAGGACACGCCCCTCGGTGAGCTCGCTTCGGCCCTGATTGGTGGGCACAGGCCCTCTGACTCCACCCTTGATGACGATGGGCGGGCACGCCCTTCTTCCCCGAGGTGACCACGCCGTAATGGTGGCAATTGCAGTTGGCAGTAGAAGTTTTGGGAATGGGAATGAAAGGGGATCTATCTATTTGAATTCGGCGCAATGGAGTATTAATTTAATGGAGGACAAGGCCTTACCCTAATACACATAATAAGGAAATAACTGTCAACAAGGGGGGAAATCTATGATTGGCTAACGTGTGGTGTTTATGAACTAATTACGGGACGCACTTTGACCTTTATACATAACTGGAGTAAGGAGGGCGATATTTTAACAACAATTTACACAATAACAACAAAAAAAAAAAAACATTCTCATATCCACTATATATATATATATATATATATATATATATATATATATATATATATATATATATATATATATATATATATATATATATATATATATACATATATATATATACATATAAATAAACAGTCGTGGCCAAGAATATTACCACCCTTGCACTTTTTTCAAATAACTCATAATTTTCTCGAAAAATAAGTTGAAGTTGACCAAAGTATTTGGTCTCCACAATTCTTTATTTCACTGTTAATATTACAGAACCTTTGTTTTTGATTCAGAATTTAATATATCCTTTTAAATCAGAAATTAAAAAGAAATGTCATTGACAAAATTATTGACACCCTCGACTTAATATTTGATAGCACAGACTTATGTATTGGTTTTAGCCCTATCACTCAATGGTGAAGAATCACTTTAAAATTCTACAAGCCAGATCCGGATCTGGATCTTCACCAAAATTGAATCAATTCTTCCTTGTCACACACCCAACCTCTCCACCAAGTTTCGTCCAAATCCATCCACAACTTTTTGAGATATCCTGCTACATATCGTTTTTGGCCCTTTCTCCCAATGGTGAAGAATCACTCTAAAAATTTAATAATTCTCGTATCCGCATTCATATTCAGATCTTCACCAAAATCAAATCGATTCATTCTTGTCATACACCCAACCTCTCATCTTTTTCAGCTTTGTCAGATACATTACCTCTCTGCCAAATTTCGTCCGAATTCGTCCACAACCTTTTTAGATATCTTGTTCACAGACAGACAGACAGACAAACAAACAGACAGACAGACAGGCCTGAAAACATCACATCCATCCACCTTTGGCTGTGGAGGTAACAAGGTAAACAGAGTTGGTGCTAACACACAACCTGTTTCACTCCATGGCACATACCAAATGAGTCGGTGACATTACCAGCCACAGAGACTCTGCCAATCATCCCAGCGTGGAACTCTTTGTTGATCTTTATGGAATGATCTGGACAGCCATAGATATTGAGCATCTTCCAAAGGGTTTTCCTGTCACAGTATCAAATGCTTTTGAAAAGTCCACCTATACAACATACAAGTCATGATGCTGTTCTATAGCTTTTTCCTGTCGTTGTCGAAGAGTGAATATCATATCATTTGTTCATCTTCCAGCACGGAAGCCACATTGATTTTCAGGGATAACTTGGCAAAACTCCAAGGACTTAAACTTCTTGACATCGAGATTTTTTCGGTAAAACTGAAGCTATCCTTCTAGGTATGACTAATCTGAAAGTCACATGACAGCTGCCACGTGCTGTTGTTGCTCATTCAATAAGCACGTGACCATCATGCCTGGGCCCTCAATGTGCAGAGCTCCAGTCAGAAACTTTCAGCTCCTCAAGCCTGCTGCCATCACCTTCACTCTGTCGCAACAGGGCTTTCCCAACACCTCCACGGCTTGTGGAGTACTAAAAAACAGCTGCTGTCGGGCCTCCAGCAGTTTCTTTCTCTGGCCTTCAGTTATCCGGATCCAGTGGAACACTAAAGTGCGAAATGACTGGGGAATACAGGAGCTGCCCCACCATAGCAACATTAGTGGCCGAGTTGCTGCTACCCATTGACCTAAAACAGTTATTCTGCCAGTAAGTATCTTTGCCAATGTCTAATCATTTATTCTGCCGGACGAACATCCAACGTCCTGCTGCCGACGTCTTCACCGTAACCATGGCGAGGGAGACATTTGGTAATCAGCCTTGCCCAAGGGCCTCCTCCGAGCTAGCGGACCAGAGGGGTGTTCTAATGTCCCATTCATAGACGTTCAGTCTGTGCCACAGCCGAACATACAAAACACCAGTTTCAGGAGAATCCTTCAGCTTGTTATAAGACCATGGTCTTGAAAAGAACAACTTTTGAGTGACCACCATTTTCATGAATGCATTGACGCACACGAACAATTGCATTTTGCATTATTACCCTGAGCTCGCGAAGCGAAAGGCAGGGTTAAGCATTCGGGTACATACGTCCGTTCGTGTCTGCATTTAAAAAATTCATTTTCTCGGCAACCATTGGTCCGATTGACATGAAATTTTCACCAAAGGAGGGCCTCCTCTTGTAGAATATTTTAGTGAATATTATGACGTCAAAGGTCACGTGGTACGGGCGCCATCTTGGAAAAACCAAAAAACTTTGCACCTCTATATCTCAATAAATAGCACCGCAAAGCGGGCGTAACCCCTCAGCCCATGCATGGTGAAAGGAAGCATTGATGATAACTTGTTATTTGAAGCGAAGTTGTATACCGAGTAGGAACTGCAAGTAATTAAATTTTCGCCCATGAACCCATTAACCCATTTCGCGCCCATGAACCTTCCTCTACTCAACCCCAACACACACTGCAAAAATGGATTTAATCGGACAAGTCGTTCTGCTAGAAATTGACGGAAACCAATTTCAAGATGGTTGCCATGACGGCCATATTGAAAATCGCAGCATGCCCATTTTCGAAAGGCACCTTCCTCTACTCAACCCCAACACACACTGCACAAATGGATTTAATCTGACAAGCCGTTCTGCTCAAAATTGACGGAAACCAATTTCAAGATGGCTGCCGTGGCGGCCATATTGAAAATCGCAGCACGCCCATGAACCTTCCTCGACTCAACCCCAACACACACTGCAAAAATGGATTTAATCGGACAAGCCGTTCTGCTAGAAATTGACGGAAACCAATTTCAAGATAGCTGCCGTGGCGGCCATATTGAAAATCGCAGCGCGCCCATTTTCGAAAGGCACCTTCCTCTACTGAACCCCAACACACACTGCAAACATGGATTTAATCGGACAAGCCGTTCTGCTCGAAATTGACGGAAACCAAAAGTTGACGGAAGCCCGGATGGCTGCCGTGGCGGCCATATTGAAAATCGCAGCACGCCCATTTTCGTAAGGAACCTTCCTCTACTCACCCCCAACACACACTGCAAAAATGAATTTAATCGGACAAGCCGTTCTCCTTGAAATTGACGGAAACCAAAAGTTGACGGACGTCCGGACGCCCACCCGCCCGGACGATGCCCATGCCGACAATACCCCTTAGCCCATTGGGCTGAGGGGTGAAAACCGCTGCACAGAAATAATTGAGAAAGGTCTCATTGCAAAGAACTCTCCATGCATGCGGAATAACCTATGTGAATGATGACGTCATAATTCGACAAGTAAAAGACTTTATCCGATCAGGATGAAATTTCTTGAGCATCTTCTCGGTATAAATTGATGCAGAAATAAAATTATAATGACGTCGTCGGGCATGTGGTTCGGCCGCCATATTGTTTTGAGTGACAAGCCTGAAAAACGACTAAAATCCTATTTTCTCCAAAAGGAATGAACAAATCGAGGCCAAACTTTGCAGGCAGAGTCGCATACCCGTGACGAACAAAAAAGTCAGCGAGCATGACGTCATGCGTCACATGGTTTCGGAGTTATGACGTTTTTAAGCATAAACTTTAAAAACCTAGCTCCTCCCTCATTTTTGATCCTATCGAGGGGAAACTTCACAGATGTGTGCAGCATATCAGTCTACTAAAATAGCCTTTTGGAATTTGCGATAGGACACGTGGTTTGGCAGATATAAATAATTAAACGAATATCTTTAAAATTTATAACTCTTGAACCACTTCATTGATCGAAGTGAAACTTTATATTATAGTAGTGGTAATGAAGTGTAACAAGTGTGCAAAATTTCAAGATGATTGGATGTACGGTCTGGAAGCTAAAAGTTGTTATTGTGTGAAGAAGAAGAGTCTTCTAGAGTGGGCATGGAATTAATTATCACATTGCATATGACGAGCAGGCAAAGTACGGAGCGACCCCACAGGGTCGTTTTGACCTCAAATAAAATTCTGATTTCAGATTTGTCAATTGCTGAGGTATATTAACACATGACCAAAACAGATTTGGTGAAATTCCAACGATTTTTGACGAAAATATAACATTTGTGTCTGCATTTCAGTAAAGTAAAGTGTGTGCCGTGTCAGCCAAATGGGGAATAGGTGTTGTTAACGATGACGTCATTGGTGCCATATTTATGACGTCATAATTCGACAGGGACAACGCTTAGTCTGATCGGTTTGAAATTTATTGAGCATGATCTATGCAACAATTATTTAGAGAATATAAATTTATGATGTCGACTGGCAGCCATATTGGATCAAAAAAAAAAGAAACGTTCAAAAATAGAAGAGTTAGCTCACACCAAGTTGACTGTGCAGGGTAAGTAATCTATGAATACCATCTAGTTACCTCCACCACCAAAGGTGGATGGAGGTTATGTTTTCACCCCTGTCTGTTTGTTTGTTTGTGAACAAGATATCTCAAAAGATTGTGGACGGATTCGGACGAAATTTGGCAGAGATGTCGCGTATGTGACAAGGACGAAATGATTAGATTTTGGTGAAGATCCGGATTCGGATCCGGCTACTAGAATTTTAAAGTGATTCTTCACCATTGGGAGATCGGGCCAAAAACTATACATACCAGGATATCTCAAAAAGTTGTGGACGGATTTGGACGAAACTTGGTGGACAGGTTGGGTGTCTGACAAGGACGATTCGATTTGATGAAGATCTGAATATAGATTCGGATATGAGAATTATTTAATTTTTAAGTGATTCTTCACCATTGAGTGATATGGCCAACCAAGTGGAGGTTATGCTCTCGACTGAGTGCCGTTCTAGTTTTATTCAAGGTTTCAAGTGGAATAAGGGTTATTTCCTGTTCAATTTACTTATGTAATTCTTGAATAGTCCTTGATCTCGTCTGGTAGACAATTGATCGGGAAGACCCATAAGAAAAAAATCGCCCACTGTGAAATCCAGACTTCTGGCTGGCCATGGAACATCCTCAAATCGTGAAATGAGATGATCTGGGAAAAGGTCCTTCAGGAAAGACATTGATGCACGAGCAGTATGGATTTGCCCCATATTGTTGGAACCGTGTTTGACCATCAAATTTTGAGCAAAATTTTTTTTTGAGCAAAATAAACGAAAATAGAAATAACGCCCAGGCGTCACTGCAGCAGTTGCTCCATTGGCAATGGAAAAAAAAATTGGCCCAATGACTCCAGCACAAGGAATGCCACACCACACTGCGGCCCGTTCACTGTGTGAGGGTTGTTGGTGGAACTGCTCAGGATTTTCTTCCGCCCAAAATCGGGTGCTCTTCTTGTTACCATAAACTGGAGGCTCAAAATGAGCTTCATCTGATATGATTATTCTTTAAATAAACTTGTCATCCTCCTCGAACATCCGAAGGAATGTGTTACAAAATTCCATCCTTCTTTGTTTGTCATCTTCACCAAGTTCTGGTAAGCCTGGTTTTGGCTTAACGGTTAGGGTGGAGGGCTGGGGATACCTAGGATCCTGAGTTCCGAATCCTGGTTGGTCTGGTTGGTCGTTGAATTAATGCCAGGGAGGTTCACTCAGCCTGTTCATCCTTCCGAGGTCGGCAAATTGAGTACCAGCTCACTGGTAATTGGGGCACTGCATCAGCGGTACAAAAGTGCTTCCAGAGAAATGATGCAACCAGCTGCATACGAAACTGCATACGAAACAACACCAACCAAGTTATTGAACCATTTGAATTTTGTAGGGAAACATCCACTCCACATCTTCGGAAATATTGCAAGGATTCTTTATAATCTGAAATGAAAAGAATATCAACATAAAGAACTTTGCACAAGTTTAAAATGCGTCAGATATTTCTTGCCCACCATGGTATATTATATACATCAGATGCCATAGGTCAAAGTTTGAGAAATTGGAGTTCCCTTTAACTGGGGAAAGTTTTTGGCCCAACTCTTTCACAAACCGGCTGATCTGGCCCGAAACCAAGACGGCAGGATTTTGTCATTTGTTCAGAATGCCGGAGATAACTCTCTTCCTCTTCATGAAAAACACCATGGAATCTTTAACGTCCACCGACAAGTGCTGCCATGAGACAGTTGGGTGCTGTAGCTTAACATCCTTCATATGAACGGTTCACACATTAATGCCTCGCTCTGCATGGGGACACCAGGGTGGAAGTTTATAGCTGAATCGAAATTTAAACCTGGGCTAGACAGTTCAGAGCTACCAACTGTTTACCTTTCACTTTAATTGTGTTACTCTGTTTGTATTCAATGAGTTTCGCATTTTAAGACCAACTAGAAAGAATGTCGTCTTCTTCTTCTTCTTTTGTATTCTAAAAATAACGAAAACAGTTTTTAAAAATACAAAATGGAAATTGATGATTTTATGCAACCTTGACCTTTGACCTTTTGAGCGAAAAAAAATCAATTGACTCCTACCTTTTGATTAGTGAACCAATTCAGTGACCCGATATGCGAATTCCTGAAATTTCAAGTCAATCGGGAAAAAATTGGTGATTTTACGCAACATTGACCTTTGCCCTTTTGATCTAAAAAAAAAAGAAGCAATCAGCTTGTGGCTTTTGATTGGTGAACCAATTCAGTGACCCAATATGCAAATTGTTAAAAATTTTCAACCTTTCACAAATTCAACCTTTCACCTTTTGACCAAATTATTAATTTGCCTTCTCCATATTCCCATAATAAAGCTTTGTTGAAAATTTGATGACAAAACTCAAATGGTAAATTGAAATTTCAGGTCAATTGGAAGGAAATTGATGATTTTATGTGATGCTGACCTTTGACCTTTTGACCAAATTATTAATTTTCCTTCTCCGTATTATCATAATAACGGTTTGATGAAAATTTCAAGACAAAACTCAAATGGTAAATTTAAATTTCTGGTCAATTGGATGGAAATTGATAATTTTATGTGAGGCTGACCTTTGACCTTTTGAACAAATAATTTTTTCTTTTTTATTTTTTTATTTTTTTTGTATACTGAATCGAGGCTCGTGAAAGAGCTAACATTTACTTCACAAACAAATCAACCAGACAAACAAAACACACAAAAAGCGGGAGCGGAAAACAAGATGGGGAGAGAAGGTGAAGCACACAAACACAACATTTGAGAGCAGGGAGATGTGTGGAAGGGAGAGGGCTTGGGGGGAGGAGGCATGGGAAGGGGGGGGGGTGGTGGAGGGGGAAGTATAAAACACAAGGACACCAATGACTTCCAGGACAGAAGTTGGTATTTCAAAAAAGTGGAATTGGGGTGAAATTAGCGGGGGTAGAAAAGATCAAGGTTTTGGATGGGGGAAGATGAGAGATGGTGGTGAACAGCTGTTTTAAAGACCTGGAGGGTGGAGTGGGATTGAAGACAGTGAGGGAGTTTGTTCCAGAGGCGGAACAAAAGAGGAATGAAGGAGTGAAGGTGAGCAGAGAGTCTTGATTTTGGCAGTTTGACCATAAGAGGGTTGCAGGCAGATCTTGTGCGACCTGTAGGAATATTTGCGGGACAGAGCCCAGAGAGAGTTGGGGGGGCAAGGCCAGAGAGGAGTCGGTAGAAGATGGAAAGACCACCAACCTGCCTGCGGTGAGTGAGTGAGAGGCCCTTGGAGTTAGCTTCATCGCGGGAGATTCCAATGATTCTGAATGCTTTGGTTTCAACAGCGTGAAGACGAGCTAGGTGTGAGGCAGGAGCACCAGCCCAGAGGGGAGAGCAGTATTCCATTGAGCTGCGGATGAAAGCCTTGTATGTGGTGAGGAGCTCAGGTGTGCCAAGGAAGGACTTCGCACGACGGAGGATGCCCAGTCGGCGACTGGCTATTAATTTTAATTCTCCGTATTATCATCAAGGTTTGGTGAAAATTTGATGACAATAGCTGAAATGGTAAAAAGGTTATGGCCTGGACACACACACACACACACACACACACACACACACACACACACACACACACACACACACACACACACACACACACACACACACACACACACACACTACCCGTCTCTTACTGTGCGGGGCACGGGCTAATTAAGGATTACCCTTAAAAAAACATTAAATGACGATGTCACAATTGCATAATTACAACAAGAAAGAGCAATCAGCGATTGCAGACCCTCGCCAGGATGTTTTCAGTGGTTTTTCAGGCTTTTATGTAAAAGCAAATATGGCGGCCGAACGACGTGACCAATGACGTCATCGTTATATATATTTTTTCTCCATCAATTTATCCCGAGATGATGCTCAATAAATTTCATCTTGATCGGATGAAGTTTTGTACATGTCGAATTATGACGTCATAATGGAGGCATCAATGACATCATCATGAACAAATTTTATTCCCCATGGAGAGTTCTTTACAATGAGCCATTTCTCAATTTTTTCTATTCAGCGCTTTCGGAGATATAGAGGTGCAAAGTTTTTCGGTTTTTCCAAGACAGTGGCTGAACCATGTGGCCTATGACGTCATAATTATCATTAAAAGACTCATATGCAATACCCTCTCCTCCTGCGAGGATAATAACAGCTTGTGTGGATCATCATTTATACTTTGTGCTCTCTTAATCATAAAATTCGTGCACATTTGGCAGATATAAATACAGCAAGTGCACATTGATGGGTAATTCCCATCAAGTGACGCATTAAGTGAACGATTCATATATATATATATATATCACCATATGATGAGTCGACTCCATATGATGAGTGGATACCAGGTCGACTCCATATGATGAGTGGATACCAGAGATAACGTCACCGCGTGGCAGGCGGTGCGTATCGCTCCCAGCAAGGTGCAGCAGCAGCTGTATGGGACACCTTGCTGGCGGTTCTCCACTGATGATATGAAGTTCGCATAGTGACTGATATATATATATATACTATCGTGGGTTAAAAGCGAGAATATTGCGCCTTCCGCACGATAATCATTAAAGAGCAACGTCTGGAAACTGCGAATGCGGAGGTGAGTGTGGAGCATAAATTGATGTTGGTGTGACGTTTGCTTATTTGGAGTCTCGATCATCATTTGAATTTGGCAGTTTCTGCAAACCATGGGATATTTTTCAGTTTTATTTGTCGTGGCATTTTCCTGATATTAGTAGAGAGGGGAAATTTTTTAATTTCATGACCTTTGGCGAACGAGGTAGGCCATTGGGCACGCATCATGCCTGTCCGACACCAGAAACACCAGATGCTATCACCCATCCACACACCAGCTATACCCACAAGCCCTGCAGGTATTACATTGTCATAACGTTGATATTGCATGAAATGCAGTGCAAAGCCACATTTATTCAATCATATTTGAATATTTTCAGTTGAAAGACGGACGGGCTAAACTTCGTTTTTCTCAGCAACCACATGCCCGAATGAGACGAAACTTTCAGGGTAGAAGTGACACCCATGCAGAATGTTTTTATGATAATTGTGACGTCATTGGTCACGTGGTATGGCATCCACCTTGGATTTAACGCAAATAATGAAAAAAATTCTTGGAAACCGCTGAATGGAAAAATTTGAAACTTGGCACATTGTCAATTACTCCCAGTAGGGAATAAAAGCATGATAATGATGACATCAGAGGTGAAGTGGTATACCAGCCATAAATGTTTTAATCGAATTCCTTATCCTAAAAATCTGAAATTGCCTGCACATGATCTATGACCCATTTGTATTGAAATATTAAATTGATGACATCATAGGTCACATGGTTTGGCAGCCATGTTGGATTTAACCCAAAACCTTTTAAAAACACTCCCAAACCACCAAATCGATTGAGTCGAAACTTTACGTGCGTCATTGACTAGGCATGGCGATTAAAAGACGATCACAAAAACATTATTGGTCACATGGTATGGCAGCCATATTGGATTGAAGGAAAATATTCAATAATTATATCTCTGAAACCGCTTACCCTATCGATGCGAAATTTGACAAATACAGTATCATGAAGCACCATTGCTGCATATAGTTTTAAAATAATGATGATGTGGGTCATGTGGTTTGGCAGCCATCTTGGATAGAAAAACGAACCTTATCCGATCAAAACAAAACTTCACAAACGTGATCCCCTACCCATACATATGCAGAGTGTACATTTTTAAAGGTCATGTCATGTGGTATAGCAGCCATATTAGCTTGAAAGCCAATATTTAAAAAAGCCCTTCTCTAAAACCACTTCACCGATTGATGTGAAACCTTTCATGGCTGGTGAAAATGTAATACTTGAAAACAGCTGAAAGAACTTAAATCAAACTTCAAAGAGTCAAAGAGGGCATCTACTCGTTGTGGGACTATGCGGAGGCATTTGGGCGACAGTCACATTGCTCTATTTATTCTTAAAATGAATTTTGTTTCTCTTCCCATGATCATCAACTCAACAACTTGTTTTTTATTAGCCCGTCCCGTTAAAGTCGGGGTCTAAGGGGGTTTACCGGGGTCAAAGTGGATCCAGGTTTGACCCCCCCAAAATAGGAATTTGCTTTTTCCTCTGAAACTACACACAATATTTCGATGAAACTTAAATTTCATCACATGTGTGTGTGTGTGTGTGTGTGTGTGTGTGTGTGTGTGTGTGTGTGTGTGTGTGTGTGTGTGTGTGTGTGTGTGTGTGTGTGTGTGTCCAAGCCGTAACGTTTGTTTTACAGTTTGAACTATTGTCATCAAATTTTCACCAAAGCTCTATTATAATAAAAAAACAAAAACAAATGGGCAATACCCCTGGTGCTCAAATGGTAGAACAAACAGTATACTGCATCGACCAAGGGTATTTTAAACCAATTTCAATGGTTGCGAGAAGACAGGGCAGCATGGAGAATCATACTAACATATTCATAAGACTTCATACAAACAAAGAAAAACTACCTATTTTGGGGGGCAACCCCCCCCCCCCTCCCCAACCCCATATAAGACCCCAATTTTTCTAATGCCTTGAACAAACATTGATACATCATGGGTGATTAAGGTTGTGGTAAAGTTTCATCGAAATTGCGTGTGTAGTTTCTGATCAGTCTATAACTGATCATAGACAAGTCAACGTCAATATACGTATATATATATATATATATATATATATATATATATATATATATATATATATATATATATACACTGTATATATATATAAAGCTCAGTTGACTTTTTGCTCCACCAAATAACAGCGAAACGGAGTTGAGTAAAAGGGTGAAAATTCTACAGATGCTGTGATAAATAACTACCTCTGTCGGTTTGAATGTTTGAAAGAGAATAGACGTCTGGATCAATTTTTGAATTTAATTTAAATCCCGATTTATCTATATATTGTTGCGGATATCGGGTTAGTCGATGTACTAAGGGGGGTTTATGCCCTGCTCCCCCTCAAACTCCGGGTCCACGGAGGCCGCCGTCCACGACTAAACTCGTGATTGACGGATTGCAAAGCAATTCCGATCGCCAATTTCCCAGTCACGCGTCGAAGAGTTTACTGGTCAATATTCCCAAATACCTTCAAGACACGTGACCGGAGAAACCAGGGATCGAACCCTCGCTTTCACACACCTTATTCAATTGCGTGCCGAGCGGATTTGCACGGTGTGGAAAGCGGTGTTACCTGACGTGATTTATGAACCCGATTCGAGCCAAATTCGGTCTCGGATGATGCTAGGCCAATGGAGAAAAGACGAATCCGAACAGGTTGGAAAGTAACCAAATGTACAGCCTTTTATTTTGAAGGCACAGAGAACACACAAAAGATACAGCTTATCTAGTCTTACCTACTATAAACCCCACTGGCGCCTTCACACTCTGACACACTCACTCAGAGAATAACACTCTGGTTAAGGGCTTACCGATGTACGTGCTGGGATTGCCTCGCAATTGGCCATGTGGTCTGGTGTGCACAGTTCGGTCCTCACGTGCAGCCTGGACGAGGTCAGGTCCGAACGACGAACCGCCGCCTCAAAGTCGGCACGGACGAACTTCAGCACAGGTAGGACAAGCTGCCACGCATGCAGACAAACTTCAGCTCAGGTGAGTCGTGTAGAAAGCCAACACTTGCAGGTCAGCCGGATGGCGCAAGAGATCGGCGCAGAAGCGATGAGTGTCGACGAAGAACACGAAGGCCAAACACGTGTCGTGGGAGATATGAAAAAGCAAGCGAGGTCTCGTCGTGGGTGGGGCGAAAAGGCAAGAGCTCAGGTGTGTCCTCAGCGAAGTCCCAAAAGCAAGAGAAAGAAATGCGATCCGCGCGGGCTTTTACCAGATCCGCCCACACCTCCAAAATGTTCCACAGCCTCCCATTGGCTGAGATTTGCCGCATCCTGGCTAGGTGTTCCCACCTCCTCACTGGTCACGTGGGCCTGTGCTTCTGGCCACGCCTTCCTGCACATTAGTAATGGCTTCTCCCAGCCACACGAAGGCTTGACATCCTGCTTAACTCCAACGCATATTGGTCTTGATTGCTAAACAATGGGAAAGGGATAATCTTTACATTCAATAAGAAATAACTAACTACTGCAGGCTACATGTTGTCGTGCAATTAACGATAGGGGGTTTGCCTTTATGGCACAACCGCAACACTATATAAAAGAAAGTTTTTGTTTGTTTGTTTGTTTGTTTGTCTGCACGTGCTAATCTCCTGAATGGTGAAAGATAGGAGGAAAGCTCTGAAACAAAAAATGTAGGGGACGGGCCCCGGGAAGGTTATAGGCTAGGTGGCGAGGCTGGTCGAGGCCCACCTCGGCCGGGCTGGGCCCATTTCGCAATTAAAAGCCGAGCTGAATTATAGTAGTCAATCTTCTATGGCCACGAGTAAAAGCTGAATTATAGTAGTAAATTCATTCAAAAAGAACCCGGGCAATGCCGGGTGCTTTCGGCTAGTACATATATATATATATATACACGAGTTGTCTGTGTGTGTGTCCGCGTTTTATTCAGAGATGGCTGAACGGATCTTTATCAAACTTTCAGAGGTTCATCAGTGAGTGCCTGGGAGTGTTTTAGGCCAAAAAAAAAACATTGAAAAAAAAAAGTTCGTTTTTTGGGAGTTACAAAAATATATATATATACAGTATATTTAAAAAATGCTCGATAGTGCCGAAGCCTTTTTCAATGAATGACAGTTATATAAAAGTACACATTTGCATAAATAAATACAAAACAATTACCAGACATTTGAATACAAATAAATCAAACAATTCCGGAAGTGTACGAATTTGGTAGTATGGCTTCTTCTTCTTCCTGATCGGCATCACACTTAACTCAGAAACGTGAGCCACATTCACTCAGAAACGTGAGCCACTCCCCTTCCTCTCCTGCCTCCCCCCTCCCCTCCCCTTCCCCCCCCCATCCCCACCCATCCCCCTCCCCTTCCCCTCCTCCTCCCCCCTACCCTCCCCTTACCCCCCCCCCCCCATCCCCACCCATCCCCCTCCCCTTCCCCTCCTCCTCCCCCCTACCCTCCCCTCCCCTTACCCCCCCTTCCCTTTAAGATATAAATTATCTGTAAAAGAGCTTCCAATTCTGACTGCTCCCCTTCCCCCTCTCCCCATCCTTCCCCCTCCCCTTCCTGCCCTCCCCTCCCTTCCCCTCCCCTGGCAGAGCAGCAAGACGGAAGCCTCTCCTCAATGAAAGACATATGAAAACCCGCTTGGACTTTGCAAAAAAGCACCTAAAGGACTCTCAGACTGTGAGAAACAAGATTATGTGGTCTGATGAAACCAAGATTTAACTGTTTGGCTTCCGTCTGGCCACTCTGCCATAAAGCACAGATCGGTGGAGTGTTGCCGTGATGGTTGTCCTTCTGGAAGTTTCTCCCATCTCCACACAGGATCTCTGGAGTTCAGCCAGAGTGACCATCGGGTTCTTGGTCACCTCTATTACCATGGCCCTTCTCCCCCGATTGCTCAGTTTGGCCGGGCGGCCAGCTCTAGGAAGAGTCCTGGTTGTTCCCAACTTCTTCCATTTAAGAATTATGGAGGCCACTGTGCTCTTGGGAACCTTCAATGCAGCAGAGATTTTTTGTAGGCTTCCCCAGATCTGGGCCTCGACACAATCTTGTCTCTGAGCTCTGCAGGCAGTTCCTTCGACCTCATGGCTTGGTTTTTGACGTGGCGACGCAATTTTGAATAACGTTCTCCCTTATGCCTAGATACACCCACACACCAGATTAGAAGTTAGTAGTTCGCTTATTTTTCAAGATATTCCGCTCACAAGGTTCAGACATACATGGCGGCGACCATCTTGGATTTTGACGTGGGTTGCACTTGCACCCACACACCAAATTAGAATTCGGTCCTTCGCTTACGCACGCACGCACGCATGCACGCACGCACGCACGCACGCACGGACGGAGGGGAAAACCATAGTCCCCCTTTCGCTCCGCGGTGCGACGGGGGACAATGAGGTTGTGACCTCGCTCTTTAGCTAGAGTGATGACAACAGGCAAAATTGTCTAGTCTCTGTATCTGTTGAATGATGATAACATCAGTTATTTGATAAACTTGAATGTTAGCCCAACATCAGAGTTCCTCCTCCAAACCGATCATGCTTTCAAAGGGGGGGGGGGGGGGGGGGGAGATGCTCCCACCTCGTCTCCCAACTCAAACACATCCTCCATTGAAGTCCAAGCAGAATCAAGATGCCTCAGTCAAAATAACATATGGTGCAAACGGTTCACCCTCCAGTTGCAGTATTGTGTCGCCCATTGCACGCGCTGCTGTGCTCGAAGTATGAGGAACGGTCTTCTGGACCTCATACCACGAGCATAAAACTTATGAATGTCTGGATCGATATTTAATGATTCATTGCTGTTTGAAAATCATTCTCGAGAAATTGTGCGATTATAAAAGCAGTTCCTTCTGGGAAGGATGACAAGATAATGATCCTCACGAACGGCTGCAACCCTTGGGTGCCCTGAATGAGGTCTCTTTGAACTGTACAATCTGAAAGCACTTTGTCAATGCCACAGAAATGAACTTGAGTGTGATGAACATTGTACTGGGAAGCATGGGTATTCAGAGGAATGCACCCAGTGAACAACCCGATGGCCTTGTCATTCCTAAAATAACTTAAATCATGTGGATACTCAATTTATAGAGGGTACTGATAAGGGTCATGTCCAGACATGTAAGAGAGATGTGATGTGCGAATCTCCAGGATTGCTCAGGTTTTTTTGTTTTTTTTGGGGGGGATACAAGATCTAGGCTCGTGTCAGAGCTAACTAACTGTCACAAAAAAAAAAAACCGGACACACAAAGCATACAAAAAAGGGAGCGGGAGACAAGATGGGGAGAGAGAGGGAAGCACACAAGTACAACAGCAGAGAACAGGGACAGCGGAAGATCTGTGGGAGGGAGAGGGCTTGGGGGGAGGAGGCATGGAAAGGCGGGGGAGGGGAGGGGGTGGGAAAGTATAAAGCACATGGACACTGCTGGAACTTCCAGGAAAGAAAAAAAAGGTATTAAAAAAAAAAGAAGTGGATTTGGGGTGAATTAACGGGGGTAGAAGTTCAGGGCATATGCAGTTCGAGCATATTCAGTTCAGGTGAAGATCATTGATACTTTACATGTTACCCACTCGATTTCCTGATTGGGTTTGTTTCCTCAATCGCTTATCTCAATAGAAAGTCTTTTCATATATGTTGTCGCTCCTGTTAATTTAATTAACCCATATTCTGGTCATATAGGACTCCAAAGGCTCCATTTGTGAGATACTGGATTGAACTTTCATTCTTCTGCAAAATCGAAGGTCAAAGAAGAAGAAGGTGACGGGGAAGAAAAGGCAACGCACCAGTGGTAGAGCAGCAGAGCAACAGTTGGGGGAATGAACAGACAGGAAAAGAGGAAGCGGAGGAAGTGGCAACACACCTGAACAAGGCCTGTAAGATAGCGGTATGGATAAGGCCACACAAACCAAGTAAAAAAAAATTTTTAAGCACATGCAAAGACACTCAACATGCGCAAATACATGACGTCAATAAATTGGCAACAATAATTAAAACCAACTGTTAAACAAATAAAATTCCGGAACAGGCATCTTCAGCTTTCAAGGGCAGTCTCTCAGAGTAGATAAGGTGGCATACAACCATGAGGGGACCCGGAACCGGAACTCCATTGTTAATGAATGAATGATCGTTTTAAGGCCATTTTCCCCGCAGAGCAGGGGTTAGCCTTGCGGGCCCCATGACAATCATGGTTCCCTGTTTGAGGCAATGTTTTTATGGCTGGATGCCCTTCCTGACGCCAACCCTTAGTCGCCTCTTACGATGCGCAGGGATACGGTGTACCTATTCTAAACCGGGGTACACACCGGGACATACATTGTTAATAAGCAGCAAAAACGAGTAAGAGCTGGGTGAAGAGGTAAGAGGGAGATTAACTTTGATTATAATTACTAGGGCATGCCCGTACTATATATATATGTAAAATTATATCCCCCCCCCCTCTATTTACATGAAATGGTTTGGTCCATTCGCAAAGCCAAAGCGAACGGCTTTGCGAGTACGGTGACAACCCCCCCCCCCCCTCTATTTACATGAAATGGTTTGGTCCAAAGCGAACGGCTTGCGAGTACGGTGACAATCCCCCCCCTCTATTTACATGAAATGGTTTGGTCCAAAGCGAACGGCTTGCGAGTACGGTGACAATCCCCCCCCCCCCCCCACCCCCCCCCCCCTCTATTTACATGAAATGGTTTGGTCCAAAGCGAACGGCTTGCGGAGTTTGGTAAAGAAATCGCCATAGCGTGCACAAACGCGCAGGAAAGCGAAAGAATCGCAAATTAGTTTTAATTAGTTTTAAAACATAGTTTAACGCCAACATAGCGGCAACATAGTTTGCCAACGTGAAATAAATGAATACGCTCTCAAATGTGCCGTCCGAGGCAGAGTCTGTTCGGCACGTTCGGCACACGTGATAGCTCGCTGCTCTCTGATTGGTGGAATCGTTTTTTGGACATAGCTCGGTAACTACTTCTCCGATTAATATGAAACCTTGAAAAGGCACATCCTCAGGTCCCCAGCAATATACCTGGCAAGTTTAAAGTATATCGGACCCGTGGTTGTCGAGAAACAGCGGTCACAGACACACAGACATACACACAGAGATTACTAGAATTATATTATAACTAGGGCATGCCCGTACTATATATATATGTAAAATTATATCCCCCCCCTCTATTTACATGAAATGGTTTGGTCCATTCGCAAAGCCAAAGTGAACGGCTTGCGAGTACGGTGACAATCCCCCCCCTCTATTTACATGAAATGGTTTGGTCCAAAGCGAACGGCTTGCGAGTACGGTGACAATCCCCCCCCCTCTATTTACATGAAATGGTTTGATCCAAAGCGAACGGCTTGCGAGTACGGTGACAATCCCCCCCTCTATTTACATGAAATGGTTTGGTCCAAAGCGAACGGCTTGCGGAGTTTGGTAAAGAAATCGCCATAGCGTGCACAAACGCGCAGGAAAGCGAAAGAATCGCAAATTAGTTTTAATTAGTTTTAAAACATAGTTTAACGCCAACATAGCGGCAACATAGTTTGCCAACGTGAAATAAATGAATACGCTCTCAAATGTGCCGTCCGAGGCAGAGTCTGTTCGGCACGTTCGGCACACGTGATAGCTCGCTGCTCTCTGATTGGTTGAATCGTTTTTTGGACATAGCTCGGTAACTACTTCTCCGATTAATATGAAACCTTGAAAAGGCACATCCTCAGGTCCCCAGCAATATACCTGGCAAGGTTAAAGTATATCGGACCCGTGGTTGTCGAGAAACAGCGGTCACAGACACACAGACATACACACAGACACACACACAGAGATTACTGGAATTATAGATAGATTATGATGTATCCATTGTAAGCAGAACCTGGGTAAAGCTAGCCTTAGAAGAAAACATCAACTGGAAAGCATCTTAAAATGCAAAGCATGTCCGTGTCCGCTTTGGAATCGGACTTCTTCTTCCATATGCTAAGCATGACGAAAACAGCTAAAAAAAAAATATTTTTAGGACTTCTGGTGACCTTGCCCTTTTGACCTCAAAAGCAATAGGCTTCAGTGACACAATATACAAACCTGCTCAAATCCGTCAGATGGAAATTGCCAATTTTGTGACCTTGACCTATTGATATATAAAAAAAAAATCAGCTTATATCTTTTGATTGGTGAACCAATTCAGCAACCGAATATGCAAATTCTTAAAATTTCAGGTCCATTAGATGAAAATATACGATTTTATGTGATGTTGACCTTTTGACCAAGTTATGAATTCGTCTTCTCCATATTCTCATAATAAAGCTTTGTTGAAAATTTGCTGAAAAAAGATCAAATGGGAAAAAAGGTTATGGCCCTGATACACACACACACACACACACACACACACACACACACACACACACACACACACACACGCATGCATATTCATACATGCATGTGCATATTCATACACACACACATACATACATATACACACACACACACACACACATTCATACACACACACGCATATTCATACACACACACATACATGCATATTCACACACACACACACACACACACACACACACACACACACACACACACACACACACACACACACACACACACACACACATATTCGTACACACACACATGCATATTCATACACACATACACACACGTGCATATTCATACACACATACGTGCATATTCATACACACATACGTGCATATTCATACACACATACGTGCATATTCATACACACATACGTGCATATTCATACACACACACATGCATATTCATACACACACACACACACACACACACACACACACACACACACACACACACACATGCATATTCATACACACACATGCATATTTATACACACACACACTCATGCATATTCATACTGTTATGGATTCGGCCCTAATTATTGTTGGTATTATTATTACTAGGGCATGCCCGTACTATATATATATCTAAAATTATATCCCCCCCCTCTATTTACATGAAATGGTTTGGTCCAAAGCGAACGGCTTGCGAGTGGTGACAATCCCCCCCCTCTATTTACATGAAATGGTTCGGTCCAAAGCGAACGGCTTCCGGAGTTTGGTAAAGAAATCGCCATCGCGTACACAAACGCGCAGGAAAGCGAATGAATCGCAAATTCGTTTTTATTAGTTGTAAAACATAGTTTAACGCCAACATAGTTTGCAAACGTGAAATAAATGAATACGCTCTCAAATGTGCCATCCGAGGCAGAGTGTGCCCGCCACGTTCGGCACACGCGATCGTTCGCTGCTCTCTGATTGGTTGAATCGTTTTTTGGACATAGCTCGGTAAGTAATTGTCCGATTAATATGAAACCTTGAAAAGGCACATCCTCGGGTCCCCAGCAATATACCTGGCAAGTTTCAAGTATATCGGACCCGTGGTTGTCGAGAAACAGCGGTCACAGACAAACAAACAAACGTACAGACAGACAGACAGAGATTACTGGAATTATAGATAGATTGTTGGTTCTCAGTAAGGGTTATTGTGGTTAAAAGTTTTAAAAGCGCTCATGACAAAAATGATGCCGGAAATCGGATAGGGCACCGGAAGAGGGGAAGCGAGGAGGAAGAGAGCATGAGACAGAGGAAAGGAGGCGTTTGGTAACAGCTCTGCACCCAGCGTGGTCGAGCATCCATGGAGAGGGAACTTTGAGTCTTGGAAAGGGATCTCGTGCGATCATTGATATCGCTGGTGTCGGGGAAAAGCCTGCGAAGCCAGGTACCGGTGGGAGATTCTGGAGAATCTTCACCTAGCGGCTGCGGCCCGAGGAAGAACCGACCGCCATTTTGGGGACCTCGCGCGTCGTTCGCGGACCCTTGGTTAGTCGTGCCCGCTGGTCCCGCCCTCCGGTGGTTTGCCGAGGATGTGTGTGCACGACAGCGGCCTTTGAAGAATACGGTGCGGTTCGCGACTGCATGGTGTATGTGCATGTTTGGGATAGCGTCTTTGGGATTCCTCTTTCCACCGCCAATTGGGGTTGGCTGGGACCACATGACGGTCCCCGCCTTACCTACATCTCCTTACCCACCTCCTCGCCATCGCCTCTTCGCCAGGAGCACCGTTGTGTTCCAGAGACATTGAGAAGGGCTCTGCTTAAGTCCCTGGGGGTGCCGTGAGTCTGAGCTAGGGTACTATCTTAAGATTGGATTGCAGGGTTGATTGCCCCCATTGTTGTATGGCTTTTTGTGTGCTTTTAATATAATATTTGTTCATTGCCAACCAAGGGTGTGGTTTCCTTATTGATTTGGATTGTTTCCTTTGGTGGTTTCCTGGATGGTTTCATTAGTGTTTGATTGTGACACGGAATAACATATATATCTTTCTGCCGGGGTTCCTCTCGGGGTTCGGAGGTTACCGAGACCAGGGGATCACAGAGGACCCCGTAACAATACACACACACACACACACTCATGCATATTCATACACACACACACATGCATATTCATACACACATACACACACATGCATATTCACACACACACACACACACATGCATATTCATACACACACACACACACACACGCATATTCATACACACACACACACATGCATATTCATACACACATACACACACATGCATATTCATACACATGCATTTGCATGTACACACACACACACACACACGCGCGCGATTGAAAAAGCCCATCTCCTGCTGTGCGGGGAAAGACTACTGATAATAAGAGAGGGCAATGGAAGCACAGATTGCAGAGAGGTCAGAGGAAGTAATGAACAAAGAGCAGAGAGTCCAGGGATGAACAAGAACAGCTCAAGCTGAAAAGACGTGCCGCAACCACTCCAAGCCAAGGGTGCGAGTGACCTAGGCTTGGACGACCCCTCGGCGAGCTACGCATCATGAGCGGCCTTCCAACCATGAACCAAGCTCGGGCTCATTGGCCATGCTGCCCGTGCCGTGTCAACAGCTGATGTGTGCTCCCGCTTTCCCTGCGGGAGTCATGCGAGTGCGGCTGCCTGCAAGTGTGAAGGTTTGCTTAACTCTTTGGCACAAAGCATTCCATTTTTCTTCATTTGCGACAAAGCCTGAAATAAATTGGTCCATTCCTTCACACTCTCCGCCAATCCCAGCATTTTGTTCACATCTGCAACCTGCTTTTTGTGGACACGGGTTTTGGAGAGGACAGTTTCCGAAATGAAATTCCATGTTTGTGCTGTTCCCATTGCTTTTGGTGTTCTTCGTTTGGAAACCTCTGCCTTAGAGTTATATCATTTCACCAGTTACACCCCCATCTATGTTAATAGGAGCTGTCCTATACTTTTTCTCTTGATGAACGACATTCACTTTCCATATCCAAAAATAAAAATGTACTCAACTTTTCCACAAGATTGTCTTCATGTACGCATGGGATGAACAATCACTACTTAGAAGAAAAAGAACCACTCATTTCTCGTCTTCAGACTCATATAGGGCTGTCGAAGTAGTTTTCCGAGGCTATTGGGCACAATTTTGGATGAGTTGCCACTCCGACGTAGGATACCCAAATGGCTTTCTTCCCAGTAAGCTGGTACTGGTATTGATTGAACAGCACGATAGGGGCTCAAACTCAGGACCCTAAGATCTTAAGACAGCCACCTTAACCATTAAGCCAACACCAGGCTTTGACTGCTTTCAAACTTTCCAAAAAAAAAAGGAAACTATCTTCATGTCATGGGTCATCCTGTACATTAATTATTATGAGCTAAGTGGTAGATGTTACTCACTTATGGAGCAGCATCCTACTGTATATCGCGTGTAAGTCCCGTAAGTCCAATTGATAATCTTGGGGAAAGCTTTCTCATAGCCTCAGTGGTCCTAATGACCGACCTTTTGGGGAAAGGTGACCCACGACCTCAATGGTCCCACTTATGACTCACTTTTTGGGGAAAGGTGCCCCACGACCTCAATGGTCCCACTTATGACTCACTTTTTGGGGAAAGGTGCCCCACGACCTCAATGGTCCCACTTATGACTCACTTTTTGGGGAAAGGTGCCCCACGACCCCAGTGGTCCCACTTGTGACTCACTTTTTGGGGAAAGGTGCCCCACGACCCCAATGGTCCCACTTATGACTCACTTTTTGGGGAAAGGTGCCCCACGACCTCAATGGTCCCACTTATGACTCACTTTTTGGGGAAAGGTGCCCCACGACCTCAATGGCAATGCGATTGCAGGGACGGTTGAGTGGATTAGCTTTACAAGCACCTTTGCCTATTTCACACTGCTTGATGGTCAACATTGCACTAGAAACCGGGCACAAAACAGAGTAGAGACATTGTAGTTACAACTAGAACGACACTCGGTAGAGAGAATACCATCGCCAGGCTGAACAGTTTACGTTTTGTATCCTCCTGATAGGCCAGATCTGGATTCGGACCTGAACCAAAATCGAATTAGCTTGTTCTTGGCACCTACACAAATCATCCACCAAGTTTTGTCATAACCTCTCCACAACTTTTTGAGATATCGTGCTATATATCGGTTTTTGGCCCCATCTCTCAATGGTGAAGAATCAATTAAAAAATTATCTCATCCAGATCTGGATTCAAATCTTCACCAAAATTAAATCAATTCTTCCTGGTCACACACACACAACCTGTCCAAGATTTTTTTCCATACCTGTCCACAACTTTTTGAAATAACCTGCTATATACCATTTTTGCCTCAATGGTGAAGAATCACTAAAATATTTTCTGTTTTTCTCAGATACAGATTCGGATCCGGATCTTCACCAAAATGTAATCATTTCATCCTTCTCACATACCCAATCTCCACCAAATTTCGGCCGAATCCATCCACAACTTACTACATTTGAAAAGTGAGCACAGTGGAGGCGATCGGGCAACTACATTTGAAAGGTGAGCACTGTGTATGTGGACGGGAAACTACATTTGAAAGGTGAGCACTGTGTATGTGGCCGAGCAAATACATGTGAAAAGTGAGCACTGTGTATGCGGCCGGGCAACTACATTTGAAAAGTGAGCACGATGTAGGCGGCGGGTGCCTACATAAGAAAAATGAGCACCGTGTATGTGGCCGAGCAACTACAGGTGAAAAGTGAGCACTGTGTATGTGGCCGGGCAACTACATTTGAAAAGTGAGCACTATGTAAGCGGTCAGGCAACTACATTTGAAAAGTGAGCACTGTGTATGTGGGCGAGCAACTACATTTGAAAAGTGAGCACTATGTAGGTGGTCGGGCAACTACATTTGAAAGGTGAGCACTGTGTATGCAGCCCAGCAACTACATTTGAAAAGTGAGCACTGTGTTGGCAGGCGGGTAACTACATAAGAAAAGTGAGCACTGTGTATGTGGCCCAGCAACAACATTTGAAAAGTGAGCAGTGTGGCGGTGGTCGGGCAACTACATATTAAAACGGAGGACTGTTTATGTGGCCGAGAAACTACATTTGAAAGGTGAGGACTGTGTAGCTGGTCGGGCAACTACATTTGAAAAGTGAGCAATGTGTATGTGGCCGAGAAACTATATTTGAAAAGTGAGCACTGTGGAGGCGGTCGGGCAACTACATTTGAAAAGTGAGCACTGTATGCGGTCGGGCTACTACATTAAAAAGTGAGCACTGTGTATGTGGCCAGAAAACTATATTTGAAAAGTAAGCACTGTGTAGGCGGTCGGGCAACTACATTTGAAAAGTGAGCACTGTGTCGGCGGTCAGGCAACTACATTTGAAAAGTGAGCACTGTGTATATGGCTGGGAAACTATATTTGAAAAGTGAGCACTGTGTATGTGGTGAGGCAACTACATTTGAGAAGTGAGCACTGTGTATGCGGCCGGGCAACTACATGTGAAACGTGAGCACTCTAAGCGGTCGGCCCACTAAATTTGAAAAGTAAGCACTGCATAGGCAGCTGGATATAACTACATTTGAAAAGTGGGCACTGTGTAGTCAGTGGGGAAACTATATTTGAAAGGTGAGCACAGTGTATGTGACTGGGCAACTATATTTGAAAGGTGAGCACAGTGTATGTGGTCAGGCAACTACATTTGAGAAGTGAGCACTGTGTATGCGGCCGGGCAACTACATGTGAAACGTAAGCACTGCATAAGCAGCTGGGTATAACTACATTTGAAAAGGGGGCACTGCGTAGTCAGTGGGGAAACTATATTTGAAAGGTGAGCACAGTGTATGTGACTGGGCAACTATATTTGAAAGGTGAGCACAGTGTATGTGGCCGGCAACTATATTTGAAAAGTGAGCACTGTGTAGGCGGTCAGGCAACTACATTTAAAAGGTGAGCACTGTGTATGTGCTCGGGCAACTACAATTGAAAAGCGAGCACTGTGTAGGCGGTTGGGCAACTATATTTGAAAAGTGAGCACTGTGTAGGCGGTCAGGCAACTACATTTAAAAGGTGAGCACTGTGTATGTGCTCGGGCAACTACAATTGAAAAGTGAGCACTGTATATGTGCTCGGGCAACTACAATTGAAAAGTGAGCACTGTGTAAGCGGTCGGGCAACTACATTTGAAAGGTGAGCACTGTATATGTGGCCGGGTAATTATATTTGAAAAGTAAGCACCACATAGGCTGCTGGGTGACTAGGTGACATTTCACTACGACAGTGAAAGTTAGGGAATCATGCAATTCAACTGACAAGGACTCATGTCGCAGAGGAAGTATTTGTTCATGACAATTAACACGTGCCTGTTGGCTGTTGCTTTATACACATCCAAGCTTTGAAATCACAATTGTAAACGTGTCATCATTTTCTCAGCCACGAGTTTGCGTGTGAAGTGCGCACTTCGATCAGTAAAAATACAAACCCTTTCGGTATATTTATTCCAAGAAATGTGGCCCGGGGTTCAAGTCCTCCGTCACATGTCCATCCGTGCATCATGGTCTCCTCATGTCCTTGTGCTGCATCCAATATGTGACCAATCTCCTCCAGGAGCCCATGTGACACCAGAAATTAAAAGAAAGAAATAAAACTTGCATTGTACAATTGAATTATAAAAACTCATCTACACACAATGTGCTTTAAACAACAGTTGAACAATTAGCTCTTTCATGAGCCTCGATCTTGTATACAAAAAAAAAAAAAAAAAAAATGAGCGAATGATCGTTTTAAGGCCATTTTCCCCGCGAGAGCAGGGGTTAGCCTTGCGGGGCCCATGACAATCATGGTTCCCTGTTTGAGGCAATGTTTTTATGGCCGGATGCCCTTCCTGACGCCAACCCTTAGTCGCCTCTTACGATGCGCAGGGATACGGTGTACCTATTCTAAACCGGGGTACACACCGGGATCATTCATCCCAGCAAGCTGGTACTCAATTTGCCGACCTCGGAAGGATGACAGGCTGAGTCAACCCCCCTGGCGTTAATTCAGCGATCGATCGGGATTGCGAACCCAGGATCCTAGGTATCCCAAGCCGGCACACTAACCGCTAAGCCAACACCAAAGTTAAAAAGTTTTAAACAACAGTTCCAGAAATTAAACGGAATCTAATATTTGCAATCAACATGGTTTAAAAAGGAATACCTGTAATCATATGTATATACAACTGGCATTAGATTTTCATGCTGGGGGAAAATCGATGTACTGTACATATATTTGTATTTAAGAGAAACGTGTTTCATCTCGTTCACAAGTCTTAGTCACCATGGGGTGAGAAATTATTTTAAATCCACTGGAAAAGGAATCTTTGTGAGTCATTGTGAAAATACACGAATATAAATTTTTTGGGTGCTCCACGTATGTCTCATCGAGGTCATCGAATGGTGCACAGCAAATAGAGAAGAAAATACATGCAAATGTGAAACACATCAAAAGTATGTTTAAACAAAAAGAAACCCAAAAAGGGAACTGGAATAAAAACTCCCAATTACATGGGGTCTTCAAAAGAATCTCAGGAGAACAAACATGAAAAAAACACCACGTTTTTATTTTTAAATGTATAAGAATACGATATTGGTAAATAAATCAATTTTTCTATGGTAAACCCCAACTTAGGTCTGCCAAGAAAGTATTTAGCGGGGCCTCGTCCCCCTCCCATCCCTTTGTATTTTACACTGTTAAAAATGCGTTATTTCTCATTTTAAAATTTGATTACGGGACCATTTCAGCTCTTCCACGAGCCTCGATTCAGTATACAAAAAACAAAACAAAAACAAAAAACAAAAAAAAACATCCTTTTTCTTCAACGACCTTGTATTGCAACAAATAATTATTGAGCCGAGTATCACATGGTCCTCATTCGAAATGGGCCAATTGACGGCTTCAGCCGCGCAACCAATGGGCGTGCCTGGTGATGTCACGTGAGGGACGGTTTCTGAACCATAAAGATACCAATCTCTCTTGCAGCCCATTACATAAATCATGACGAATATAAATTAAATCAACATATTCAAAAAGGGAAGGTAGCAACAAACAGACATATAGGGCATCTATATGTACAAGTAATAATGTTTTTTTGATGTAAAGAGATGTTGCTCTAAAAAGTATGGTTGGGATTATCACAGGAAATGATCATGTGAAATCATCCCAACATCTTTCTTTGAGTTTTTATTTTCTATACAAAGTCGAGGCTCGTGCAAGAGCTTACACATTAAACACAAAATACATAAACGGACAGATAAAACGTATAATAAAGGGAGCAGGAGACAAGAGGGGGAGAGAGGGAAGCACACAAGCACAACAACAGAGGAGTGAACAGGGACATCGGTAGATCTGTGGGAGGGGGAGAACACTGGAGGGATGTGGGAGGGGGGGGGGGGGGGTACACGGTATAAATGGACACTACTAGGAAGAAGAAGAAGTTAGAGGGGCAGTTAAAAACAATTGCATAAAAAACAATCCTGAGAGTTCTTTGAGTCCACCGTTACTGGTTTTATTGAAATATCTTTTTCCATTCTCAAGTTGTAGCACAAAACAGACAGAAACTGCCCCTCTAACTTCTTCATGTCATTTCATTTTTAGGGTACCATTAGCCTCACAGACTGTCGTACTACCTTATTGTTTGTATTCTAATGTAATGCAATTTAATTCAAGGCTATAAGGCAACAAAAGATGAAAATTTTGAAAGGGGGTGTAGACTTTCGATGGGCACTGTATATTAGGTGTCCCGACCACTGATCTCTATACTAACTCGATTGGGTGCTGTGTACTATTTGTACAATCTGGAGTGAAGCCGCCGATGCGAAGCGGCGGCCATCTTGGGACCATCAAAAAGCTAATAAAACGCGTTTCGCATGCATTCCGAGACATCAATGTGTTAACCGTCCCTCAGTTGCACGTTCCGTCAGGTGTCCTGTCTGCAAGCTCTGGCAGCCAGTCGACCGTAAAAACCCCACGTCATCATGGCCAGACGGAAGCCAAACAGTTCAATCTTGGTTTCATCAGACCACAGAATCTTGTTTCTCAGAGTCTGAGAGTCCTTTAGGTGCTTTTTTGCAAACTCCAAGCGGGCTTTCATGTGTCTTTCACTGAGGAGAGGTTTCCGTCTGGCCACTCTGCCATAAAGCCCAGATCGGTGGAGTGTTGCAGTGATGGTTGTCCTTCTGGAAGTTTCCCCATCTCCACACAGGATCTCTGGAGCTCAGCCAGAGTGACCATCGGGTTCTTGGTCACCTCTTACCAAGGCCCTTCTCCCCCGATTGCTCAGTTTGGCCGGGCGGCCAGCTCTAGGAAGAGTCCTGGTTGTTCCAAACTTCTTCCATTTAAGAATTATGGAGGCCACTGTCCTCTTGGGAACCTTCAATGCAGCAGAGATTTTTTTTGTAGGCTTCCCCAAATCTGTTCCTCCACACAATCCTGTCTCTGAGCTCTGCAGGCGGTTCCTTCGACCTCATGGCTTGGTTTTTGCTCTGATATGCATTGTCAGCTGTGAGACCTTATATAGACAGGTGTGTGCCTTTCCAAATCATGTCCAATCAATTGAATTTACCACAGGTGGACTCCAATCAAGGTGTAGAAACATCTCAAAGATGATCAAGAGAAATGGGAGGCACAAGAGCTAAATTTCAAGTGTCATAGCAAAGGGTATGAGTACTTATGTAAATGTGATATTTCAGTTTTTTATTTTTAAATAAATTTTGCAAAACTTTCTAAAATCCTGTTTTCTCTTTGTCATTATGGGGTATTGAGTGTAGATTGATGAGGGAAAAAATGAATTTAAACGATTTCAGCATAAGGCTGCAACATAACAAAATGTGAAAAAAGTAAAGGGGTCTGAATACTTTCTGAATGCACTGTAATTTGTCCGAAGCGGTCTGAAGGTGAGGCATGAAGCCTGAGGCCCATACATACTGTATTGTTGGAAGACCCGTAACGCCGATGCTTTCGATATTTGATAATCATTTTAACAATCGGTTTGTTTGTGTTTCACACTGAATGAAAAACGTGAAGGTAGAGCATGGCGATTGTGATATATGACAGGTTCGACAATATGTCCGGCCTGAACGAAATTGGAATTAAAATGGCGGTGTGTGGAGTCAGCCGCCTACCACTGTAATGACATCACATGTAATCACATCACCCTGTCATGTGACCAGATCGTCAGCTCTGATTGGTATACGTTTGAGGGGACATACGGACGGACAAATACTGCTCTAGACGGCTTTGCCCTATGGGCTATGCCATAAAAAATTGAGACATAGGCTCATTGTAAAGAACTCTCCATGAGGAATAACATATGTTAATGATGATGTCATAGGCGCCCCATTATGACATCATAATCCGACAAATACAAAACTTCATCCGATCAAGATGAAATTTCTTGAGCGTCATGTAGGGATAAATTGGTGGAGAAAACAAAATAATGATGACGTCATCGATCACGTGGTTCTGTCGCCACATTTGTTTTAACACAAAAGCCTTAAAAAACACTAAAAAACATCCTGGTGAGGGTCTGCAATCTCTGATTGCTCTTTCTTGCTTTTCTTAGTGGGGCTATGATGACACTTATTCTTGTACAAAGAAATGTCTCACTTAGGGATGTGATAGGTGAGGTAATTGCGTTAAAAGTAAACTACATCTGACATGTATAGCAGCCAGCAGACTCTGGACAAGTCTGGTACAGAGGAGGGGGTAGTGTTTGAGTTTTGAAAAGACCCTGAGGAGTTGCACTCAACACATAAGGGATCCCTAGTTTAGATAATTTTCAAAGCAATTTTGTTCAGTTAGGTTACCCTTCCCCTCTATGAGAAACACGGAAATGCGTTGTGTGTTTCACAGGTTCAATGGGGTGGTGTATAAGGGTGGTGGTCTGTACTACTTCAATAGCACTAGACTTTCAGATTTTTTTTCTAACAATCGTTAAAATAATGTTATTATAATTGAAGTAACTGCACAGGGTATCGTGTTCTATGAAGTCTGTAGTTATAAAAGCGTTCCTTATCATGCATAATATACATGGACCATTCAAATGTTGTCGGAACGGGATTTGTTTGGGGAAACATTTTTGGGTAACACCCCATACATGGAATAGAGATGCAATAATCTCAAGAAATGGTAACGTTTTCTATTTCTCAAAATGTAAGTATATTTGACATCAAATGGACAGTTTTGGGGAGTGTGACCCAGAGGATCGGATCTGGGTCTGTTTATAGATACAGGGGTTAAGCAGACAGTACTGTGCAGTACCAGGCAGCTATGTGTAAAGCAAACAGGGTTTTAGGTTGTATTCTTAGGGGGATAAACTATAATTCAAAGGAAGTAGTCATGTTAACAATGTACAGGAATTTAATGAGGCTTCATATAGAATATTGTGTTCAATTTTGGTCACCACATCTGAAGAAGGACATAGCCGTCATAGAGAGCTGTAGCTGTCCATTGAGCCAGACTCGCTCTACCGAGTGCTGTTCTAGTCTGTACATGTAATATCCGTGTAATATTTCGTACTTGTGATTTCCGGTGATATGGCACAAAGTTGATAACATGCAGGCTGGCTTGAGACGTGCTCCTGTTTCTCCTGCAGTTGCGCTTGAACTTGTTGATAAAACTTTGATACTCAACAGCATGAGGACTGGCTGATTTATCCAAGCAGGAGAGACACAAAATACACTTTTGTTTTGCTGGTTGAGCTGGAGGTCTTCACTCGTACTCCTGAGTGCATCGCCTTCTTTGGGGTAATCTGGTTAGCTGTGTGCCGTATTCCTAACATGACATTCCACCAATAGTATTTAAGTAAGAGGGTGTTATCACAAGCTTTACACAATAAGTGTGGGATTGGTGGGTTAGTACAGACTCATTACAATGCTCCACACATCCACACATCACAGATGATGGTAGCTGTGAATATCGACTCTCATCATACTACTTTTTTTATTTTCCAACCGCAAAAAAATTCGTTGAAGTGTGGGACTCTGCATGATGTGTGAAGTCAAATAATGTTTTTAAATGCTATGCTGATAGCAAGCGACACAAGCTGTTGCTGGTACGATTGACTCGGATGACATGCCATTTTGCAAAACTCTCAACTCTTAAGATTCGGGAATTTAAATTTACGTTGTGAGGAAAGTTGACTCCACGCATGCAAACCGTGTCTTGAGCAACATCTTCAGCTAAAAATTGTGCATCCTTTTGCCACTTCGCTTGCCGTGCTGTGAATATGTTTGTAACAACATTTGTGCCATGAGAGAGTTCTTGAGAATAGCAATGGATTTTGGACTGAGTGTGAGCTTCATGAAAACAAAAATGATGGTTGCTGATAGACAAGTTAGCGACAGTGACACACAAACCTTGCGAGCGGGGATGAGGAGATCGAGTCTGTACAGGAGATCTTCTACTTGGGGTCACCGATTGCTTCATCTGCGAGAGTGGATGAGGATACTGCGAGGAGGACTGCCAAAGTTGCACAGCATAGAGTGCTAGACACCATTGTAGAAACATCTCAAAAAGTCAGATTCCTTCGCCTATGGATGCATCAGGGCAATCCTTGACACCTCTTAACAGCAGTGGACCCTACACTGAACATCACATTTATTGCGAGAGCCGTGAGGGGATCCAGAACAAGTACCTAAGAAGGATTTTTTTTGTGTTTTTTTCTTATAACCAGCCTCTGTGGTGTAATGGATAGAGCATCCACTTTGAGTCTGAGAGGTTGGCGGTGACACCAAAGCCGAGTGACCCTGGCCGAGTGATACCAAAGACTTTAAAAATGGTTAGTGCTGCTTCTGTGCTTGATGCTCAGTGTTCAAAAAGGATTAGAGCATGGACAAACAATCATAAGTTAGTAATAACAAGGAGAAAAAGACATAACATGTCATAGCGCCCATGGTTTTCGTAAACTTGCTCCACAGAGTTAAAATTAGAGAAAGAAAGACCAAGACATTTTTATGGCATTAGAAAGAAATGGCCAGTCAGCCATTTTTGGTTGGATTACAAAACAATTTTTTCTGCGTATGTAAACTCTTACATATTTTCTTTGTGCCAAGTTTAAACAAAATTGGTGCATGTATGAAATGGTTGGGGACACGTTTAAGTAACAAAATGGCCGCCAGTCGGCCATATTGGACCTGATCTTTAAAAAACAATGATGTGCATATGTAACCCATCATTCATTATCTGTGTGCCAGGTTTGAATAAGATCGGTAAATGCATGTCCGGGAAATAGTCGAGAATGTGTTCAATATCGGGGGTCTTTTACAAGCAAAATGGCCGCCAGTCTACCAGTCGGCCATCTTTAATCAGATTGCAAAATAAAGAGAGGAGCTAGTGTATGTCATCATGTACTGTGCTTGTGCCAAGTTTGAACAAAATTAGTCCATGTATGTCCAATAAATGGTTGGGGGCACATTTAAGTAACAAAATGGCGGCCAGTCAGCCATATTGGATCTGATCTCTAAACAAAAACGACATGCATATGCAAGCCATCATTCATTATCTATGAGCCAAGTTTGAATAAGATCGGTAAATGCATGTCTGAGGAATGTTTGAGGACGTGTTCAACATGGGGGGTTTTTTTTTTACAACTAAAATGGCCGCCAGTTAGCCATCTTTGATTGCATCGCAAAACAAAATGATGTAAATATGTACATCATCATGCGTTGTCTTTGTGCCAAGTATGAACAAAATTGGTCCATACATGTCGTAGATATGGTTGCGGACCCATGGACGAGACCCAATCCATAAGCCCCCGTTTTGGACCGTCCAATAGGGGCTAACAACACAGGCTTTGATTGGCCTAATGGTCTCTTCCTGTGTCCATGTTCCCTGTACTACATTGAAGAGTATATTGTGCAATGACTAATCAATTTGGTATGTATAATCAAGAGGCGATACAAAAGTAGATATAATTGTATTATGTAACTTCATAATTAATAAATAAAATGTAAAAAGGAAGAGAAAATGAAGACATGCAAAGACCTCGTAACATTCGACAGTTGAACCATCACATATCCGTAGCAGTTCTGCTAACTGATTTACGTTACTAAGCTGGTATAGAGGAGGGTTTTCATTTTCTCTCTTCCCCCATCAAATACACTACATGACCAAAAGTATGCGGACACCCCTTCTAATTAGTGGATTTGGCCGTTTCAGCCACACCCATTGCTGCCAGGTATATATAATCAAACACACAGCCATGCAATCTCCATAGACAAACATTGGCAGTAGAATGGGCCGTACTGAAGACCTCAGTGACTTTCAACGTGGCACCATCATAGGATGCCACCTTTCCAACAAGTCAGTTCATCAAATTTCTGCCCTGCTAGAGCTGCCCAGGTCAACTGCAAGTGCTGTTATTGTGAAGTAGAAACGTCTAGGAGCAACTACAGCTCAGCGTGATGTGGTAGGCCACACAAGCTCACAGAACGGGACCGCCGAGTGCTGAAGCGCGTAAAAATCATCTGTCCTCGGTTGCAACACTTACTACCAAGTTCCAAACTGCCTCTGGAAGCAACTTCAGCACAACTGTTCGTCGGGAGCTTCATGAAATGGGTTTCCATGGCCGAGCAGGCACACACAAGCCGAAGATCACCATGCACAATGCCAAGCGTCGGCTGGTAAGTACTTACCACGAGCGTTTGGCCCTCTCATGCAGAAACGTACCAGAGAAACTGCATCACCAAGCATATAAATTATTACCTCGGTTGCTGTCACTTGGGTATATATTCTCACTTTAGGTTTGCGATGTATCCGTTTAGCTTAATTCATTTAAGTCACCACAATCACTTGAAGCAATTAATCATGTTGTTTATTTTTCATCGATTTATTTGAATTATGCTACGTTTTGTTTGATTCAACGTGTGATTTAACGGTTGTTTTGATGTAACATCCCAATGTGTGGTTTCAGTTGGTTCAACGGTTTTGGTTTTGATTTACGGTTTGAATTTGAATGGCACGAGTTGTTCCAGAATGGCATTGATTGGTGGTTTCGGTGTCCCCACCCCCCTTTTTCCCTTATATAAGGGAGGGTATAGAGTTGTTTTGCTTTACTCTTGAGAAAGGTCAGTGGATGCACGTTTATCCGTGTTGCTGATCGAAACGTTGAGCAGTTGTTTATTTGCTCGTTAAAGGTTGGAGAACTAAAAATGGATTCATTTGATTTTAATCCCAACCACAAGTCATTACTTAATATATGTACATATATATGTAAATATATGTAAAAAAAAAAAAAAAAAAAAAAAAAAAATATATATATATATGTAAAAGACCTACCCACATCTCTCACGTGAATAGAGGGAACAACCAATCAGCTCTCACCTAATCAATTACCCCAGGTGGCTAAGATTATATAAGCAAATTGACTCCTCCCATGCTCTTCTAGCCGAAGACAGCTGCATGAGCCACAAGGTAAGCCTTTTGCTGTTTCAAACTATTCCCAGAGTCCCTCCACAGCTGTAACGACATTTACACATTGTACATATAAGAGAAACCCAATGCTACACTCCCCCTCAGCTGCCGGACTGGTTTCATCGCATAATGGCGAATCATCAGTGACAGCGTAGGTAGACAGAAACGTGTACTATTGAGGTTCCCAAGTATGTACCACACAAAAACGGCGAGCAGTCAACCGACAAATAAAAAACGACCTACGCACATGTGAATGGAGGGAATAACCAATCAGTTCTCACATAAATGATTGGTTATGATTGGTGGATTACATCATTTCAAAAGTCTCATATTGCCTTTCAACCATCACAAGAGCAACAACAATGATACATCTTCAATGATGCGTTTAGGGAAAGAACAACATGGCAGAATGATCTGTTACGTGCTCCTCCCCGACCCCCTGGTCACGGTGTACCTCCGAGCCCCGAGAGGAGTCACGGCAGAAAAATGTGTTATTCTGTATGTCAAAGATCAATGGTGAAGCCACACCAATTATTGTTACTCACAAACAAATATTGTATTAAGATCACACAAGAATAACAGTACAACAACAATATGAATCAAAAGTACAATCAATATCCTATGATGGTACCATCAGTTTTATAATATATAACTCACTGCGCTCCAAGTAAGTGAAACAAGAACATCCCCAATGTCTCTAATCCCCGGATTCACGCCAAAGTCGATCCGCTCCAGCGATCGACAGATCAATGTCCAATCGAGACCAGAATCCCGTTGGGTTGGCAGTTACAGTCCCTGCTGCCAAAGCTGTGCAAAGGCGCCCTCCAGGCGACTGGGAAATCCAAAGGCGCCCTCCAGGCGACTGGGAAATCACACCCTCGGGTATAGACGTTCCAAGGCTCACAGTCGGCAAACCTCAGATTTACCTTCAAAATCCGCGTTGCACACACACACACACCAGATACGTCTGACTGCGGTGAAAACGGCTGACGGGAAGCAAAGAAAACCTTGTGTGACGCGCAAAGGCTGAAGCGAAGCAAAGAAACCTTGCTCAACGCGCAAAGCGCGCGAGTCAAAATAGCCGACGGCCCGTTCTCGAGACATAACGGCCCGTCGATAATTCTCTCCGGAATCGATTGCAAAACCTGACACGCAGATTAATCTGTCACAGCGATAACCACTCTGTCGCCGGAATCCCTTTCCTGGGAAACCCAAAGTTCACTCGTGACTCTTGCTCGCCAACGTTCGCTCCGGACCGCAAAGCAACTATGCTTCTTGTCCGACTCCACTCGCTCCGCCTTCTTTTTCCCCTTCCTCTTCTTCGTCGCCATCCGGTTCCCGATCCGGTTTCCTGTTTCTTTTTAACACTAACTTTTTCACCTTTTGAAAACAGTTCATAAACAATAAACCTTTTGAAAACAATAATAGTACATGGAAAAAAAATGTTTACAGTGGATGAAAACTGTAGTGAAAATGTATCAAAGTTGAACCCGGGTGTGATGCTCACTTGAACCACTGAGGGGCGTCTATAAGACCTCGGACGTCCGCGACACTGAGCCACCCCTGTGACATTATACGATGACATGTAGTCTTGAATGGTACGTACCCGCTCATATTCTAGGCTTGCTTGCATTGACCAATATTGTCGAACCTTCCTATATGATGCCATGATCCTGATATATATTGCATGATTGTATGCTACAGGATGATGCCAAAGATCTGATTGATATTAAACCTATCTATGGGACAAAGTTGTGGACTTGGTTAATTTTCACAACACTTAATATCAATCAGATCTACGGAAATGGCAGGACACAAGATGATCCATGTACCGACGTTCAGCGCCGACCCACAAGCAGTGGACTCGGGCTCGGAGCTAACTCACTGGCTCAAATCACTGGAGAACCAGTTCAAAGCACAGGATACCGTTCCCACTGCTGAAACGAAACTGGACGTGCTGCAGACTAAAGTGGACCATCACGTCTACAGGAGCATCGAACAATGTGCGACGTACGATGCCGCTGTGGCAGAGCTAAAAGGAATTTACATTAAAAAACGGAGTGTGGTGTACTCCAGGCATCTGCTTGCAACGCGGAGTCAACAGCCCACTGAGACGTTAGATCACTTCGCCCAGGAACTGCGACGTCTACTTGCGGACAGTGCTCAAGAGGTACGCACTCACGAGCAAGTCCAGGATGATCTTGTCCGAGATGCTTTTGTCTCTGGGATCGGCTCTTCTACTCTCAGGCTAAGACTTTTAGAAACAGCTGACCTGACGTTCACGGAGGCTCTACGGCTGGCACACGTATACACTGAGGCCCGGGAGCAATCTAATGCCTATGACCACACGGGTCGTTGCGGGGACTTCTCAACTCGCGCGACCGGAGAGAGCTACCGCCGTGGATCTGGGAGCGGACACGACCATGCTAGCGGAACCCCTGGCCGCTCCCGAGGAGGACCCGGCTTCTGGCTTGGCGGCTGCTGCGGCAGCTAGGCCAAAGCCTGTACGGAACGCTACGTGTTACTTCTGTGGGAATCGGCAACATCCCAGGTCAGCATGTCCGGCTCGGGAAGTGCTTTGCCATTTGTGTTCGACGAAAGGACATTTTGCAAAAGTCTGCCGAAAGACTGCGCGGGGCTCGCGAACTCGTGCGACCTTGAATGGGCTTATCGCCGAGCCAACGGACCGAGCACGGAGCGGGGCGCCTCACCCGGCTTTGATGAGCGGCGCTCCTCCTCGTGGGCCCTTGGCTGCACGCTCGACCTTGGTGAAGTACATCGGGCCGCCAAAACAAGTGGCGCTAACGCGACCGAACGCGGAGCGACCGTCCTTGACTGGAATCCGAACGTCTCCTGATGGCTTTGAAACTGTGCGCGTGACACGATCACCATCCGACGGCATTTCGTGCGAACTACAAGCTCTTGTTTCAGCACGTGAAACTACAGTTGGCTGTGACCCTTCTCGCGTAACACGAGCGCCCTCTGAAGGCTGCTCATACGAATTCCAAGCTCCTGCTCCGGCACGGCAAACTATTCGTTTGACATGAGTGCCCTCCGGAGGCTGCTCGAATGACCGGAAAACTGCAGTTTCAAAAATCCAGCCGCAAAAATCAAATCCAGCCGCAAAGCCGCAATCAAAGCCGCAAAAATCCAGCCGCAAAATCCAGCTGCAAAAATCCAGCCCACCAGATCCCATGAGCACCTTACATGCTCATGGGATCTACACGCGAGGCGCGATCATCTTGCTCGGATGGCACAATACCTGCCGGATCTTCCAGCCTTGCTCAGGCCATTATTCCATTCATGATCGAAGGCGTTTTTGCGCGGGCTTTAATCGATACGGGGTCTACGGATAGTTTTATTGATCTTCGACTGGTGCAAAGAAATGGGTGGCCGGTTCTAGGGACAACACGACGGATCTTTATGGCATCCCAAGGGCTTAGGCTCAGCACAAAAGGAGAATGTCGATTGAAGCTTGTGATAAAGGGACGCATGTTTCCAGATGTACATCTCATGGTCTTACCTGCTTTATGTGCTGACATTCTGTTAGGACACGATTTTATTAAGTGACATGGACGTTTGGAAATGGAGTTCGGTGGGACTGACACGCTCGCTGTGTGTGCACTCGCAAGAATGGAAATCGAGCCCCTTTCGCTGTTCCCCAACCTGACAACTGACTGCACTCCCATAGCGGTGAAATCACGGCGCTACTCGCGAGCAGACGCGCAATTCATTGCGGAAGAAACGGCCCAGCTCTTAAAGGCAGGTATCATAGAACCCAGCAGGTCGCCGTGGCGGGCCCAGGTATTAGTGGTGCGAAGTGAAGCGCATCGCAGACGCATGGTAATCGACTATTCACAGACGATTAATCGCTTTACACAGCTGGATGCCTACCCCCTACCGGGGATGGACGCACTGGTTCGACAGGTGGCCCAGTACTCAGTCTACAGCACTCTCGATCTGCGTAGTGCGTATCATCAGATCCCCATCTCTAGGGCCGATCGCATCTATACCGCCTTTGAATCGGGTGAAAGGTTATACCAGTTCACCCGACTACCTTTTGGGGTGACGAACGGGGTCTCCTGTTTTCAGAGGGCTATAGACGACCTCGTTGCTAAGGAGAACTTGACAGATGTCTATGTATATCTGGACAATCTTATGGTTTGTGGGCATGACCAGGGGCATCATGATGCTAATCTGAAGCGCTTCCTCGAGGTCGCGCAGAGGTATCGCCTAACCATGAATGAGGCTAAGTGTCGTTACTCCCTACGCACGACAGATCTTCTGGGGTACACCGTGACCCACGGCTCTGTCACTCCAGATAAGGAGTGACTGCGGCCTTTGCTCGATATGGCTCCGCCCTGCGATCGGGCTTTGCTGAAGCGTGCTCTCGGGCTGTTCGCCCATTATTCTAAGTGGGTGCAAAATTTCTCCACGAAGCTCCGCCCCCTCGTGGCCTGCGACACGTTCCCCATGAGCCCAGCCGCCTTGGCTGCCTTTAGGGGCCTTAAGTCCGACATCGCTGGCGCCGCTGTGGCGACGATCGACGAGAGCGAATCTTTCGTCTTAGAAAGTGATGCCTCGGATCATGCGATAGCGGCGACACTCTCCCAGGGGGGGGGCGCCCTGTGGCTTTCTTTTCGCGGACTCTCACCTCCGCTGAGCGGAGGCATTCATCTGTCGAAAAGGAAGCGTACGCGATCCTCGAGTCGATTCGGCGATGGCGACCGTACTTGCACGGGCGATGCTTCCAAATCATCACGGACCAACAAAGCGTGGCGTTCATGTACGACACCTTACATGCTCAACGCATTAAGAATGAGAAAATCACTCGCTGGCGTATCGAACTCGCCGACTTCTGCTACACCATCAAATATCGCCCGGGGAAGGATAACCTCATCGCCGACGCTTTATTGAGGCCGGCGACGTGCGCGGGTATCATAACTTTGGAGGGTCTGCACGCTTTGCATGACTCTATGTGTCATCCTGGGGTGACTCGTTTCGCTCATCTTGTGCGTAGTGGTAATCTGCCGTACTCGATTGGGGACATCCGCCGGATCTGCCGCGACTGCGCTGTATGTGCGGAACTCAAACCGCGTTTTTACAACCCTCCCATGGGGACGCTGGTTAGGGCTACTAGACCTTGGGAGAGATTGGCGATGGATTTCAAGGGACCGCTGCCGGAGTCGAGTAACTCTCGTTATCTGCTCACTATCGTTGATGAGTACTCGCGATTCCCTTTCGCTTATACATGCGTGGATATGACGGCTGCCACAGTCGTACGGTGCCTGCAGGATTTGTTTTCTATGTTTGGGTATCCGGCCTACGTGCATACCGATCGGGGTGAAGTGTTCCTGTCCCAGGAAGTGAGGAGTTTCTTGCTCCAAAATAATGTCGCTTCGAGTTACACCACTCCGTACAGACCCCAGGCGAATGGGCAGATCGAACGCTTCAATGGGATTACATGGAGGGCCGTCATGCTAAGCCTCAGGACCCTCGGCCGGGGCCTAGATAAATGGGCTTGGTCGCTGCCTGCGGCGCCGAACTCGATCAGGGCTCTATTATGTACGGCCACCAACCAGACCCCTCACGAAAGACTGTTCCACCACCCTAGAAGCTCGGGTAGTATCCAATCTTTACCCAGTTGGCTCGCTGAGCCAGGGCCGGCCTATCTCAAACGTGCGGTTCGCACAAGCAAGTACGATCCCTTAGTGGATAAGGTGCAGGTACTACAGGCTAATCCCGAGCATGCTCGTGTGATGACGGCAGATGGACGCGAGTCCACTGTCTCCGTACGCCATCTCGCCCCTTGTGGGGTCACCGACCCTTATAGGGATATCGACGAACCAATCTATGAGTCTATGGACTCTCCCGAAGCTTCCTCTATGGAACATCTGCTGTCCCTCCCTTCGTCAAATACACCCCTGCCTGAAGGCTCTGAGGTGCCCCCTCCGACACCTGCCTCCAGCGGCTACTCCGATGCAGGGGACTCCGGACTTGGGGATGTCGTACCCGGTAGTTTCCGGACCCGTGCTGGCAGGGTAATTCGCCACCCTGACCGCTACGGATGGACCGACTGACATGGAATGACATCCCCAAACAATTAATGCTGACGCACGCTTGAGTCCTGCCTAGCGGCAGTGTAGTTCTAACGGCGGGGAGAATGTAGTGAAAATGTATCAAAGTTGAACCCGGGTGTGATGCTCACTTGAACCACTGAGGGGCGTCTATAAGACCTCGGACGTCCGCTACACTGAGCCACTCCTGTGACATTATACTATGACATGTAGTCTTGAATGGTACGTACCCGCTCATATTCTAGGCTTGCTTGCATTGACTAATATTGTCGATCCTTCCTATATGATGCCATGATCCTAATATATATTGCATGATTGTATTCTACAGGATGATGCCAAAGATCTGATTGATATTAAACCTACCTATGGGACAAAGTTGTGGACTTGGTTAATTTTCACAACAAAAACCACCACAACGGAAGTGACGAATTCGTAACAGATCACGTCAGTAACTCCACTGCCATGCATATGTAATAAATAAATGGCCTCAGTGTCAGGGCTGGGAGGATGGCCTAAAGGTAAGCATACTCACCTCCCAGCTGTCTAGCCTGGGTTAAAACTTGACTCGGCTATAAACTATATTCCCAGTGTTTCATCCACATGTGTGGCATTCATCAAAGATGGCCGTTAAATGAACGTCCTGTCTGCTGCATTAGTTGGTAGACATTAACTATCACAGTGTCATACGTGAAGAGTATGTGAGCCATCACCGAGACACCCTGGCAAAATTATAAATTCCTGTCCTGAGTTCCTGGGTCGGAGTAGCGACCCATCCATGGTATAGAGCATGGTTCATTATCTCATTCAAGGTCAAAGGTGCAAACTGCTCTAATAATTGCACTATGGCCATGTGAATGTTTATAAGAATGTACAAAATGTCCACTGGCAGTTCTTGGACACCAATGGCAAAAAAAATAGAAAAGATATTTGTGTCGTACACATTTCTCCCATTACATTTAAATGATCGACACACTATACACATTAGTGTAACATTTTCTATATTGCAAGCTGCCACATGCTGCCCTCTACTGATAACTACTTTTTAGTGCAGCCACACTTAAAGAACACAACATGAGTGGCTTTAAAAATGGCAGGACTGAGCTAATCAGACAGGTGTAGATTTTGCAAGGTCGAAACAGAAAGCACGAGTCACCTCCTTTCGGGATGTAGAAAACTCGTGTCAGAACAGCTATACAAGGTATGTAGAGTAATCCACTGGCACATCTGTAGAAATTTAAATATCCCAGTCCCAGAAAACTCATGGAAACATGAACCAAAAGCAATCATTGAAAACAAGGACATAATACTCACGTACGACCTGATGATCCCATTGAGCGTGAAGACAGCAAACACAGCACTGTGACTGACATAGTACTCAGATACAAAAAGGAAAAGATGGCATTGCTAATTGAGGTTTCAGTACCCGGCGATTTTGGTCTAACCAACGCAGAAATCAAGCGAAAACCAAACATCAAGACCTCAAGAATAAAGTGAAGAAATCGCAGAAGCTGAAGAGCACCGTAATTGTACCAGTAATAACTGGAGTTACAGCATTGATAAAGAAGAACCTCACAAAGATCTTAAAAACCATCCCTGGGAACATTACCACAAACGAACTGTAGTTGGAGGCTGCCCGTAGCTCAGTGACGATCCTGAAAAGAGCCCTCGTAATAAAACTCTGAGAAAAACACAACTTCACAACTTAGCCCATGAATCACGATCCTTCACAGAAACGAAGGTGGATACTTGGCGTCCTGGGAGGACTCTGTTGCACCTTCTGAAACCCAAATTATGGATACAACAATCAACAGCATGTGCACACAGGAAGGTGGATACTTTGAGAAATATGAGGGCTCTGTACCACCTTCTGAAACCCATATATGGAGATGACAACCAACGACACACACTGACTGAGTAAACTTACACATGCAATTCTGACAACTTCTCAACACCCCTCCCCCCCTGGCCAAACCATCTCAACCTATTGCTCTTCACAGCATCCATCACAGGCTCGATTCCCATCATCTTTCGCAATTCATCATTTGTCTTCCTCTCTCTCAACGATACTCCACACATCCACCGAACCATTCGCATTTCCACCCTTCGTTGCTGCTCGACGTTCATTACCCATGTCTCACTCCCATAAATCATAACACTTCTCACACATGCAGCATACACCTTTCCCTTCAGCTTCAACGACACTCCCCTTCTCGTCAGCATGCCACTCAGTTCCCGAAACTTCTTCCATGCACATCTCACTTGAGCAACCGTTGCCGAGTCTGATCCACCTTCTCCATTCAGCATGTCTCCAAGGTAGCAAAATGTTTTCACACCTTCCAGCTTCACACCATCTCCAAGATCCAACACAACATTTCTTCCATCTACAGCTCCCTCTGTGCACACCTTACACTTGAATGTAGCCTGGAATGAAGCCTTCGTCTCCTGGAAAGCAAATCCAAAGGAAGGAAATCTCATTTCCTTTCACAAAGTCCGAAACAAGTGTGTGTCCACCCTCAGGAGAGCCAGGAAACAATATCTCTCCGTTCTCAAGACCGAACTCTCTTATCTGTCTCCCTCTTCCAAATCCTGGTGGCGTCTGGTCAAATCCGTTTCTGGTGTTTGTTCCCCGTCCATCCCCTCCCTTACCTCAAATGGCTACACAGCTGACTCCGCACGTGAAAAAGCTGAATGCCTCAACTCTGTGTTTGCCTCTAAATCTTGTGTCCCAAATCCATCCCTCTGTACCCACCATACCCAGTCTTACCCTGCTGCTCCTGGACTCCGTGTCCTTTCCTCCTGACAAGGTGGAAAAGTTTCTGTCAACCCTCGACTCTGATTCTGCAACTGGACCCGACGGCATCAGCCCACGGGTCCTAAAATCCTGCTCTGCTGCTCTATCTCACCCTCTCTCTGTTCTCTTCACCCTCTCTTTTGCTCAAGGTCAACTGCCATCTGCTTGGAAATCAGCCAACATCACCGCTTTGCACAAAAAAGGTGCAAAAACAGATCCTAGCAACTACAGACCAATCAGCCTTCTCCCAATTATCAGCAAAGTCATGGAATCCATCATTGCTTCGGATATGAAATCTTTCCTCTTCTCCAATGGCTTGATCTCTGATCATCAATTTGGTTTCAGACCAGGTCACTCTACTCTGGACATGCTGCTTCTGCTGTCTCAACAATGGATGGAGGTCCTCAATGCCAAACAGGAAATTAGAGCCGTCTCCCTCGACATATCACGTGCCTTCGACACGGTCTGGCACCCCGCTCTGCTCACCAAACTCTCCTCCTTTGGTATCCATGGAAATCTCCACGCATGGCTGGCGGACTTCCTCTCTAGTCGTCGTCAACGTGTGGCCCTGAATGGGTTTCTCTCATCTCCTCTTCCTGTTCAGGCTGGAGTTCCCCAAGGCAGTGTTCTGGGCCCCGTGCTTTTTCTGGTCTTCATCAATGATCTCTCTGACTCTCTTGAAAATCCTCTCTTTCTCTTTGCTGATGACTCCACTCTCTGCCGCTCCATTCCTCTTCCCTCAGATCGGCAGTCTGCAGCCTCCTCACTCTCTGAAGACTTGGACAAAATCACAGACTGGTCAAACAAGTGGAACATGTCTTTCAATCCTGACAAATCTCACACTCTTACTATGTCTCTCCGAAAAGATCGACTGGACAACCCTCCCATCTACTTTCTCAACAATCCTCTCCAAGAAGTTCTGTCGCTCAAGCTTTTGGGTCTCACTATCTGCCATGATCTTTCTTGGGAAAACCACATTTCCAAGCTGGCCTCCAAAGCCAGTCGCCGACTGGGCATCCTCCGTCATGCGAAGTCCTTCCTCGGCACACCTGAGCTCCTCACCACATACAAGGCTTTCATCCGCAGCTCAATGGAATACTGTTCTCCCCTATGAGCCGGTGCTCCTGCCTCACACCTAGCTCGGCTTCACGCTGTTGAAACCAAAGCTTTCAGAATTATTGGAATCTCCCGCGATGAAGCTATCTCTGAGGGCCTTTCACTCACTCACCGCAGGCAGGTAGGTGGTCTTTCTGTCTTCTACCGACTCCTCTCCGGCCTTGCACCCCCAGCTCTCTCTGTGCTCTGTCCCCCAAATATTCCTACAGGTCGCACAAGATCTGCCAGCAACCCTCTGATGGTTAAACTGCCGAAATCTCGGCTCTCTGCTCACCTTCACTCTTTCATTCCTCTTTTCTCCCGCCTCTGGAACAAACTCCCTCACTCCCTTCAATCCCACTCGTCCTTCCAGGTCTTTAAAACAGCCGTTCACCACCATCTGTTATCTTCCCCCATCCAAAACCTTGATCTTTTCTACCCCCGCTAGTCCTGGCAGTGTTCATATGTTTTATACCTCTCCCACCCTTCCCCCCCTTCCCATGCCCCCCCCCCCCCAAAGCCCTCTCCCTCTCACAGATCTCTCGATGTCTCCATGTCTCTCGGTCCCTGCTCTCAAATGTTGTGTTCATGTCCTTCCCCCTCTCTCCCCATCTTGTCTACCGCTCCCGATGTTATATGTTTTATGTGTCGGTTTGTCTTTCTGTATGATTAATGTTCGCTCTTTCACGAGTCTCGATCTTGTATACAAAAAAAAAAAAAAAAAAAAAAAACAAAACCTGCCACACTGGTTAATGACCCTCTCAAACCACTACATTTTTAATGAACCCACTCAGCACACATTGTACATTGAATGGAATTCACTTCGACACCCTTCCTGCACACAGCACATGGCCACTTCCCAGTTCTTTCCACCTCACCACATGCTTTACCACTTGCCATCACCTTCGTTTTTCCGATATTCACCTTCAGACCTTTTGTCTCCATACATTCCTTCCACTTGTTCATCTTCTCCTTCAGTCCATCCATACTTTCTGCAATCAATACCAGATAATCTGCATACAACTCCCACGGTAAACACTCCTTTACGTTCTGAGCCAGCACCCCCATCACAGCTACAAATAGTAGTGGACTTAGTACCGACCCCTGATGCACTCCCACCTTCACCTCAAACTCACCACTGTTCCCGTCCTTCGTCCTTACAGTTGTGCGCGCTCTTTTGTACATTGCCATCACTACTCTGATCAACCATTCCTCCACTCCTAACTTCCTCAATGCCCATGTCACAACTTCACGTGGAACCCTATCGAATGCTTTCTCCAGATCAACAAACCGAAGAACCAACTTCTTCCTCTTCTCCATATACTTCTCCTGCAACTGCCTCACAATAAAAAGCGTGTCTGTCGTTCCTCTTCCTGGCATAAATCCAAACTGCATTTCGTCAATCTTCACTTTCTTCCTTATCCTCCTCCCCAACACCCTTTCCAATACCTTCATTCCATGCTCCAATAACTTTACCACAGTCCAGAGGGTCACCTTTCCCCTTGTATAGAGGGATGAGGGTACTCAGTTCCCAATCCACTGGAATGCAGCCTTCTTTCACCACCAGATTGCAGATCTCTGTCATTCTCGTCACACCCAAATTTCCCGCTGCCTTCAACATATCTCCCACAACTCCCGTCGGCACTCCCGCTTTTCTACTCTTCATTGCTTTTATCGCTTCCTCAACTTCCTTCTCAGTTATCTTCTCTGCCGGTCCAAAAACTGGGTTACTCTCTATGTTGCCATCCCATTCATTCTCTGCATTCAACAGTATTTCCATATATCTCTCCCATCTTCCTTTAATACCATCTGGGTCCACAACGATTTGTCCCACTTCATCCTTCAAGCAACTCACCTCCATCGCATCACACCTCTCTTTCGCTATCTGCTTTGCAATCCTGAATACCGCTCTCTGAACCTCTTCCGAATCCAAGCGTTCTCCGAACATTTTCCTACATGCCTCCTGTGCCTTTGCTACCTCTTTCTTTGCAGCCTTCTTGGCTGCCTTATAACTTTCATGCTCTGCCTTTTCTGCTCCCATACCCTTCGCCTTCTGCCACACCTTGAACTTCATCCTCTTCTCGTCAATCTTCTTTCCAATTTCATCATCCCACCACCATGTTTCCGAGTGCCTCGATGGTCCTTTTGTCCATCCACAAACCTCACCAACTGCTCCCAACAGACTATCTTTCATTGACATCCAACCACTTTCAAGCTCAACCACATCATCCTCTACCATACTCAGCCTCTCTTTTAATGCCTCCTTCACTGTCACCTCTTTCAACCTCCACACCTTCATTCTCGGTTGGTACTTCACCCGCCGAGCTCTCCTCGCACCTTTCACCCTTATGTCGCAGACAACCAAGTGGTGCTGTGAAACAGCCTCCTCCCCCGGGATCACCTTTGTGTCCCGGAGGTGCCCCCTATCTCGGGTACGCACCAGCAGGTAGTCAACGGTTGTTGTCGACCCATCTGACGTGTATGTAACAAGCTTATTATCCTCTTTCTGGAACTGAGTATTACAAATCAACAAATCAGCTCCATCAGCAAACTCAAAAATCCTTTCACCTTCTCCATTTCTCACACCATATCCGTAACCCCCATGAACTCCCTCAAAACCGTCCATACTCCTTCCCACATGTCCATTTAGGTCTCCTCCTACCACAACAACTTGCTCATCTTTCACGTTTTCCATCAGCTTCTCTATCGCACACCAGAACTTGTCCTTCTCTTCATCGCTCCGACTAACCTGCGGAGCATATCCCGAGATGACGTTCACCAAGAGCTTTCCAATCATCATTTTCACCATCATCAACCTTTCACTCACTCCAGTCACACTCACCACACTGTCTACAAACTCCTCAGAAAACAGGACACCAACCCCATTCATGCCCTCCGGGCACCCTTGCCACACAAACTTGTATTTCTGTCCCTGCCTACCCTTCACCATTCTCACACCACTTCCCTTCCATCTCATCTCCTGCACACAACATATGTCTACTCTTCTTCTGACCAATACTTCCACCACTTCTCCTGATCTCCCTCCACGTCGGGCATCAGACATTTCGTCGTCATAAATGGAATGATTTCCACCCTTGCTTCGATCGGGTTCCCCACCTTGAGTTTTGACGAGAGGGAGTGGGGTCCCCCACGGGGTACTTCGGGCTGTACCCTGCCCATACGTAGTCGTAATTGTCATGGTTCTCTTTTTGAGGCAATGTTTTTATGGCCGGATGCCCTTCCTGACGCCAACCCCTTTGGTCGCCTCTTACGACACGCAGGGATACGGTGTACCTATTCTAAACCGGGGTACACACCGGTACAACTGTCATTGACCATGAGACCCTAATCCAGTTAATCTTCTTCGTGATGCATATAATATACACATCATATCCAAAAGTAAATAATGAGTTGTTTTCTTTCACAATGTCGCGAGATTCCCAGAAGTCCTCAACAAAGAACTTTATAACGACATGGATTTTATGGTCTCTGGCCGAGTTCTTTAAGAGAAAATAGTCGGAAATAACAAGGACCTGTGTAAATTGCGGTAAAAGCCCTGCTTGAGAGAATGTCACATAGTTATTTGGGAGGTGTATAAACAACAGATTGTTGTCTAGTTTGCTGAGGCCTTTCTTCACAAGGCCCGTGATGCCTATCGGCTCAAAATCATATTAAATGACGCTTTGGTAATATTACACTGAAGGGAAAACATATAGGGATGGCATGTGGATTGTGAATATAACAGCATTCAAGAAGTCTTTGGATTTACATAGCAGTAACAACATGGTGGCCATAGTTGAGAAATTGTGGGTGAACAAACGGTTCAACTAATGGGCGGAACCCGGACGCACACATACACACGGCTACTTTTATTGCATCTATCTATAATTCCAGTAATCTCTGTGTGTATGTATGTATGTATGTATGTATGTATGTCTGTATGTCTGTGACCGCTGTTTCTCGACAACCACGGGTCCGATATACTTTAAACTTGCCAGGTATATTGCTGGGGACCCGAGGATGTGCCTTTTCAAGGTTTCATATTAATCGGACAAGTAGTTAGCGAGCTATGTCCAAAAAACGATTCAACCAATCAGAGAGCAGCGAGCTATCACGTGTGCCGAACGTGGCGAACAGACTCTGCCTCGGACGGCACATTTGAGAGCGTATTCATTTATTTCACGTTGGCAAACTATGTTGGCGTTAAACTATGTTTTAAAACTAATTAAAACTACTTTGCGATTCTTTCGCTTTCCTGCGCGTTTGTGCACGCTATGGCGATTTCTTTACCAAACTCCGCAAGCCGTTCGCTTTGGACCAAACCATTTCATGTAAATAGAGGGGGGGGATTGTCACCGTACTCGCAAGCAGTTCGCTTTGGACCAAACCATTTCATGTAAATAGAGGGGGGGATTGTCACCGTACTCGCAAGCCGTTCGCTTTGGACCAAACCATTTCATGTAAATAGAGGGGGGGGATATAATTTTAGATATATATATAGTACGGGCATGCCCTAGTTAAATAAATTGCATTAAACAGACACATTCCACCTTTATTTACACATTCTAACCCAAAACCTCCAAATGAAAAACAACTTCTAGAAATTTCAGAAAATTAATTAAAAATATGAAACTAGAATATCTTGATTGGATAAGTGTCCACCCCCCTGAGTTGATACTTTGTGGAAGCAACTTTCACAGCAATTACAGCTGTGAGTGTTGTGATAGGTCTCTATCAACTTTGAACACCTTGATTGGGCAATATTTACCCATTCTTCTGGACAAAACTGTTCAAGATGAGTCAATTTGTGTGGGGAGCGTTGATGGACAGCAATCTTCAAGTCATGCCACAGATTTTCGATTGGATTTAGGTCGGGGCTCTAACCGGGCCACTCAAGGACATTTATCTTTTTGTTCCTCAGCCACTCCACTGTAGCTTTGGCTGTGTGCTTCGTGTCATTGTCATGCTAAAAGGTGAACTTCCATCACAATTTCAGCTTTCTTGCACAGGGCAGCAGGTTTTCCTCTCGGATTTTTCTGTATTTTGCTCCATCCATTTCCCCTTCTATCATGACAAGTGCCCCAGGCCCTGCTGATGAGAAACATCCCCAGAACATGATGCTGCCATGACCATGCTTCACAGTAGGGTTGATGTTCTTTGGGTGATGTGTTGTGTTGGGTTTGCACGAAACGTAACATTTTGCATTTAAGCCAAAAAGTTCCACCTTTGTTTCGTCAGACCACAAAACGTTTTGCCACATCGCTTCAGAATCTCCAGAATGTTTTTTTGCATACGTCAAATGGGACTCAAGGTGGGCTTTTTTGAGTAATGGCTTCCTTCTTGACACCCCTACCGCACAGGCCAGACTTGTGGAGTGCTTGGGATATTGTTGTCACATGCACACAGTGACCACTCTTTGACATAAAGGGATGTAGCTCTTTCAAAGTTGCCATTGGCCTCTTTGTGGTCTCTCTGATAAGTCTCCTCCTTGCTTGGTCATCCAGTTTGGAGGAACGGCCTGATCTAGGCAGGATCTTCGTGGTACCATACGACTTCCGCTTCTTAATTATTGTCTCGACTGTGCTCCAGGGGATATTCAAGGCCTTTGAAATATTTTTATACCCATCCCCTGATCTGTGCTTTTCCACAACTTTATATTTTGATATTTTGAAAGCTCCTTGGTGCTCATCGTTGAGTCTTTGCTGTGAAAAGCACTACCCAGCAGAGGAAACCTACAGGAACAGCTGATTTTATCCTGAAATAATCAGAATCATGACAATTTAACACAGGTGGAGGCCAATTTACTTGTGCGATTTTGAAGGTGATTTGTGACATCGGAGCTGATCTACAATTGCCATTATATGGGGGAATTGGGGGTGGGTGGGAGAGAGGAAGGGGTGGACACTAATCCAACCAAGATATTCTAGTTTTTGTATATTCAATTTATTTTCTAAAATTTGTAGAATTTCTTTTTCCCTTGGAAGTTGTGGGTTAAGATGTGTAAATAAAGGTGGAAAATGTCTGATTTAATGTATTTTAATTCCAGGGTACAAGGCAACAAAAGGTGAAAATTTTGAAAGAGGGTGTAGCTTTTCTATAGGCACTGTACAGTCGTGGCCAAAAATATTGGCACCCTTGCACCTTTTTCAAATAATACACCATTTATTCCAGAGAATTGTTGAAATGAAAAAATATTTTAGTGTCCACGTATTTCACGTTTGCAGGGGAACAAAAAAAAAAAATACGAAATCTTAGCTTGTTCCACACAGATATACTAAAATGGCCCGGACAATATTATTGGCACCTTTTAGAAGTTGTTAGAAATAATTAGATTTCAAGCAGGTGATTCTCCTTTACTTTGGAATTGAACTCACCTGTGGTGAGTTTCAGGTGCCTGCAATATAAAAATCACTCATTCAACCAGTTTGAATAGAGAAAAGGAGTCATTCTGCTGTTTTGTGTCACTGTGTGTACCGCAATGAGCATGGAGAAAAGAAAGAAAACCAGACAATTGTCTGAGGAGTTCAGACACAATAATGCAGCCAAGCATGGACAATCTCAAGGCTATACATCCATCTCCAGAGACCTTGAGGTTCCTGTGTCCACCATACACAATGTTATCAGGAAGTTTAAGGTCCATGGCACTGTAGCCTACCTCCCTGGACATGGCCGCAAGAGAAAACTTGATCGAAGATTGCAAGGAAGGATTGTTTGAATGGTGGAGAAAGCACCTCGATCAAATGCCAAAAAGATTCAAGCTGACCTTCAGACACAAGGTACGACAGTTTCTATTCACACCATCCATCACCAACTCAATGAAAGGGGGGTTCTATGGTAGGAGACCCAGGCTGAGAGAGAGACATCAGAAAGCCTGACTGGAGTTTGCCAAAACACACCTGAACAAGCCAAAATCCTTCTGGGAGAATGTCCTGTGGAGAGATGAGACAAAATTAGAGCTTTGTGGTAAAGCACATCATCTCTGTTTACAGAAAACAAAATGAAACCTTCAAATAAAAGAACACTTTCCCACAGTCAAACATGGAGGAAGTTCAATGATGTTTTGGGGTTGCTGCACTGCCCCTGGGTGCCTTGAATGTGTGGATGGCATCATAAAATCGGAAGATTACAAAGGCATTTTGGAGCGCAATGTTCAACCCAGTCTCAGAAAGCTGGGTCTCCGTCGAATGTCATGGGTCTTGCAGCAGAACAATGACCCCAAACACACTTCAAAAAGCACCCAGGAATGGTTCAGGACAAAACGCTGGACTGTTCTGAAGTGGCCAGCAATGAGTCCAGATCTAAATGGCATTGAACACCTGTGCGGAGATCTGAAAACAGCAATTGGGGGAAGGCACCCTTCAAATCTAGGAGAACTGGAGCAGTTTGCACAAGAAGAATGGGCCAATCTGCCTGTAGAGAGGTGAAGGAAGTTCATTCATGGCCACAGGAAGCGCTTGACTGCAGTTATTTTGTCAACGTCTGTGCTACCAAATATTAAGTCTCGGGTGTCAATAATTTTGTCAATGCCATTTCTTTTTATTATATGATTTAAAAGGATATATTAAGTTCTGAATCAAAAACAAAGGTTCTGTAATGTTAACAATGAAATAAAGAATTGTGGAGACGAAATACTTTTGTCAATTTCAGCTTATTTTTGGAGACATTGCGAGTTATTTGAAAAAAGTGCAAGGGTGCCAATATTTTTGGCCAAACTGTACCTGCACCAGGCTGAACTGTTTACGTTTTGTATCCCATCGATAGTCCGGATCTGGACTTAACCAAAACCTAATTGGCTTGTTCTTGTCATCTAACAAACTCGTCCACTTGGTTTTGTCATAATCCATCCACAACATTTTGAAATATCATGTGATATATCATTTTTGGCCCCATATCGCAATGGTGAAGAATCACTTAAGAAATTATCATATATAGATCCGGATTTGTATCTTCACCGAAATCGAATCAATTCGTCCTTGCAACACACCCAACCTGCCTACCAAATTTTGTCCAAATCGATCCATACAACAACAACAGGCATTTTAAGGCCATTTTCCCTGCTAGAGCGGGGGTTAGTCTTGTGGGCACCATTACAATCTTCTCCATTTTGCCCTATTTTCTACATCACCCCTTGTTAACCCCCTTGCCTGCATTTCTTCTTCCACCACCTTTAGCCAAGTCTTTCTCGGTCTTCCCCATCCTCTACTTCCATCACTCTTCTCAACCAGTCACTTTCATCCTTCCTCAACACATGACCAAACCATCTCAACCTGTTTCTCATCACATCATCCATCACAGGCTCTATGCCCATTATTATCTTTTGCAATTCATCATTTGTCTTCCTCTCTCTCAACGATACTCCACACATCCACCGAACCATTCGCATTTCCACCCTTTCCAGCCTTTTCAAATCGATCCATATGTTTAGGAGATATCATGCTATCTATTATTTTAGCACTATCACTCAATGGTGCATAAGCCACTATAAATAGACGAGTTTGTGTGTATGTGCGGCACATTTTTTGTGCAGTTCTACTGGAGCTTTCTGATGTGGAGTACGATACACCAAAATGATCGTCATGATCTCCTGAGCTCATTGGGCTAATTAACTACAACGAATCCAAAAAAAAAAATCCAATATGATCTCTCCGACTCTCTGGAAAATCCTCTCTATCTCTTTGCTGATGACTCCACTCTCTGCCGCTCCATTCCTCTTCCCTCAGATCGGCAGTCTGCAGCCTCCTCACTCTCTGAAGACCTGGACAAAATCACAGACTGGTCAAACAAGTGGAACATGTCTTTCAATCCTGACAAATCTCACTCTCTTACTATGTCTCTCCGAAAAGATCGACTGGTCAACCCTCCCATCTACTTTCTCAACAATCCTCTCCAAGAAGTTCTGTCGCTCAAGCTTCTGGGTCTCACTATCTGCCATGATCTTTCTTGGGAAAACCACATTTCCAAGCTGGCCTCCAAAGCCAGTCGCCGACTGGGCATCCTCCGTCGTGCGAAGTCCTTCCTCGGCACACCTGAGCTCCTCACCACATACAAGGCTTTCATCTGCAGCTCAATGGAATACTGTTCTCCCCTATGGGCTGGTGCTCCTACCTCACACCTGGCTCGGCTTCACGCTGTTGAATCCAAAGCTTTCAAAATCATTGGAATCTCCCGCGATGAAGCTATCTCTGAGGGCCTTTCACTCACTCACCGCAGGCAGGTAGGTGGTCTTTCTGTCTTCTACCGACTCCTCTCCGGCCTTGCTCCCCCAGCTCTCTCTGTGCTCTGTCCCCCAAATATTCCTACAGGTCGCACAAGATCTGCCAGCAACCCTCTGATGGTTAAACTGCCGAAATCTCGGCTCTCTGCTCACCTTCACTCTTTCATCCCTCTTTTCTCCCGCCTCTGGAACAAACTCCCACACTCCCTTCAATCCCTCTCCTCCCTCCAGGTCTTTAAAACAGCTGTTCACCACCATCTCTTATCTTCCCCCATCCAAAACCTTGATCTTTTCTACCCCCACTAATTCACCCCAGATCCACCTTGTTTGAAATTCCAACTTCTTTCCTGGAAATCCTGGCAGTGTCCATATGTTTATACCTCTCCCACCCCCCCCCCCCCCTTTCACATGCCTCCCACCCAAAGCCCTCTCCCTCCCACAGATCTCTCGATGTCTCCATGTCTCTCGGTCCCTGCTCTCAAATGTTGTGTTTGTGTCCTTCCCCCTCTCTCCCCATCTTGTCTACCGCTCCCGATGTTATTTGTTTTATGTGTCTGTTTGTCTTTCTGTGTGATTAATGTTCGCTCTTTCACGAGCCTCGATCTTGTATACAAAAAAAAAAAAAAAAAAAAAAAAAAAAAAAAACTGCCACGTATTAAACGCACGCAATGTTAAGGTGTATGGAGCAGCTTGACATGTCCTTCCACAGCATGACATTATAATTACAAAATGACCACCTTGATGCCATTTTCCCCCGCAGAGCAGGGGTTGGCCTTTTTCGGGGCACCGTGGTCCCCTTTTTGAAGCAATGTTTTATGGCCGGATGCCCTTCCTGCCGCCAACCTTGTTAGTCGCCTCTTGCGGCACACAGGGAATTACCAGTGAATGGGTACTCAATTACAAAACAATTCTAATTACAAAATAAATAACAAAAACCCTGTTGACACTAACAAAGCATATATTAATTAATACTAATTATAATAGCAATATCATTTGGCAATAATAATAATAAACATATAATCCCCACCCTGGCCCTAGCACATCTATGCTTGGTAAAAGGCGAGCTAATGCTCAAGCACTTCAGCAGGCAGGAATGCTACAAGGTCGTGAAGACCAATGAAAATTTGGTTCAATGGACCAACGGGCCCACAAGTCACTTTAAAATATTCACATATCTGGATCGGGATTCGGATCTTCAAGAAAATCTAATCAGTTCATCCTCGTCACAACAAAACCTCTCCACCAAATTTCCTTTGAATCCGTCCACAACTTTGAGATATCCTGTTCATAGACAAAGAGCAAACAGATAGACAGACAGGTGTGAAAACATGACCTCCATCCACCTTCGGTGGCAGGGGTAATAAGCCTGGACTTTGGAAGTTTAGCAAGAAGTGGGTGACTGGCAGACCACATGGATCCTGGAGTGGAGTAGCCTCATGGTTTTTGGAGAGTTGGGGGGGGGGGGGGGAGAGGGGGGGGGGGAGGGCAGGGGAGGGATTAGGGATAGCGTCAGTAATTACAGAGTTGGTAACAAAACAAACTGATCAAAAAAAAAATTTTTTAACGATATAAAATAAGGCCTTCTTTATATATTTTAAGTGGACTTATCCACCTGCTATTTTTGCCATTTCCAATCAACTGTCACTTGCAGTTGGATATACAGACTTGGCATTTAATATGGAATATTTTTTTTGTGGGGGTGAACTTACTTTTCAAGATGTCTTAGAACCAAAAGTTCATTGGAATTATGTTGAAATTATTCTAGATTTTGTTAATGCGACCTTTAAAAGAAACAAAAACCACATTTGACATTTCGAAACAAATAAATTGATCCTTGAAAGTGATGTAAACTGATATCGAACTCAATTCATGGACAGTACTGTGTTAAACTTCTGTACGTTTTCCAGAAGTATCTCTATATTTTTCACATTAGCCAAATTTCTTTTTAACAAAAACAAAAGTTAAATTACGACTGGGATTACGGACAGTAAAATTACAGTTCAGTACTTCGTGTAACCCCCACGAGCATTCCGGAGAGCACGTACACGTTGAGGCATGCTGTTCACGAGATTTGCCAAGGTTTGGACAGGAATCGCTTGCCATGCAGTGACAATAGCCTGCTGCAATTCACGCACAGAGGTCGGCTGCTGGTCCAAGTGGTCGAATTGACGTGTTAATTCTGCCCACAAGTTCTCTATCGGATCCATATCCGGGGACATGGCAGGCCACTCCATATGCTCTACACCACGGTCAGCAAGAAAGTGTTGGATCATGCGAGCACGATGAGGCCGTGCATTGTCATCTTGGAAGACAAAGTTTCCTCGAAAGGCTGCACGAGCAAATGGAAGAAATGTTTCTTCCAGAATGGCCCTGTACTGAACTGGTTCAGGTTTCCATTCAGAACAACCAGGTCAGTTTTGCCCCCTGCATGAAAATCAGCCCAAACGGTCACCCCACCACCTCCAGCTTGGACTCTTGGCACTATACAATCTTTGTTGTAGGCTTCATGCACTTGTCTGCGCACTCGGACGCGGCCATCTTGACGATAGACCAGAAATCTAAACTCGTCACTGAAGATCACGTGATTCCAGTGTCCTGGCTGCCATTGACGGTGCTCTCTGACCCACTGCAATCGGCGCTGGCGGTGTTGTCTGGTCAGGCGTGGCTTTCTCAGGGGACGCCTGGCACGATAGCCTGCTTGAACCAGTCGTTGGTTGACTAGCCTTCTGGATACAGGCACATTTGTCAGTTGCTGCCACTCAGCCCTAAGCCGATTGGCTGACTTGGTACGGCCATTGCGGACTAACCGGTGCAGCTGGCAATCATCCCTCCTTGTGGTTCTGCGGGGACGTCCTAGCCTCGGTATTGGAGTAGGGACACCCCTCTTGAGCATTTCGTTTCAGGATCTTTGACACCTGACCTTGAGTGATGCCATACTGCCGAGCAATAGCACGCTGTTTCATGCCGTAATTTCGTAAAGCCACCACTCCATGACAAACAGCATTGTCGAGTTGACGGACCATCTCCAGAGGAAGCGGCAATAACTTTTGGAGACGTGCAGCAGTTGTTTTCCACTAATACAGAACGCAACAACCCTTGTATACCCGACTGTGAAGCCAATCATCAAATACACCTGTCCGTACATTTTGCCACGCCACCTGTGATATAATCCTGTTGTTGACTTCTTGCTGCGACAGACAATCAGTGACATGGTTCTTTTAACAAATAAATCACCAAAGTGTAAAAGAAACTCACCAGATTGATATACTGAGTTAAGAAAGTAAACCCAAGTCAAGAAAAAAAAAAATTCCATATTAAATGCCTAGTCTGTATATTGTTGCGGATTTGAGAATCCTGCACTTTGGTAATTGTTTGGAAATAATGTAATAATTCCTTGTAAATACCTCCATTAATTGTAAAGATCAAAGGTCGTCCCCTTAGTTAGTCCATCGCACACACGTAGAAAATCATAGGCCCTTCTAAATAGTTATCTCTTTATTCTATGTCAGTATAAGGCTCTGTTTTTTCCACTAGTTCATTTGCGTTGCATCAAGTGAAATAAGATAGATCCCCTTTTCAAATTCCCCAACTGCATTGGCCTCCATTTCCAACTGCATTATTGCCAATTGCATTAGCCTCCATTTCCAACTGCATTATTGCCAACTGCATTCGCCCTCCATTAAGCACGTGGTCAGCTCGGAGAAGAAGGGCGTTGCCCGCCCCTCGTCATCGTGGGCGGAGCCAGGGAGAGCCCGTGCCCACCAATCGGCACTGCGGAGAGCGACCCGGGAGGCGTGCCCTCTTAACCCGCGGCTTGATCTCGGGAAAAGCAATAAAAGGGTGGCGGAGGGACTGCTTAGAGAGATGAGTGAGGGAGGACGCACTGAGAAGTTCTGTGAAGAGAGGCGCATTTTTCATTTGTGGCATCTTGTGGCATTTTTCCGATTCCGGAACCATCAAGGAGGTGCGGCGAGGAGAGACCTGCTGTTTCAAACAAGCTCCTGCCACGCGCAGCTTGGACGCGCTGCCGCGAAGCAACGCCGCCGTGTGAACCAGATTACGGAGAGCCGGCGGCCACTTACCTCCAGCCTTGCCGTTTGCACGGACCGGAACCATGTCCTTCCAGCCCTGTGGTCCCACCTTCTCATCCTTCCAGCCATCCACCCCTGCAATAATATCCATTCGTGTACGTGAGTTTGTCTTGTTTGTTCTGTCCTGGGTATAAGTTAAGTTTGTATTAGTATAAGTTGCTCTGTGTCCATCTTTCCCTGTAAATTACATTTCTTCTCTTTGATTGTGGTTGTGTAAATAATTAATAAATCTCTGTTCTTCCTACCTTTGCCTTCTTCTTCCTCGTCCGATCGTCCTTGTCTTTTCCATCATTGAACACCTGTGGCACGATTTGGCCAACGCTCAGAATCGGGTTTAGTCTTTGTTAATGGCTCGAACGTCGTGTTGCTAAAACCGCTCGGCAACGAGAACATCTAAAACCGGGGTTCGAGCGGTACTTGTCTCCCTGTTTGGCGGAAGGATTGGTGAAGGTATTCGGGAGAACACCTTGACCAATAACCCTGATCAATCCCACCTCGCAAAGGAACGTTACAAGTACCAGGACCGGTGGAGACGGCCAGCTTAACAGGACAAGGGGATTAACCCCCCCTTGCTAACGGGAGAGCCTTTCCCCAGATCCGTAACAATATATTGTTGCGGATCTCTACGTCGGCCTTTCTCCCCTTAAGAAGGGGGGATTAATCCCCTTGTGTATGACTGACCGACGCGAGTCCTGAAGTTGCCCAAGCTCCCTCTGGAGAGGCAGGTGTGCAACCTCGTTCGCGACCACGGACAGATGTTAATTGCCGAGCGGTTTAGCAACCGCGGCACGAACCATTAGCAGGTAACTGACCCGATTCTGAAACGTTGGCCAAAATCGCGCCACAGGTTTTCAATGGGGAAATCACAAAGACGACCGGACGAGCATGAAGAAGAAGAACGAAGGTAGGAAATACAATTATAATTTATTACTACTATTTACAAGTCAAAAGAAACCAAGGAGGAGGAAAGATAAGAAAATAAAGACAGAAAGGATGGAAGGACCAGAAGACACAGTGCAATTACTAGCTTATACTATGCAGTCTTACTTAACCCCAGGACAAGACACACAAAACAAACTCACGTACACAAAAGGATGGAATGGCAGGAATGGTTTGGGACGGCAGAGGAGGGTCCAGGCAGATGGTAGGCGTCGAGATCCGGCTCCAAGCACGCGCTCCGATCCACGCTTTGGGGTCGAGGCGAAAACCCGGCAAACACAGCTCCGCTTCGGGCTGGCAGCGAGGAGCCGTCAGCTCCACGTATTCGGTTTCACACCGGCAGCTGTCTCACGCGTCCTCCACCTCCTGCGTCTCCGACGCTCTTTTCCTACTCCGCAGAATCTGCCTCTGGTCCAGCGTACCTCCCTCAAATCCCTCTCTCCGCTTCTCCTCAACTGGACTCTTACGCACTTGTCCTTGTAATAGACTTGCGCGGGCGCTTTTATAACGCGCTCTTGGATCAATCCGTGCCACGCCCGTGATGGTATCTCACCAGCCCTGATTGGCTGGTGGGGGCTCGCTGGCTCCACCCTCTGATGACGAGGGGCGGAGACACGCCTTTTTTCCCCGACTTGACCGCGTGCGTAATGGAGTTTTGGGGTGAAGAAAACCGCCCAATGCAGTTGGCATTAATGCAGTTGGAAATGCGGTTGGAAATGGAGGCTTTGGAGAATTTGGAAAAGGAACTATGTTATGTCCTTTGGTGTAATGCAGAGTCAACTAGTGGGAAACAGAGCCTTAAACTACATAGAATAAGAAGATAACTATTTAGAAGGATATATGATTTGCTACGTGCATGTATATGGATTAACTAGGATGACCTTTGACCTTTACACTACGGAGGGTGATATTTACAACAAGATTCATTACACTTACAACAATAAAAAAAAACACAGGATTCTCAAATCCGCAACAATATATATATATATATATATATATATATATATATATATATATATATATATATATATATATATATATATATATATATATATATTAATTTTTTTTATTTTTTAACAGCAATATTTGGCTATTTTACGATTCCTCCGAAGATTCAAACAAATAAAAAATCCTAATCAAAGACAAACCCAAAATGATTTGCAAAGCAAGGTTTATAAAACAAACAAATGAAGGCACAATAGCTGACCAACCGCCCTGTAACAAACTGCACACCTCACAGAAAACTCATCATATGACGGGCTAGGACCGTCATGTGAAAAAGTTCCTTCAAGCGATTCGGAACTCGAAGTTTAAACAGCACTGTGAAGTTTGGAGAAGACAGACAAAATATTTAAGATTATAAAAAAAAGGCTTGGCATTAGGACTGGGGTTCAATATTTGGCCATTTCAACGGTTGTCAAAATTTTGCAGAGAAACATCTCGCTTGACATTAACACAAATTATCAAATTTACAATTCAGAGAGTTGTTCATTTATTTTTTGCAAATATTTATGTGTAGGTCTGAAGGTAATGTGGCTAACAAAGGACTAACGTAATTACAAATGTTGTGGCTAATTGACCAAATAATTACAAATGTTGTGGTTAATTGACCAAATAATTACAAATGTTTCCAAACAATCCAATCAGTTAGTTATTCAGACCTTGCATCCATTACCATGCCAAATGTACACTCTACCAGTCAAGTTCAACTAGTCAAATAATATGCTCAACCAGTCAAATGGACAGACATCCAATCACCATTGCGGGCAGAGTCAACAATTACTTTCTGCTTCAGTTTGGGCCATTAAAGGGGGCTGATTTGCACACATCAGGTCTAGCACGGAAAATGCGCTTCTGATAGAAACTCAGCTCCTTGATGCTCTCTCGTATGTCATCCAGAGCTCTGTAACAAAAACAAGAAAAATAAAGATAAGACACACAAGACATGCATCTTGTATATGCTTCAAGGTAAACGACAAAATGGATCAAAACTCAAAGTTCGACGATCAAAGTGTACAGCTGAACTCACCGGTGAGACGCACGCTTCCAGGGTGCCTGCTCAAAATCCTCTGGGTACCATCGCCTGTGCAACACATGATTGCACATACTTTGAATGCGTTATTAAGCAAAGTGATCAAGTAGACAGGAATACCTGTTACCTGAGCAGAGCTGTAACAGCATACCTGACCTTGCTTTTGTTTTCAAAATCCAAGAACATTATCTGATAAAAGCAAAAATGTTTGTCGATTAAAGTGTTTGTCGATTCCCAGGTTCTGATGTACCATACTCTGTTACAGAGCATCGGTGCTGCTGAAGCAGTTTCTTGACAAGGGTTATACTGGGTGGTTTGCCATTGCCTTCCCAGCAGTAGTTACGGCAGGAATTTGCAATTTGTTCATAGTGCCGGCGATAGCTCACCTTCTCTTCATGGACACCGTGGAATCTTTAATGTCCACCAAATAATGCTATCAGACCGGACGCCCGTTTAACGCCCATCTGAGAGACGGAGCACGCATTGATGAATCTCCCAGACTGTGAAACACCAGGATGACAGTTTATAGCTGGGTCAAGATTCAAACCCAGGATAGACGGCTTCGAAGCGAGTGCGAGTACCTCTCAGCCAACCTTCCAGCCTATTTGTTGATTAGCAATTTAATAATTTTAAAAAGCGAAGTGTTAAAGCACTTGTCAGGCATCAAAGATTCCAAGGTGTTTCTTGAAAAGAATTGGCTATTAGTCAGGTTCACTATGTTTTTTCGTTCAAAATCATGGTAGATTAGCAAACCTATACATTTTTGGAAACGTTATTACATGGAAAATCTGAAAATCAATGTTTACATTTGCCAATTCCGGCCAATTCGATTCGACCAATCGACCAATTCGACCATTCGACCAATTCGACCATTCGACCAATTCGACCAATCGACCAATCGCTTCGATCGACCATTCGACCAATTCGATTCGATTCATCGAATTCGATTCGATCGACCATTCGACCAATTCGATTTGCCAATCAATTTGACCGACCTTTGCTTGTGTGGAACGGACTGTGAAAACGATGCGGACTATATTGTCGGATACGACACACAGGACAGTGATGACGAACTCTAAATGGCATATTCTGTAATCGTGTATGTTTGATGCCATTGACTGCCTGTGTATATTTTGTCATTGACTGCCTGTGTAGATGTGAAGTTATACTGACTGCATGTGTATATATGATTTTGCTGACTGCCTGTGTATGTTTGGTGATATGAATTATTGTGACACATTTTGATGTTATTAACTGCCTGTACAAAATGATAACATGTATTTGATTATGCAACTTATCGCGAATATAAAGACAGTATTTTGCAATTCAAAACCTTCGATTCGTGTCTTACCATTCCCCGTAGCACTAATTTGATACTTTCATTGGATTCCTTGTCCCTGAAAATATAGGTTTAGTATATTTTAAAAAGTTTTTATGGTAATTAGAGGCAGAAATAGAACAAAATATGTATTTTACAGTGGCCATTTTGAAAATCCAAAATGGCCGCCATACAGGTATCTCTCCAAATGTAAACATTGATTTTTAGTTTCCTTATGCTATAACCTTTCCAAAAATGTATAGGTTTGCTAATCTACCATGATTTTGAACGAAATATAATTTATTGACATAGTGAACCTGACTATATTGTGCCCATGGAAGATACTGCATGAGTGACGTTGCCACACTCACGGAAATGATTCACACCAAGCCAAAAAAAATATTTTAAAAAGAATAGAAAAGGAAATAAAGACTTACATACAAAGCTCCTTGATTGTGCTCACGTCTATGATGCGATAATGCAAATGTCTCGTGAACTGCGGCATGAACTTTTCCAAAAACTTTTTATCAGCATGGACGGAGTTCCCTGTGTGCGAACAATCAAACAGCATTGTGCAACAGAGAAGGACCTCTGGTCATCCAAACTGAACGTTTTGTAGAAACACGATGTAGTTCCAATAGCGCTGTGGAATCGTACCTGCCAGGGGACAGGCTCCGGGCGGCGTGTGCTGCCGTACGAATGACAAGAACTCGTACTCAGCAGCCTGAAGAGATTTATTGCTGTTCCGCACAGCCTGGGTCAACCCTGACTGCATGAGACATGTGCACAACAGACTTTTCAATGACTTGGCTCATTCAACAAGACAAACCCAACAACAACAGAAGAAGGGAACTACATTTCCGACATAGTTTAACAAGATCATGAAGTGATCAAATGATCCAATAACACAACACACAAGACACACACTTCCTGGAATTTTACAGGATCATGGCCCACTTCCACTCATAAGTCTCTCTTTTCCCGATTGTCGAATCAACTTCCACATTCTCTTCAATCTCATTCTCCCCTCCGTCTTCAAGACAGGTGTTCACCACAATCTCAGATCATCCCCTATCTAAAATGGAAAACCATGATCTTTAATATCCCCATTAACCCACCCACCTCCTTCCAAATTTCCGGTTTTTCACTCCAAAGAGTTTGCTTCTTTATCTGTCTTGTCCTCCCCTACCCCTCAGGCCTCAGTCTTCCCCACATAACTCATTTGTTTCCTTCGATTTTGTCCTTCAACCCTGTTGTTGATGTTCCCCCCTCCCTCTCCCTGTTCCTTTTGTTTTGAAACGTCGTAATCTGTCCAGTGTTCTCGCTCTTCCACGAGCGTTAACTTTGCACACAAAATATAAAAGGTCCACAAGTCACCTCACAAATGGACTGTGTTGCATGGGATTTACTCATGAATAACTTCAATCATCCGAACATCAATCTGGAATCATCACCGATTCAGACATGTTCTACTCCTCAAATGAATTATCCATGACTTACAAGAAGTGGTGACACCACCTGTACATTTTTGCACATTTTACATCCTTGCGAGTCTGGGTAAGGGTTTGTAGAGTTTTCTGTCAAAAGGAGTTGGAGGGGTCCGCCGACAAAATGAGTAATTGTATGTAAATATCGATTAAGGAATAATAACGATTGGGGTCTGATTTCCCACTCTGATACAAACTATCGGATTGGTGTTTCACAGGCAAGAAATTGCATCGCAAAGTGGACTGTCCCTCAGGTAGACGTTAAGCCGGTTGTTTTTAGTTTGTGGACGTTAAATATCCCACAACGTACTGTATTGCACGAAAAGTAGACGAGTTATCAACAGGACCCTGAAAAAAATTCCAAATTCCTGCCCAAATTAGCTCTAGCAGAACATCAGGCCTGATAGGCCGGTTTTTGAAAGATATTCCACAGGTGACCCCCCCCCACAAGGTGGTGAGAATAAGTGAAATAGAAGTACTTTTTAACCTCCCAATAGTTTGAGTAACCAATATGACCAAAAGTTGTTCTTAAAGACAAAGAAAACCTCCAAGCCACATTAACTGTCTGAAAAGGATTATGGGGTTCATAAAGATCTGGAAAGATTGGAATTACATTTCATTCGCTCAAGCAAATTGAACCAGGAATTACATTTTACCAGACTCCTTTGCAATGAATGTGTTTAGGGCACCCGCTCTGAGTCTGGCAGGTCGCTCGCTCTATTGTAATCGCGGCGGAGTTATAACAAGGACTTTAAAAATGGCACGTGTTGCTTCCTCACTAGACACCCACAATTTATAGGATAGAGTCTGGACAAAAATCCCATGGGTTGGTCGGTCTCTCTTTGCAAGGGGGATCTCTCTCCAAAATTGCCCTGCTGATTGCGAAGAGCAAAGCGCTTCCACTACCTGGCACCGCCGGTTCTGGGGTGCAGCTCACCCACTACCCTCCCAATGTGCAGCTCACCCACTACTCTCCCAAGGTGCAGCTCACCCACTACCCTCCCAAGGTGCAGCTCACCTACTACCCTCCCAAGATGCAGCTCACCTACTACCCTCCCAAGGTGCAGCTCACACACCACCCTCTCAAGGACAACAGCTGTTTGTCTGAAGTCAAGTCCTGTGTTGTCTGGTGTTACATGTGCATGATTTTATGACAGAGGATCCTTAGACCCTGTATTTTAATAAATAAATACAAAAGGACGATTTTGTGCCCTTAACGCATCACACAATAGTTTAAAAATACATTTTAAATACAAACACGCAAACACACTTGCCTCCCCGTGGTGCTTCTTGCACCAATCTGACATGTTGTCAAGTAGAGAGTCTGGTTGGTGGATAATCAAGTTTGGTCCCTGGAAAGCAGATCAAACTTTTACTTAGAATGTTCAAGTTAAGGCCAGGTGTACAAAACAGCAATTAAATGAAACAACACACACATGTCCTCACCTCGGCGATGATGTTCATATCAGAATCCGTGATGATGCACGCCATCTCAATGATCTCCTCAGTGTCTATATCCAGTCCTGTCATCTGAATGGCATCAAAATAAGACAAAAATATTCTCACCAAATGACTCAATGAGTGGGAGTGTGTATATGTATGTGTGTATATATACATATATATATATACAGTATATATATTGTTGCGGATCTCAATGTCGGCCTTCCCCCTTATCAAGGGGGGATTTAATCTTCTCGTCTTTTATCTAGCTGACGCGATCCGGGGCTATGAGTATGACGTTCCTTCCGGTCAGCGCTGGGTAGGGTCGAAGGCCGAATTCCTAACACCTAATTACCAACGCCTCCTAGGAAGCAAGGAAATAACCCCGCCCGAACCACGGTTGTAGTGGAAACGCCGAGCGATAGCGAGCCGTGATCCGGGCCGTTAACAGGTACTAAACCCGATCCGAGCGGTTACGAATCATGCCACGCTTACCCAATGGAGGAAAAGACTGATACGGTCGGATTAGGAAGAAACAGGAAGAACAGATTGGTTTATTAATAATTTGTACAGGAAGGAGAAGTACACACAGTGAAGCTTATACAGTCTTAACTTATCCCAGGACAAACGGGCCCGCACACACAGACACACTCACACGGGGATGTAGATGGTCAGGGTTGATGGTCCAGGGATGATGGCGTCCAGGCAGCTCACTCCGGTCCTCGACTCGTACCGTGGTGTAGATGGTCAGGCGGCAGCGGCCAGGAACTCTCCTCGTGTCGTTTGCGCGGAGCGGACAATTACAGGGCGGAATGCGGGCGAAAGGTAGGCTGGCTTGGCGGTTACACTCGCGGCTCAACCGCATACGTAATAATCGGCAGCTCGAACACGCTTCTTAATGCGTTTCCCTCACGAGGCCTCTTTGCACAATCCTCAATAAGCCAAACTTCCAACGAGTGCTCCGCTCATAAGTCCTCTTTCATGCGCGAATCGTGTCAATCCTTTACAACGAGTGCAGTTCTCTCACAAGGGCAGTCCTCAAGTCCTCTCGAAGGGCTTTGTGCGCACGGTTATATAGCGCCACCCAGCGAACCCTCTGGAATTTGCCAGCCGCGCTCTTACCACGCCCCTCACACCATTCCAACCGAGCCCTGGTTGGTTGTTGGCTCTTACCGGCTCCGCCCTTGACGTGCTGCTTGACGTGGCCACACCCCGACCTTGCGCTCCTCCCCCTTTCCAGGCCTACCTCGTGGCATTTGGCTGGTTTCGAGCGAAAACCCAAGAGCAGCGAACGCTGCTGGCAAAGGAGGTGGATTAGCCGAATCAGGGCACGGGATGGATGCTGCCCAAAGAGGTCGATTTGGAGGGTAGGCCACAAAATGAACGGGACCTACTCTTATTTCTTTTACACAACGCAGGTATCACTATTGGAAATGGCCTTATTCTCACATATACTATGACATAACTAATGTTCTAAGGTGGCCTACGTGTTGCATGTGGACTAACTATGGGGGCAAACCTTTAACCTTTATTAATCAATATGTACATTCTCAGAACCGCAATATATATATATATATATATATATATATATATATATTCATATAATGTGTGTGTGTGCGTGTGTGTGTGTGTGTGTGTGTGTGTGTGTGTGTGTGTGTGTGTGTGTGTGTGTGTGTGTGTCAGAACCGAGTAATTTCACTAATTTGTACAGCAAGGTGAGGGAAGAAGGGTGGGATGAACACAGATCTGATATTCATCCTCGCCTTCCTCCATCCCACACATCTCCAAAATAATAATAGTGAGTCTGCAATAATGACGTAGTATTGTAAAAGATGACACCATCAGCGGTTCAGGCCCTAAAATAAAAAGTTATATCAACATGAATCACGACGTGTTAGACCATAATCACCTCAAGATCCACCCACACCATTCGCTTTGCCATTTCCTTGCCGTGTTCCATTGCTCCTGCTGTGCTCCGCTGCGGCTCCAAAGACGCCAAACCGCAACGCAATGCCGGACTCTGCGCAGAATGGCCAATAAATCCCACGGACCAGCACTTCCCCGAGAACCGCCACAAACTCGTTGGCTGATTCGTGCACCTGAGCACCGCCGCGCTGAGTCCGCAACTGAGAGCTCGACACCGCGTTTTCATATTCTTTTTCTTCTCATTCTTCTTCTTCCTCTTTTTTTTAATCCTCTTCCTCGTCTTCAACATCAAACCTCATTATCACCATAGTCTTACTCTTGACTTGTCATTTCTTTCCGCTTTCATTTATACCGTATCGCTTATGCTATCGCTGCATCCTTTCATATCGTTAATGACTCGTTTGCAATCAATTTCAAGGTGGTAGAATCGGAAGCATCCCGAACGAGAAAAAACTTTAAAGCTGTTTGGAAAACTTAAAGCGTGTATAAATACGTAAAATTCGCAACATGTTGCGATATATCAAAGAAAACCCAGTGGAAATCTGCTCGAAAACAATGTAAAACGATGGGCGCAAAATTGTGTGCGGTGTATAATCAACAGGAATGCGGTGTATTGTCAGTAGTTTTGCACGCACAGTCGTTTTTCTAAAATCAACAATAAAATAAAGCAGACTTTTATAATATTTAGGTATATATTTAGAAATAATGTAAAAATGGTTTGACTTACCTCGATAAACATTTTGTCAGCGGTGTAGACAACGTTCGGGAAAAAGAGTGATTTAAAATAATACTTTTATTTGGACTTTATATGTCGAAGAAATATAATATAGCCTTTTAAAGATATATCATATATGCTTTTAAATATATATATTATATAGTCTTTAAAGTAAATATTAACCATACAGCTCGAAACTGGCGTACATATCGGAAACTTCGTCAGCAAAGCCACAAATAAATAAATAATCCAAATACGTGTTGTGACGTTTTTTCAGGTCTCTGCCCCACGACACGTTCAAGGGGGTGGATTGGTTGGTCCGGCTGTGGAGCCATCCTGGGGATTTTTTAAAAGGTTGTTGCGAGTAATTTAAAACATTGTTTGCTCAAGGTTGCTAGGTGTGATTTGAAGATTGTTGTTAAAGGTTGGTGGGGATTTCCAAAGACGTGCGCGAATAGGCGTTGGGAAACATGGACGAGGCAAACAGAACCCTGTTTGTGGGAAACCTGGAAGCCAGAGTCACGGAGGGAATTCTTTACGAGCTCTTCCTGCAGGTTCGTTAATGACGTGTGGCATTTGTCTAAATTATTGTCATTTATGGATAAACGTTAGTTGGAATAATTAACACGCGTATTTGTTGCGACATTATAATCGTGAGAGTTCCTGGAGGACATTTAGGCCTCATGTGAATATTCCTCTGCCGGCCCGTGTCGTCTCCTCGCTTCCTTGTTATGAACATTTGTATTAATTAAAAATCGCACTCGTGTCCAAAGGAAGCAAGTTCAGATTGGCATTTTTAATATGAAATAGGCAAAGCCTGGAAACGAACGAAACCCTTTAGAGTTGCTCTTTAGTCTTTAGAACAACCCTTTTGGAACAACCCTTTTGGAACAACCCCTTTGGAGTTACCTTTTTTTTTTGTATACAAGATCGAGGCTCGTGTAAGAGCTAACATTGATCACAAAAAGACAAACTGACACATAAAACATATGATAAAGGGAGCTGGAGAACAAGATGGAGAGAAGGGACATCGGGAGATCTGTGGGAGGAGGAGGAGGCATGGGAAGGGGAGGGGGGGGGGGGTGGGAGAGGTAAAAAAAAAAAATATGGACACTGCTAGGACTTCCAGGAAAGAAGTCGGTATTTCAAAGAAGTAGATCTGGGGTGAATTAACGGGGGTAGAAAAGATCAAGGTTTTGGATGGGGGAAGATACGAGATGGTGGTGAACAGCTGTTTTAAAGACCTGGAGGGTGGAGTGGGATTGAAGGGAGTGAGGGAATTTGTTCCAGAGGTGGGAGAAAAGAGGAGTGAAGGTGAGCAGAGAGTCTTGATTTTGGCAGTTTAACCATAAGAGGGTTGCTGGCAGATCTTGTGTGACCTGTAGGAATATTTGGGGGACATAGCACCAGAGAGAGCTGGGGGAGCAAGGCCGGAGAGGAGTCGGTCGAAGACAGAAAGACCACGAACCTGCCTGCGCTGAGTGAGTGAAAGGCCCTCTGAGTTAGCTTCATCGCGGTGAGATTCCAATGATTCTGAAAGCTTTGGTTTCAACAGCGTGAAGTCGAGTTGCCCTTTGGAGGAACCCTTTGGAAGAACCCTTTGGAAGAACCCATTAGAAGAACCCATTGGAAGAACCCATTAGAAGGACCCATTCGAAGAACCCATTCGAAGAACCCATTAGAAGAACCCAAGAGAAGAACCCATTAGAAGAACCCATTAGAAGAACCCATTAGAAGAACCCATTAGAAGAACCCAATAGAAGAACCCATTAGAAGAACCCATTAAAAGAACCCATTAAAATAACCCATTAGAAGAACCCAATAGAAGAACCCATTAGAAGAACCCAATAGAAGAACCCATTAGAAGAACCCATTAGAAGAACCCATTAGAAGAACCCATTAGAAGAACCCATTAGAAGAACCCATTAGAAGAACCCATTAGAAGAACCCATTAGAAGAACCCATTAGAAGAACCTATTAGAAGAACCCAATAGAAGAACCCATTAGATGATTAGAAGAATTGACTATTAATTGTGACTATTAATTTGCAATGAACATGACTCGAAGAGTTGTATTGATGAGAAACAAGAGTTCTGATCTCTATATGTTCTAGCTCCTCCATAAAGCCTCAATTTAGTAGAGCTCTTCACAGATTTGTTTCTACATTATGATACACCGGTCGCTTATGATTTAGACTCCTGAATGGATACATTTTTCTTTTTCTTGGATAACCGTACAACTATTTACCATTGATGTCGGTATGAGGAAGCAGGATTTTCTTCCGTTCCATTGCAAATCACAGGCCATTGTGAAAGCTTATTGTGTTGAACTTTACCAGGGGGGAGTTGAAGTCGTCGACCTGATTGTTGATTGGCTGTCCCTAGGGTGGCCCACTGCTTCGGGTGGCTATTGCGAAGGATAAGGAGGGAAAGCCAAAGCCATTCGCCTTCATCACATTCAAGCACGAAGAGTCGGTGCCGTATGCCCTGAACCTGCTCAATGGAATTCGTCTGTATGGCCGTCCGCTCAAACTACAGTTCCGCACTGGCAAGTTCTTATCAAACATAGCCTTCCTTGCTCTGGGAGGCTTTGTAAGCCGGCAGTCCAAGGGTGGTGCTCCGTGCATTCGCGTGCATTTGTTTTTGCTGTTTCATGACCTTTGGACCCTTGAGACCAAGATTCTGCTGGGTGCCACCTTTGCACAAAAACCATTAACATACAAATTAGCTGCCACCAAAATAGGAATTGCTAGTTTACCTTGTATTGCAACAAGTACTTTTCCACACTTTAAAAAAATTGGTATCTACACTTGCATTTTCAGCATCTACAATTCTTATTAAACCACTGAATTTACCATCCTGTTTGGCTATAACCTACTTATTTGTGAAATAGATGACACCATCCATCAAAATTAGATATTCAGACCATATATTCATGATAAATAGGCATTAAATCAAACACAAGTACTTGAGCACGATACCATAACAAAAAAAAAATCGGATTATTTTTGTTCATGATTATTCTAAAAGGATACTCTTTGAACTACTCAGTATCGACATCGTCCTCTTCTGCGGCTTGAACGGTGATTTTTATTATTATTATTATTTTATTTTTTTTCTTCCTCATTGGTGCACACCGATTCTCCCTGACACACGCAGAACATTGTGCATGGTAACTTGGCTGCAGTGCAACGATATTGTGCTATAAAGCATGGTCTTGGAGAAGTACAGCCGCAGTGAACCATCACCAAGATGTCTGGAGGAGCTAGAGCTATGTTTGCTGGCAGTAACATTGGTACCAGAGACCTTGAAACATCTTCACCGGTCCAGTCATATAAATGTCTGATCCAGTGTTGGTGGATCGGCCTCACAAGCAGATTTCCATTTGGCCATCTGAATATATGCTCTTCTACATTAATCTCGCATGCCTCTGCGGTAGGTGGTAAGTTATTAAGCTCCGGTGCCATTATAGCTTTCCTCCTCGCCATTTTTGCTGACCAGATATCCATGCACATTGCACACATCAAACATACTGTCCTTGTTTTTGCTGCCGAAGCACGCACTCATGAATGCCGTCTCCTCAGCGATATGTTTTTTTCCTTGATGTTCATTCTGTCTGCCACATCAGACCGTATTCTTGAAGGCTTCTCCTCGTTATGGCTTGTCATTTCCGCTACACTGCAGCCCTCCTTCATATCTGAGAGATCATGCAAAATACGGCTGTGTATAGGCATAGTGTAAGCCCACTTCTTGAGGGTTTCGGGTTTCATTGTCAATCCAACAATGCCACGGGGGCCATGTCCATAGCACATGAAGGTGGACTCGAAAAAACATATTGGACCAGATGCCATTCCAGAAACCCTTCTTGTGTCACATGGCATGCTCACCCTTCATTAATCTCTCCAGAACATCACCTCTCATCTTTCCATGGAATGGAGATAGAACAGACCATATCGGGCATTGTTTTCCCAATAATTAGTAATTTCTATAATGGCGGCTGCTAATTTGCATATGAATGGCTTTTGTAACAAATGCTCAAGGGTGACAGGGTGGCACTGGTGGAATGTTGATCTGGGGCGTCCAAAGGTCATGAAACGGCAAAAAAAAACAAAAAAACTTTGTGCGGGCGCTAATGCACACTTCACCCAATAATAGTGGGCTGACTGCCGGACTATTGTGTTGTAGCTTGTCTGATAGGATGTTAGAGGTAATGCATCACGGCTGAGATTGCTCTCAACTAGCTTGCTCCATATAACGGACATGGAGCAAGCACTCGATTCAAAACTGTTGATAAGCTTTTGCCTTTGGTTAAGGTTATGACCCCCCCAAAATAGGTATTTGCTCTCTTGCTGAAAGTACACAGCTGATTTTTATGAAACCTGGCTACAAGCTTCATATCTGATGCCTAACTAAGATGTATTGACAGCTTCAAAATCTGCGCTCAATAAGGGGGCCAAGAGGAGGGGGGTTGACCCCAAAAATAATCAAACTGCGATTCCATGTTGTATGTATCACTATACGTTAGAAATGGAAAATAAAAGTAGAATCTGAATCCGAAAATATCGCTACCGATGTCACTGGACAGGATAAAATAAAATCGGGCTACAATAATTACCTTTTAAAGGAGTGAAAATAATGAATTTTGGAGCCATTTTACCTCATGTGGGCTGACTTAGAAGATTCTGATTATTTCAGAATAAAATCGGTTGTTCCTGTAGGTTTCCCCTGCTGGGTTGTGCATTGCACAGCAAAGAATCAACCATGAGCACCAAGGATCTTTCACAAGACCTCCAGGATAAAGTTCTAGAAAGGCACAGATCAGGGGATGAGTATAAAAATATTTCCAAGGCCTTCAATATCCCTTGGAGCACAGTCAAGACGATCATTAAGAAGTGGGAGGCGTATGGTACCACCAAGACCCTGCCTAGATCAGACCATCCCTCCAAAATGGATGACCAAGCAAGGGGGTGGCTGATCAGAGAGGCCACCAAGAGGCCAATGGCATCTTAGACAGAGCTACAGGCCTTTAAGGCAAAGACTGGTCACTGTGTGCATGTGACAACAATATATTAATAATAATAACAATAATAAAGGAGTCTTATATAGCCCCATCAAGCAGAGTAAACGACCCTCATGGCGCTTTACATTATCATGCGAACGCACACACACCGCACACACATACACAAACATACACACACACAGACACACCTTCACTCTTGCCCTATTCCTCTCCCTCCCCATTCAAAACCCACAGATGTGTACTCCCCCTCCTCCTCCCCTCTCTCCCCCGCACATGTACACAGACAGACTCTCGATCTCTGTCCCACCTCAAACTAAAGGGAAAACAGGACTTAGACTTGAAAGACTTGTGAAACAGATAGGTTTTGAGGGAGGTTTTAAAGGCAGGAAGAGAGTCAACATGTCGAACAGAGGAAGGCAAGTCATTCCATAGCAGAGGTGCAGCAAAGGAAAAGGATTTCTCGCCAAACGACTTGGTGCTGGTGCGCGGCGGCTCTAAGGTCATAGAGTCGTCGCTTGAACGAAGCCGTCACCGAGGTTCATAGAGAGTGAGCAAATCGGAGAGATAGTGAGGTCCCGTTCCACACAATGATTTACAACATAGTGTGCAAATTTTGTATTGCACACGAGCAGAGACAGGCAGCCAGTGTAAAGATTGAAGAAGCGGAGTAACATGGTCAGACTTCTTCGCCTTACAGACAAGACGAGCGGCAGAGTTTTGAACCTTTTGTAACTTATCCAAAAGAAACTGAGGGCAGCCAGCATACAAAGAATTACAATAGTCTAGCCTTGAGAGGACAAGGGCACAGACCAGAGTTAGAGCAGCTTGAGGAGTAAAAAAGTGGCGAATGGATGCGATCTTTCGCAGCTGAAAGTATGCTGATTTGCAAGTTTGAAGTACTTGCTTGGAAAATGTCATGTTACAGTCGAAAACCTCACCAAGGTTCTTGGCCGACGAAACGAAGTTTACATCGGTTTCACCAACATGAATAGTGGTAGGAAGTGAACATTGTCGAGGACATCTGTGTGATCTTACAATCATGGACTCTGTTTTCGCATCGTTCAGCTGAAGTTTGTTTTGGGTCATCCACGCCTTCACGTCAGCAACACAGCCTTCTAACACTTCAACAGTGGGCACGATTTGTTGAATCGTGCTTCCTTTGTACAGCTGATTGTCGTCCGCAAAGGCATGGTGATCAACTGAATGTCTGGCAACAAGATCAAATAGAGGCTGAGTGTACAAAAGAAAGAGGATAGGTCCCAGGACTGAGCCCTGGGGAACGCCAAAGGAAAGCGGAGAAGGGGCTGATTTCTGGCCATTGACAACAACTGTTTGCACTCTATCAGTAAGATAGGACAACAGCCAAGAAAGGGGAGTACCAGTTATACCAAATGTGATTTCAAGACGACGAATTAAGACACTATGGTCAATCGTGTCAAAGGCGGCAGACAAGTCCAAAAGAGCAAGAACGGAAACCTTACCACAGTCGAGAGAGGTCAGAAGATCATTGGTTATTCTTAGGAGAGCGGTCTCGGTGCTATGGCCTGGTCAATATGCTGACTGGCAAGAATTGAAAAGATTATTTGAAACTAGATGGTCATTCATCTGTGATAGCACAATTCTTTCTGTGATCTTTGACAGGAAAGACAGGTTGGAGATAGGACAGTAATTTTTCATGTCGTTAAGGTCAAGGGTGGGCCTTTTAAGAAGTGGTTTAACAAGAGCTTGCTTAAAGAGAAGTGGAAATGAACCCGTAGTCAGAGAATCATTGATAACTGCAGTAATAAATGGGAGGAGGGTGTCCAAACATTCAATAAACAAATCGGTGGGAAGGGGGTCAAGATCACATGTTTTTGTGTTTGACTTGAGGATTGTACATTTGACAATTTCCTCAATAACAGGAGTAAACGAACTAAGAGGTCGCCCGTGAAAGCAGTGTTCAGTATCATCGAAGGAAAGGCGTGACTGCTTGTCAAGATTGTTTCTTATTGACTGAATTTTATTGTGAAAGAAATGCAGGAAGTGTTGGGGTAGTTCGTTTTGAGGAAATACAGTGGGAAGAACGGATTTATTTTTGGTGGCAAACAGGCAGTTGGTAATGCTGAACAGTTGCTTGCAGGAGGAGCTCCTAGTAATCCGATCAGAAATATATGACGTTTTTGCTTTCAGAATGATTTTTATGACGAGTCTTTTAGCTACAGTCACGTGAAAAAGTAAGTACACCCCATGAAAAGTTTTGACTTTTTCAACACATTTCAACATACAGCTATTTGATCTTCATTTCAACAATATTGATCGATAAAGGTGATATAACATAACAAATATCATGAAACATTTACATTTTGTAGTCCATTGTATAATTTAAATAAACATAAATGGAAATTTCGCACGTGGAAAAAGTAAGTACACCCCTACATTTATCACGACTTCAAATACGTAAAATTAGAATCAGGTGCACCAGCTCAGGTGCAAATGATTAGAACATCGTTAGAGAGGATCTTGGAGGAACCTGTCATTTAAATCTCAGACATTTCGTTTGGTTTGCTCTTTGTTGTTGAAGTGTGCGGCGTCACCATTCCTAGATCAAAAGAGCTCTCTGAGGCCTTCAGAAAGAAGGTTATAGATGCCTACGAGTCTGGGAAGGGATTTAAAAAGATCTCCAAACAATTTGAAATCAATCATTCGACTGTCCGGAAGATCATCTACAAGTGGAGAAGATTCCAAACAACTGCCAACTTGTTCAGGCCAGGCCGCCCCAGCAAGTTCAGCCCGAGAGCAGACCGCAAGATGCTGAAAGAAGTCTCTAAGAACCCCAGAATGTCATCACGCGACCTACAGGTAGCTCTTGCCACTGTTGATGTCAAAGTGCACGAGTCTACCATTATAAAGAGGCTGCACAAATTTGATCGACATGGGAGGTGTGCCAGGAGGAAACCTTTGCTGTCCAGAAAGAACATCAGGGCAAGAATAAAGTTTGCCAATGAACACCGCGGCAAAGACCAGCACTTCTGGAACGATGTGCTCTGGACAGATGAGTCAAAGGTAGAGCTATTTGGCCACAGTACCAGAAGACATGTTTGGTGAAAACCAAAGACAGCATTTGACCACAAGAACCTGATACCAATTGTAAAGCATTGTGGTGGAAATATTATGCTTTGGGGCAGCTTTGCTGCATCAGGGCCTGGGCAGCTCACAATCATAGAAACCACTATGAGTTATTCATTGTACCAGAGGGTGCTTGAGGATAATGTGAGGCCATCTGTCGGAAAGTTGAAGCTCAACCGAAGGTGGACCTTGCAACATGACAATGACCCTAAACATACCAGTAAATCCACCAAGGAATGGCTGAAAAGAAAGAAATGGAGGGTTCTGGGATGGCCAAGTCAAAGCCCGGATCTAAATCCCATCGAGATGTTGTGGGGGGATTTGAAACGAGCTGTGCATGCAAGAAACCCCTCAAACATCGCACAGCTGAAAGAATTCTGCATGGAGGAGTGGGCAAAAATTTCTCCCAGTCAATGTCAGAGCCTGGTAGACAGTTATAAGAAACGCCTACTTGAGGTTGTTTCTGCCAAAGGGGGGCAATACCACCTATTAGAGCCAAGGGTGTACTTACTTTTTCCTCATGCGAAATTTGCATTTATGTTTATTTAAATTATACAATGGACTACAAAATGTAAATGTTTCATGATATTTGTTATATTATATCACCTTTATCAGTCAATATTGTTGAATTGAAGATCAAATAGCTGTATGTTGAAATATGTTGAAAAAGTCAAAACTTTACATGGGGAGTACTTACTTTTTCACGTGACTGTATGTTATACAACTGTTTATGGACTGTGAGGCCAGTCTTCAGCCACTGTCTCTCGGCACGTCGTCGTTCCTTTTTGGCAGCCCTGACTTCGTCACTGACTGCGCTGAACCACGGAGTACTCCTGCGTCTGGGAACGGCGCGTTGTGTCGCTGGAGCATGGCAGTCCCACGCTGTGCGGAGGCAACAGTCGAGGTCTTCTGCAGTGACATGGAACGGCCAGAGAGATGGGTGTGAAGGTCCTCTTTAAAGGCGGAACGGTCGATGGCACGAATGTTGCGGGCAGTGATGAAGGTGGGCTGAAGACGAGGAACAGCAATACTCAGGTGGCTGGTGACACAGAAGTGGTCTGAGGTGATAGCACAGGTCACTGACGTGGACTGCACCAACTGATCATCGCATCTGTGCACTAACCAATCCAGGATGTGTCCTTTAACGTGTGTAGGTTGGGAGACAGACTGAGACAGACTAAAAGTAGAAAGGAGGTCAATGATCTTTGAAGTGAGAGGATGTTGTGGTTGGTCGTAGTGGACATTGAAATCTCCAAGAATCAAGACGAAACCAGGAAGAGTATTGCAGTGGTCGGGCAGATTAGGAAGCTGGGTCACTAACATAGTCAGTAAGCTTGTTTTTCCGGTTAGGTGGAGGTCGGTAGAGGCAGAAGAAATGAAGAGTGTTTTCTGACAGAGTGAAGGTGACATGGGCTAGCTCGTAGGATGAATGGTCGAACGAAAAAGTCGTGGTGAAGGAGACAAAGGGAGAGAAGTTGTCTCTGTAAATAACAGCCACGCCCCCACCCCTCGAGGAGCGAGGAAATGACTGCAGGGTGTATCCAGGTGGGGTGAGATCAGCACATCTCGCTTCGTCGCCGCTGGGTCGGAGCCAAGTTTCGGTCAGAAAAAACACGTCAATATCGTTATCTTGAATAAAAGAGGTAATTTTGGTTCACTTGTCAGGACTACTTACAGACTGAGCGTTGAATAAGGCGAGAGACAGGTCAGAAAGGTGTTGTTTTGGTGCTGTGTATGTTCTACAGGGATAGATGAGGCTATTTAAGTTGACAGGGGACACTTTTTCGCAGGAATTATTAAAATGTGGGCCGTCGCTGGTCGCGAAGAGAAATCACAATCGGTATTTTTCTCTGCTTTCTCCTCCCGCCTCGCTTTGTGCGTTTTCTCTGGAGACCAACGCCGATTTCAAGTTCTCTGAGGCCTGACACGAGTCCAGGAGTCAATCGAGTGGTGTTGTTTAAAGACAAAAGTTTTTGCCGAGTGTAGCGAATAGGCCTCGGGATAGAGGAGTTAGAGCGGATAGTCGAGCTCAGTACATGCAGCGGTGTGTGCAGAGGTGGGGCGAGCGATGGGGCGGGCGATGGGGCGAGACGGGGAAAAGGACTGTCTTGTTGAGAGGCGCACACCGGGGCTGCGTGAGGCTCAACGAAAAAACATGGCGGGTACTTACAGTTCGAAATTTTCAACTTGGTGGCGAGTAAAAACCAAAGTACTGCAAATCTCACGGGCAGACGCCGCCATAAGCCAGGAAACTAAACAGGGATCCATCACAATCATTCACACAAAGCACAACACGACAGCACACGCTAAATCCAACAGAATCAATCAAATATACAGGACGACCGACTCAGCTCAGCCTGCTAAGCGAAATATTGGGCACAGCAAAGTCTGGCGTGTACGGTAGGGTGTCAAGAAGGAAGCCATTACTCAAAAAAGTTCACTTTGAGTCCCGTTTGAAGTATGCAAAAAAACACTGGAAATTCTGCAGCCATGTGGCAAAAAGGTTTTGTGGTCTGACAAAACCAAGATGGAACCTTTTGGCCTAAATGCAAAATGTTACGTTTCGCACATTCCCAACACACCACATCACCCAAAGAACACCATCCCTACTGTGAAGCATGGTGGTGGCAGCATCATGGTTTTGTGGTGTTTTTCGCCAGCAGGAACTGTGGCACTTGTCAGGATATAAGGGAAAATGGATGGAGCAAAATACAGAAAAATCCTCGAGGAAAAACTTGCCCACTGCAAGTAAGCTGAATTTGGGACGGAAGTTCACCTTTCAGCATGACAATGACCCGAAGCACACAACTGCACACAGCAATTTATTTTGCTCATTAGTTTCAAAATTATTAGAATCCACATTTCATTATCCACCAATCATATTTGATTGCAGTTGAATTGATAAAACATTCAACACACAACCCTGGCATCTCTCCAAGGGTTTCTCCATTCTGAGATCTCAAACCTCACCTTTTTGGTACTAGATTTGTGGATGATTATTGGTTGCACCTACCAATGTACAAAAAGCCATGTTTGTTCATTTATATCTTATATCGGTGGCTGTGAGGGTGATTTTTTTTTTTGGATTTTTTTTTTTCTCGTTTGTTCTTGTAAAGCTTTCTGATCTGTTTCTGTTGACTTGTAGCCAAGCACAAATACTCCAACATTGCTTCTGCCAGATGTAGTAAAATCAAATTGATGGCTTGTAGGAATTTGTGTCCAAAAAGGTTTGCTTGTTTCCTTACTTTTATGTAAATTCTATGAAATTTGGGTACAAAGTACAGTAATGGCAGTGTTGTGATTGGTGAAGTGGCTAACATGTATACACACTAACATTGCAGGGAGTGCACATGAGGGCATGGACAATTGTGGCAACAACCCGTCCACCATGACCATACACAGCAGGTATGAAGAAGGTCTGATCGTGTCTGTTTATTGCTCATATTCATTTTAGACGAATGCATGCAAATATTTTTTCTTTTTTGGTAAAAGCCCAGTATCACAAACTACCACCCAGAAGGTGTGACTGCCCATGTGCGTTTTCACAAGCTTGAATCAACAGCCAGTCTTGAATAGTTATTTTGGTGTTTTTCTCATACATAACATGATACTTGCTATCTAAAAACAAAGTGTCTCCAAATTTATCCCTTGATGGAAACACCTGCCACCCCCACCCAAACCAATGGCTAATGCCATGCTCATGTTCATCTTGGCTGCTTTAGTTTGGTTTAATGTAAATGTTTAATGAAAAACGTTTATTCTGTGTTAACTTGTGTATTGCATGCCATTGACTTTGCTCTAGTTTTACTTCTGCTTTTTCTTGATTCCCAACCCGTAGTTCTAAATAAGAAGGTATTAACAGAGGTGGGGAAAGGAAGTGAAGTTGGGAAAATGTGTGGAAAGGAAGGAAATTATGTATGTGGGGTTTCAAATTGGACACGAGAAAGCATCTCAAAATGCAAAGCCCGTCTGCGTCCACATTGTACTCAAAGTAAACGAGACAAAAACTGCAAAGAAAAAAAAAAAAAAAAAATTGGCCTTCTCCATATGTATTCTCATAATAAAGGTTTGTTAAAAATTGACAATAGCTCAAATGGTAAACTAGAAAGCATCGTAAAATGCAAGTGCACAAAATAAAGAAATATGGAAGTGATTTAAAAAAAAAAAAAAACTCCCTGTTGCTCGTGCTGTACAGCGGTGGACAGTCTGATAAGGACTATTTGTACTTCTTTGAGTTTGCCCTTTTGACATTTTGACCCAATTATGAATTGGTAGTCTATATTATTGCCAAGTCTGTGGCCGATGAAGACCAGCCTTGGATGGATCGTTGGGTAGTCTTACGGCGGTCAAGCCGAAAATTGGCGGTACTTTTTGGCACGCGCGAGACAAAAGGCAACAGGGTGCTTACCTGCACAGAGCTCATGGGGTTTATATCCGAAACCCAGAAAAACGACACAACAAATTAAATGTACAATGATTGATTTAATGAAAATAAATGCAATACGATAAAAAGAATGTTGAGGTCAAATCAAATCCTCATATCTAAGTTGAGATGTCTCCACTCAGACAAACAAAACAGACAAGGGGAAAGATTAAATCAAAATGAATAGTTTAAGCCAGCTGGTACTCAGCTTTGCGTCCTAATGAGGACTTTGAGGTGCTCGGTGGTCGTCAAACCCGAGTCACCGTGCGGGAAGCGCACAAGATGGCGTGGAGTCATGCCCATAGCCAGCCGCAGACGTGAGGCAAGCAGGCAGGTCAGCCTCTTTCGGTCTGCTTGCAACCTCCTCCCTCTCCGAAGAGTACCACCAGCAACAATAACCCCTCCAATGCTGCAAGGTTTGCTGGGCTCCGAACAGTTCTCCTCACGATCGCACCTGGGAAAACAGCGACCGCCCGAGACGAAAGCCAGAACAGAGAGAGCGATTGAGAGATTCTTCCTCCTCCTGCTCGAACCTTAGCTCTAACGTCACCCCGACCAATTGCCGAGTTCCGCTCAATGGCTCCATGGTCAGGCTCGATGAATGACGAAGCTCGGGGCATGGTCTGATGGCCACGATAGATTCCACGCCCCTTGTCCCACTGGTGGTGTGGCCTTGTTCCTTAGTCGGTTGGTGGTGCGGAGTTAATTTTCCGATCGGGAATGTTCGGCCCTGTCTGCGGGGGTGGGTTTTGGTTAATGGATGTCGGTGATTTAATGAAGGTTTTGTATGGCCGGCCTCGTAAATATAAAAACATACAGTGCATTCAGAAAGAATTCAGACCCCTTCACTTTTTTTCACATTTTGTTATGCTGCAGCCTTATGCTGAAATTGTTTAAATTCATTTTTTCTCATCAATCTTCACTCAATACCCCATAATGGCAAAGAGAAAACAGGATTTTAGAAAGTTTTGCAAATTTATTAAAAAGAAAAAACGGAAATATCACATTTACATAAGTATTCATACCCTTTGCTATGACACTTGAAATTTAGCTCAGGGGCCTCCCATTTCTCTTGATCATCTTTGAGATGTTTCTACACCTTGATTGGAGTCCACCTGTGGTAAATGCAATTGATTGGACATGATTTGGAAAGGCACACACCTGTCTATATAAGGTCTCACAGCTGACAATACATATCGGAGAAAAAACCGAGCCATGAGGTTGAAGGAAATGCCTGCAGAGCTCAGAGACAGGATTGTGTCGAGGCACAGATTTGGGGAAGCCTACAAAAAAAATTCTGCTGCATTGAAGGTTCCCAAGAGTACAGTGGCCTCCATAATTCTTAAATGGAAGAAGTTTGGAACAACCAGGACTCTTCCTAGAGCTGGCCGCCCGGACATACTGAGCAATCGGGGGAGAAGGGTCTTGGTAATAGAGGTGACCAAGAACCCGATGGTCACTCTGGCTGAGCTCCAGAGATCCTGTGTGGAGATGGGAGAAACTTCCAGAAGGACAACCATCACTGCAACACTCCATGGATCTGGGCTTTATGGCAGAGTGGCAAGACAGAAGCCTCTCCTCAGTGAAAGACACATGAAAGCCCACAGAATATTGTTTCTCGCAGTCTGAGAGTCCTTTAGGTGCTTTTTTGCAAACTCCAAGTGGGCTTTTGTGGAATCAAACTCAAATCTCTGGCAATAATTGAGGCTTTATTGAACTATTTCTCATACCAATCCTAAAACACAAGAATACAGTTTATTAGTTCCATAAAAAGACAATCAAAGCATACATCTCATTCTAGTTCCTTGCAAGCAAGCCTTTACGTACCTGTCAAATCTCAGTAGTCTACAGTGCTGGGATACAGTATGCCACCCCTAGCGCACCGAATGGACACAGTCTATATAAGCCCCCTCAATGTCATCCCTTCACGTGGATAGTCTATCCACTCAGCTCCAGACAATACAACATATTTCATCACATTCTCCCTCCATTAAAAAATCAAGCAAGCCATAAAGCAATTCCAAGTAATATGGAGCAGTCTAATAACACACAATTCCTACCAACCAACCAACGTCACCGTTCGAAGTTGACAGGCTGTCACAGACGGCCTGAACGGGTGCGATATATCCCCTCCCTGTCAGTTCCTTCACTACCCATAGCAGGAAGTTCGTCCTCACCCAATAGGATTCTTTGCGGACTAGCTGTCACCGTTCAAATCGGCGATCTCGGTAACAAAGTATCATCCCTGATCATCCCGTTCTCAACCTCCGGCAAATCATACGGCTTCAATTGATCGGGCCCTGCAATCCCATTCGCCTTAGTGTCCCTCTCATTCAGCATCTCTCCGCAGGGCGCGAGGTGTCGGACTGATACCATAGTCTCTCGCCCGTCCTGTAATCTGACGTGAGCGTATTCTGGGTTGGCTTATAAGATGTGTACGAGGTCTACCATTGACTCGTACTTGCTTTGCCTAACCGTTCGCTTCAGCAGAGCTGGACCGGGCTCTGCCAGCCACGAGGGTAGCGATTGCCCACTGGCGCTGCGTCGCTGGTAGCGAAATAAACGCTCATTGGGGGGGGGGGGGGGGGGGTTGTTCGTTAAGGTACAGAGTAGTGCTCGGATGGCGTGCAATGCCTCAGGTAACACTCGCTCCCATGATTGCACAGGTAACCCGCGCGTCTTCAAGCTCATCGTAACGGCTCCATACAATACTGTTGTATCGTTCCACCTGGTCATTGCCTTGGGGATTATACGCGGTAGTACGGCTGGAGGCTACTCCCCGTTCCTGGAGGAATTGCTTAACTTCCCTGGATAGAAATGCAGTGCCCCGGTCTGAATGCACATAAGCGGGGTAACCAGACGTGACAAACAGGTGCTGAAGACAACATATTAGTCGTGGATGACATATCAGCACAGGGGTATGCGAACGGGAATCATGAGTACTCGTCAACAATTGTAAGAATGTATCGTCGCGGGCCAAGCGCCGGCAACAGCCTCTTAAAATCCACATGTAGTCGCTCCCACGGTCATCCCGTGTGGATCAAAGTCCCCATGGGAGGTTTATAAAATCTCGGCTTTACTTCGGCGCACACAGAACACGACCGACAGTCGCCGGACATCTTCGATGGAAAAGGGCAGATTTATACATCGTACAAAGTGGGCTAACCGGGTGACGCCCGGATGACAATGATTCGTGGATCCCACGTAAATCTTCTGACGTCATGCCAGCACAGACAGGCCGAGACAGTGCATCGGCCGCCACATTATCCCGTCCAGGTCTATACACGATCTCGAAACTGGAGTCGGCCAGTTCTATGCGCCAGCGAGCTATTTTTTCATTCTTAATCTTTTGAGAATGCCGGACGTTATACATGAAAGCAACTGACTGTTAATCGGTTATCAGTTGAAAATGTTTCCCAAGGATAAAGTGACGCCACCATTTCATTGCTTCGACGACAGCTTACGCCTCTTTTTCTCTCGCAGAATGTCGCCGTTTGCTCTCAGTCAAGGTCCTCGAAAAGAATGCGATGGGGCGTCCCACCTGGTTGAGCATAGCAGCAATCGCGCAGTCGCTGACATCCGTCTCGATCATGAAAGGTACCGCTTCGTCTATTGAGGTTACCACAGCCTCTGCTATGTCTGATTTTGAATTGTTGAAAAGCAGCTTTAGCCGACAAGGTCAACGGAAATACTGTTATGTTTGTGGGGGTAGTGATATGTAGAGTCAGGTGGATTTGTGTAGGTATCACGCTCCGAATGTCGGGTAAGAACCATCACCATGTAATAAGTTCTGGTTAGCCGAATGTCGGAGTAAGGTGTATCTTTGTCCCCCCATTACGAGGAATACAACAACAACAACATGCATTTTAAAAGGCCATTTTCCCTGCTAGAGCGGGGGTTAGCCTTGCGGTCCCCATGACAATCTTCTCCATTTTGCCCTATTTTCTGCATCTCTCCTTGTTAACCCCCTTGCCCGCATTTCTTCTTCCACCATCTTTAGCCAAGTCTTTCTCGGTCTTCCCCGTCTTCTACTTCCTTCTACATTCATTTCCATCACTCTTCTCAACCAGTCACTTTCATCCTTCCTCAACACATGACCAAACCATCTCAACCTGTTCCTCTTCACAGCATCAATCACAGGCTCTATTCCCATCATCTTTCGCAATTCATCATTTGTCTTCCTCTCTCTCAACGATACTCCGCACATCCGTCGAACCATTCGCATTTCCACCCTTTCCAACCTTCGTTGCTGCTCTACGTTCATTACCCATGTCTCGCTCCCATAAATCATAACACTTCTCACACATGCAGCATACACCTTTCCCTTCAGCTTCAATGACACTCCCCTCATCATCAGCACGCCACTCAATTCCCGAAACTTCTTCCATGCACATCTCACTCGAGCAACCGTTGCCGAGTCTGATCCACCTTCTCCATTCAGCATGTCTCCGAGGTAGCAAAATGTTTTCACACCTTCCAGCTTCACACCGTCTCCAAGATCCAACTCAACATTTCCTCCATCTGCAGCTCCCTCTGTGCACACCTTACATTTGAATGTAGCTGCCACACTGGTTAATGACCCTCTCAGACCACTACATTTTTGATGAACCCACTCAGCGCACATTGTACACTGAATGGAGTTCACTCCGACACCCTTCCTACACACAGCACAGGGCCACTTCCCAGTTCTTTCCACCTCACCACATGCTTTACCACTTGCCATCACCTTCGTCTTTCCGATATTCACCTTCAGACCTTTTGTCTCCATACATTCCTTCCACGTGTTCATCTTTTCCTTCAGTCCATCCATACTTTCCGCAATCAACACCAGATCATCTGCATACAACAACTCCCACGGTAAACCCTCCTTTACGTTCTGAGCCAGCACCTCCATCACAGCTACAAATAGTAGTGGACTTAGTACCGACCCCTGATGCACTCCCACCTTCACCTCAAACTCACCACTGTTCCCGTCCTTCGTCCTTACAGCTGTGCGCGCTCTTTTGTACATTGCCATCACTACTCTGATCAACCATTCCTCCACTCCTAACTTCCTCAATGCCCATGTCAATACTTTGCGTGGAACCCGATCGAATGCTTTCTCCAGATCAACAAACCCAAGAAACAACTTCTTCCTCTTCTCCATGTACTTCTCCTGCAACTGCCTCACAATGAAAAGCGCGTCTGTCGTTCCTCTTCCTGGCATAAATCCAAACTGCATTTCGTCGATCTTCACTTTCTTCCTTATCCTCCTCTCCAACACCCTTTCCAATACCTTCATTCCATGCTCCAATAACTTTATCGCTCGGTACGAGCCACACTCCAGAAGGTCACCTTTCCCCTTGTATAGAGGGACGAGGGTACTCAGTTCCCAAACCACTGGAATGCGGCCTTCTTTCACCACCAGATTACAGATCTCTGTCATTCTCTTCACACCCCAACTTCCTGCTGCCTTCAACATATCTCCCACAACGCCCGTCGGCCCTCCCGCTTTTCTACCCTTCATTGCTTTTATCGCTTCCTCAACTTCCTTCTCAGTTATCTTCTCTGCCGGTCCTAAAACTGGGTTACTCTCTATGTTGCCATCCCATTCATTCTCTGTATTCAACAGCATTTCCATATATCTTTTCCATCTTCCTTTAATTCCATCTGGGTCGACAACGATTTGTCCCACTTCATCCTTCAAGCAGCTCACCCCCATCACATCACACCTCTCTTTCGCTATCTGCTTTGCAATCCTGAATACCGCTCTCTGACCCTCTTCCGAATCCAAGCGTTCTCCGAACATTTTCCTACATGCCTCCTGCGCCTTTGCTACCTCTTTCTTTGCAGCCTTCCTGGCTGCCTTATAACTTTCATGCTCTGCTGTTTCTGTTCCTGTACCCTTCGCCTTCTGCCACTCCTTGAACTTCTTCCTCTTCTCGTCAATCCTCTTTCCAACTTCATCATCCCACCACCATGTTTCCGAGTGCCTCGGTGGTCCTTTTGTCCATCCACATACCTCACCAACGGCTCCCAACAGACTAGCTTTCATTGACATCCAACCACTTTCAAGCTCAACCACATCATCCTCGACCCTACTCAGCCTCTCTTTTAATGCCTCCCTTACTGTCACCTCTTTCAACCTCCACACCTTCATTCTCGGTTGGTACTTCACCCGCCGAGCTCTCCTCGCACCTTTCACCCTTACGTCGCAGACAACCAAGTGGTGCTGTGAAACAGCCTCCTCCCCCGGGATCACCTTTGTGTCTCGGAGGTGCCCCCTATCTCGCCTACGCACCATCAGGTAGTCAACGGTTGTCGTCGACCCACATGACGTGTATGTAACAAGCTTATTATCCTCTTTCTGGAACTGAGTATTACAAATCAACAAATCAGCTCCATCAGCAAACTCCAAAATCCTTTCACCTTCTCCATTTCTCACTCCATATCCGTAACCCCCATGAACACCGTCAAAACCATCCATACTCCTTCCCACATGTCCATTTAGGTCTCCTCCTACCACAACAACTTCCTCATCTTTCACGTTTTCCATCAGCTTCTCTATCGCACACCAGAACTTGTCCTTCTCTTCATCGCTCCGACCAACCTGCGGAGCATATCCCGAGATGACGTTCACCAAGAGCTTTCCAATCATCATTTTCACCATCATCAACCTATCACTCACTCTAGTCACACTCACCACACTGTCTACAAACTCCTCAGAAAACAGGACACCAACACCATTCACGCCCTCCAGGCACCCTTGCCACACAAACTTGTATTTCTGTCCCTGCCTACCCTTCACCATTCTCACACCACTTCCCTTCCATCTCGTCTCTTGCACACAACATATGTCCACTCTTCTTCTGACCAATACTTCCACCACTTCTCCTGATCTCCCTGTCATTGTCCCTACATTCCATGTCCCAAACCTCAGAAACCGATCTCCACTTTGGGCTGTACCCTGCCCACATGTAGTTGTAATTGTCATGGTTCTCTTTTTGAGGCAATGTTTTGTTTTTTTTATGGCCGGATGCCCTTCCTGACGCCAACCCTCTTAGTCGCCTCCTACGACACGCAGGGATACGGCGTACCTATTCTTATCCAGGGTACACACTGGGAAACGTTTAAAACATGGAAATCCTGGGGGGGGGGGAATCACCGCTGCGGTTTAAACATATTTAAATAAATATTTAAACAAAACCATGAAAACAATCTGGGAAAAGTCTCTAAGTGAGAACGTGGATATGAGAAAGCAGGAGCAGAGGTGAAAGAACAAACGAGAATATAGGGGGCGGGGCACAAGTCGAGACGAGGAGGCCGCACGAGCCACCAGGCCGCACGAGGCGCGGACAAAGAAACGACTAATTACACACAAATTTGCAACAACTACAAAACCAAAACCAAATAGAAACACACAATAACACATACACAACAAAATACGCAGCGGAAATTTGACAAAGAAACGAACGGGAAAACACTCAAACTTTGATGCCGTGGAGAGATCAAAGCAAGCCCCGTCGCTCGAGGGACCGGAAAGGGGCACGAGGAATGGGGCATGTTATCTAGTATCGGGATTATGTTAATTCCCCTGTTCGTCAAACCTCAGTGATTTACCCTTTGGCTCTTTTGGCACTGCACCATAGACACTAGTGAGGACATGCCCATCTATTGTACTAAATAAATAATAAAACCAACCGGAAGCCAGTTCTGAGCACGGCCATTTGAACGCACCAGCTACATCGCCCGGAAGACAGGCAGGCCGAAGACACGCCCCGAGGACTCATGATTGGCCAGGGCGGAGCAAGAAGTGACTCACTATTGGGCGGGAGTTGACCAACGGGAAGGTTGGGGTAAAAAGGGACTCATGGTTGGCCAGGATGGAGCAAGAAGCTACCCGCTGATTGGTGGAAGGAAGGCCGAGGAGGAAGCAGAGCACCGATTGGCGAGGACCACCAATGACGTCAGAGGCGAGCAAGAAGCGGCGCGCTGGTTGGTGGAGAAGCACTGACGACATCACGACCCGACGTTAAAAGAACTGGAGGACCGACATTTTCCCCCTTGCTGTCTCTTGCTCTTGCCCTCTCTCTCTGACCCTGAACTCTTGCTTTTTGCCCTTCACGCCTTCATTTTACCCTTCCTCGCCTCTCGCATTTTCCTCTCTCCCTCGACGTTTCTGCCTTTCGCTCACCCCTGGTCTTCGACACTCTTGCTAACACCATCCTTTGGCGTGTGAGGAGAACGAAGGCCGGCACGGCTGGGGAGACAAGCTGCGCGCCTGCCGTCCAAGACGGACTGTGCAGCGCCTGGCTTTGTGAGCGCGCGCCAAATGACATGCAGTTTCCCGCCAACACCGGAGCCGCGTCAAGACTGTGCGTTGGGGCCTGGACGATTGCCGATGAGGCACTGATTTTAGTTGAGCGCTACAATTAAATCACATTTTTATTTTCTAGTTTATTCCCCATTTGTCTGTGTTATAAGTCAGGTGTGAAGGATCCTATAGGAATTTAGTTTTACCGTCGCGTTTTCTTGTTATTGGCATTTCTTTTAATAAACCCTTTCATTATTTTTTGTACATTTATAAACCCGGTTTTTGTTTGAGTTTATTTTCCGCAGGTTTGAGACTGCCCGGCGGGATCGCTCAGGTAAGCGCTTCAGATTCCTCTGCTTCTTTCTTCCTCCTGCGCATATATAGTGAAATCCATTATTTTAACTGAACGCCTTTGGAGTTAAAGCTGGCTTTGGCTATCCGTGACTCCCGTTATTAACGAAGGGGAGTCATGTGACAATACTTTACATTCCACGAGCGGTCTGATCTTCTCTGAGTACCGTGGGATCCATTTTGATTAATGGGCGAATAAGCCGAGTGCACGGCGAAGCGCAGCCCGATCAGGGGGAGGGGCCATCTCGAGCAAAGGTTGTAGCCGAGTTGCGTTGGGTCTAATCTCCCCGTCGGTCACCGTGCACCCTAACAAGTCTATAGTTCTGGCTGAGTATTTACACTTATCTTCGTTGAGAGTCAAATTGTACTTTCGCACCAAGGCCAAGAATCTTTGCAAATTTGCGTCATGGTCGGCTTGATCACGGCCACAGATCGTCACATTGTCAACGTACACAAACACATCCTTTATTTGCTCTTTGGCTATGATGTCATCGAGCGCACGTTGGAAGTAGGTAGGAAACCCCGTTCGTGATTCCAAAAGGAATGCTTCGGAATTGGTACAACCGCTGCCCTGATTCAAAGCCGGTATAAGGTCGATCGGCTTCTCTAATCGGTATTTGATGATACGCGGAGCGAAGATCTAAGGTGCTGAACACCCTGTAGGTAGCCACCTCCTGGACCATATTGTCCATCTTTGGAAGGGGGAAGGCGTCTAACTGAGTAGAATGATTAATCGTTTGTGAGTAGTCGATTACCATTTGTTTCCGGTGGTTAGGACTAGCGACCCATGAGTACTTGAGCTCTCCACGGCGAAATACTGGTCTCGATAATTCCCTCTCGTAACAATCATTTGGTCTCGCTTTCGATAAATTGAGCGTCCGCCCGTGAATATCGTTTGGACTTTACCATGACCGGATGGCAGTCGGGAGTTAAACACGGAAACAACGGCAGAGGGTCGATCGCCATTTCCGTCAAACTGCATACCGTGAAGGTCTTGGCACTCGCTCCCTCAAATTGCATTTCCAGTCTCCCATGTTTATTTAGAAAATAATGACCCAACAGGACATCAAAGCACAAATTTTGCAGTTTTTAACAATTTAACATCCGCATAAATTACTCCGTTGGCCACCAGATTTACAACACAGATTCCTTTGGTGTTCTGACACAGTGACGCGGACGCCATTTCGACCCGGGTAGGCTACCGTGTCGGCATGATGGGCCAGCCGTGACTTCGAACCAGAGTGTGGCTGACAAAACTGTCACTGCTCCCCGTGTCAATCAATGCATCAGCATCCTGACCGTTAATCTCCACAGGCATCACTGCTTCAGCGGGCCCGCGCAGAGCAGTTGTGGTGAGCGGGTCAGTTCTTGACCATGAAGGTCCCCACCAGAGTCACCCGCTTGGCTTTGCTCGAATGGCAGACTTTGGCATAATGGCCTTTCCGGCCACAATTATGGCACAACACATCTCTTGCCGGACAGTGTTCTCAGATGTCGTCTATTTCCGCAGAAATAACATTGTGCCGTCGTCTTGACGTCGTCTTTTTTTTTTCTCCACCAATTTATCCTTAGATGATGCTCAAGAAATTTTATCTTCACAAGATGAAGTTTTGTACTTGTCGAATTATGACGTCATAATGGAGGCACCTGTGACATAATCATTAACATCTTTTATTCCCTATGGAGAGTTCTTTACAATGAGCCATGTCTCAATTTTTTCTATACATCGCTTTCGGAGATATGGAGGTGCAAAGTTTTCCCTTTTTCCAAGATGGCGGCCATACCACGTGACCTATGGCATCATAATTATCATGAAAAATTATACAGGTGGAGTTGCACCTGTGGTGAAAATTTCCTGTCAATCGGACCAACAGTTGCAGAGAAAATCATATTTATTCTGTGCGGATAAACAAACAGACAAACATACAAACAAACGGACTCAAATGCAATACCCTCTCCACAGGCGAGGGTAAAAACCACAGGGAGCAACCACATACTGGGAGAACTACCCTTAGGCCCTACCTAATTAGCATGTCTTCACCCCCCCCCCCCCCCCCCCCCATGTGAAGAACTCATAAACAACCTTAAGCTCAGTTTTTCTACCTAAATACATCAACATTGGCTCCTTCGCATCCATGGTCCATGCTACCCAACACAGTTCTATCTCCACTGTGGTATTTCATCACCTACCCCCACAAACATAACATTATCATAAGGGTTTCTTGAAAATTCCATGACAGAAGCTAAATTGGTAAAAATGTTCTGGTCTGGGCACACACACACACACACACACACACACACACACACACACACACACACACACACACACACACACACACACACACACACACACACACACACGACCTGGGAGAGCTCTGTTCCACCTTCTGAAACCCGCATATGGCGATGACAACCAACAAAACACATTATTGCAAATCCCATCTCCCGTTGCATGGCTGACAGGCTAATTATATGGATGAGATCCAAACCTCTCTGCATCTCTCCCCAAAATTCTGTTAGTTGGAGTACAAATTTAGAATGACATCTTTAACATCCAGAAGCCAATGCTAGCAGAGAAAACGACCTAAGGAGTGTGTACTCATCAAAGATGTAATGCTCTGCCTATGAGGCAATATGATGGCCGGTTGTAGTCAAACCAGGAATGAAATTTGAACGAAATTGCATAAAAGAGGACATACATAAGAGCTTCTGAGCTATCCTGTCAACTCGATACGTGACTTTCGAAATGCCGTGTGAATGCTAAATGAGGCCTTTTATACATGCATGCTCTGTGTGTTTACAGTGGTTCGGTTCCTCTCGCCGGGCACTTTTAACCTGCTGTTACTCGCGCAAAATCAAATTCAAATCGCCTTAACAAAAATTTTCAGCATTTAGAGGAAAAGAGTGGCAATTGCGGTATGGTTAACTGTGATTGTTCTGTTCCTGAATGCAAATCGGACACACACGGACACTTCAACTTTTAGCAGTAGATGCAAAAAGTACAATTTCTCTCTTAGCCCCGGAACCAAACAAGCAATATATTTACAGTCGTGGCTAAAAATATTGGAACCCTTGCATTAACTGAAAAAAGTACACCATTTCTTCCAGAAAATTGTTGAAATTTAAAAATCTTTTGTTATCCACATATGTATTTCTTTGGTTTGCAGTGGAACAAAACAATAAAAGATGAAGAAAAAGATACTAAATCTTGGCTTATTCCACACAAAAATCCTAAAATGGCCTAGACAATATCATTGGCACCTTTTAGAAGTTGTGAGAAATAATTCGATTTCAAGCAGGTGATTCTCCTTTACTTTGGAATTGAACTCACCTGTGGTGAGTTGCAGGTCCCTGCAATATATAAATCGCTCATTCAACCAATTTGAAGAAAAGGAGTCATTCTGCTGTTTTGTGTCACTGTGTGTACCGCAATGAACATGGAGAAAAGAAATAAAACCAGAGAATTGTCTGAGGAGGTCAGACACAAGATTGTAGCCAAGCATGGACAATCTCAAGGCTGCAGGTCCATCTCCAGAGACCTTGATGTTACTGTGTCCACCGTACGCAATGTTATCAGGAAGTTTAAGGCCCATGGCACTGCAGCCAACCTCCCTGGGCGTGGCCGCAAGAGAAAACTTGATCGAAGATTGCAGCAAAGGATTGTTCGAATGGTGGAGAAAGCACCTCAATCAAATGCCAAAAATATTCAAGCTGACCTTCAGACACAAGGTACGACAGTTTCAACTCGCACCATCCATCGCCAACTCAATTAAAGGAGGTTCTATGGTAGGAGACCCAGGAGGACCCCACTGCTTAGAAAGTGACATAAGAAAGCCTGACTGGAGTTTTCCAAAACAGCTGAACAAGCCAAAATCCTTCTGGAAGAATGTCCTGTGAACAGATGAGACCAAATTAGAGCTTTTTAGTAAAGCACATCATCTCTATGTTTACAGAAAACAAAATGAAGCCTTCAAAGAAAAGACAGTCAAACTTTCCTGCAGTCAAACATTGAGGAGATTCACAGATGTTTTGGGGTTGCTATGCTGCCTCTGGCACTAGGTGCCTTGAATGTGTGTATGGCATCATGAAATCTGGAGATTACCAAGGAATTTTGGGGCACGATGTTCAACCCAGTGTCAGAAAGCTGGGTCTCCGGCGAAGGTCATGGGTCTTGCAGCAGGACAATTATGCCAAACACTTCAAAAAGCACCCAGGAATGGTTCAAGACAAAATGCTGGACTGTTCTGAAGTAGCCAGCAATGAGTCCAGATCGAAATCCCATTGAACACCTGTGGGGAGATCTGAAAACAGCAGTTGGGAGAAGGCACCCGTACCCTTCAAATCTGGGAAAACTGGAGCAGTTTGTTCAAGAAGAGTGGGCCAAACTGCCAGTAGAGAGGTGTATGAAGTTCATTCATGGCTATAGGAAGCGCTTGACTGCAGTTATTTTGTCCAAAGGTTGTGCTACCAAATATTACGTTTACGGTGTCAATAATTTTGTCTGACGTTTCTTTTGTTCTGATTTAAAAGGATATATTAAGTTCTGAATCAAAAACAAAGGTTCTGTAATATTAACAGTGAAATAAGGAATTGTGGAGACCAAATACTTTTGTCAATTTCAACTTCATTATAGAGAAAATTGTCAGTTATTTGAAAAAAGTGCGAGGTTTATTTTTTTCTACGACTGTATAACAGCCCTCGCAGCACCCATAGCTCCCACCTCCCAACATGATTAATAGTAAATATCAAAATTTTAAAACTTACCCTGTACATTCACAAGCTCCAAATATGTCCTTGCCATTGGTGTTAAGAAACTAATCCAGATACACGGTCCATTCACTGGTAGCGATCCGTCGGAGGGGATTGAGTAGCAAATGTCCATCCCCTTGGGCCTTGCACCAGTCCACGTGGTCGGTTGTTTGCAGTACGACCAGCTGCCCATTCGGCGACCTGAGAAAGTTCTCCAAGTCTTTCATTTTGCAGAGGCACAGCTCTTTCTCTCAGGTACTTTTCCAAGTATATTCAGATTACTTCAGAAGTTTTGTGAGTCATTTTAGTTAACACAACTTATCTCCGCCACCCAATATACTTTATGATGCCCTGAATACCTGGGGTTTCTGAGTATCCTGGGGTGTATTAAGTAATTTTGAACATCGTGTATGGGGGACGAGGTGTGGTGGGTGGGGGTGGGGAGGAGGGGTCTAAAATTCCATCATTTTTCATGTGTAATATGCAGTTGTCTTCTCATGAAATAGCAATACGTCACTACATTGTAGAAGAGTGGATTTCATTTGAGGTCGGCCAGAGTTGTACAGGTATAGTAAGAATGCTGATATGAAAATTGTATACTTTTGAAATATGGTGTCATGGTGATGGCTAATAGCAATTGCAAGAACAGGTGAATTCCACAGTAGTCATTCGTTATTGTCCCACACGACGGCCTGGAATGTGCAGTGAACAAAAGTTATAACGTCTTTTATAACATAACAAAAGTTACAAGTTGTAATGTACTGTATTTATAAAGCTTATAATCTTTCAGCTCTTGGATGAGGCAGGTATCTATCTATAATTCCAGCAATCTCTGTGTGTCTGTCTGTGTGTCTGTGACCGCTGTTTCTCGACAACCACGGGTCCGATATACTTGAAACTTGCCAGGTATATTGCTGGGGACCCGAGGATGTGCCTTTTCAAGGTTTCATATTAATCGGACAATTACTTACCGAGATATGTCCAAAAAACGCTTCAACCAATCAGAGAGCAGCGAGCTATCACGTGTGCCGAACGTGGCGATCAGACTCTGCCTCGGACGGCACATTTGACAGCGTATTCATTTATTTCACGTTGGAAAACTATGTTGCCGTTAAACTATGTTTTAAAACGAATTCAAACTGCGATTAAATTAAAACGATTCATCCTAACTGCGATTTGCGAACTTCCGGACAGTGACGACTTATCTTCCGGCAGCCAATCACAGAACGCTCTGTTGCGTAGGCGTGGCCGATGTGAGACGAGCGGAGCTGAGCGCGTTACGAGCTGACCGCCATTACGGTACGTAATTCGATTTCTTATGCGCATTATTTCTCCCAATTCAGTCAGAGCGAAGGGCGGAAGCGAAGAGCGTTGCTTTTTTTGTTTACGGGCGTACGGGCGGGGTAGAGCGTACGGGTAGCGTTTTTTTTTTTTTTTGGCCACGGAACGGGCACCCACGTACGGGCAATGCCCTAGTATATTTCAATCTCAGGTCCACTTTGTGAAGCATTTATACTATTCAATGTTCACTTTTATCTCTTGCCTGACTTCCCTGAACTATTTCCTTCTGCAGGTCAAAGGGAATGAAAGACTGGTCAGCAGTTCCATACAATGAAAATGCAGCTTCCCAGCACCACCATGGAGCAGTGCCCTGGGGGCCGATGGTCAGTAAACTTTTCTTTTTGTTTTTGTTGCTGGTTAGGTCACTGGTTTCAATGTGGTCCTCTTGGTGAAATTATCTACTACTTGTATAACGGCCCCATTTATTCTCGCCTTATTGTGGGGTCGGACAAGAAAAATATTTGACTCATGTCTTTCACGAACCAGTTGGCTGGGCCTGACGTCCAGCTAAAAAGAACAGCAATTTTTAATTTATTCAGAGTGCAGGCAGTAACTCTCCTACTATATTCACAAATGACATCGTGGGATCTTTAACATCTCGCAGATGTGAGATAACTCTTGCTAGCACATGGGACATCCAGCTTAATATCCATCTGACTGATGGTGCATTTTGTGAGCAACGCCCCACCCATGAAGCACATATCTGAAAGTTTATCTCATTGGAACGGGAATTGAACCCAGACAAGATGGTTCAAAGTAGGGCTGTCAACCGAGCCGAGACCGGGACGAAATCCCGGCGGTTTCGGCTTTCGAGACGGTCTCGGGACGGTCCCGAGATAAATTGATTGACGCAATTTCTCGGTAAAAAAATCCCGGTTAAAATTCCAACTTCTTGCAGATATTTTCCATAATAGAGGCATTTATTGAGCCTTGCTTTCATTACTCTGCTTCTGCACAAGCATCATTTTTCACAAGTGCAGCTGAACTGACACAAACGATGATACTTGATAGATAAAGTAAACTCACTGTTCCAGGATTTTCCCCTTGTCAACAAACAATGCACTGCAAACGAATCCGAATTCCGAATCCGGATCTTCACCAACATCTAATCAGCTCGTCCTTGTCACACACGCTGCATCTCCACAAAATTTCGTCCGAATCCGTCCACAACTTTTTGAGATATTGTGTTCACAAACAAACGGACAAACAGACAGGAGTGAAAACATAACCTCCATCCACCTTTGGTGGCGGAAGTAACGAAATCAGGATAAAGGTCCCAATGAAAATCCGCCGCGTCGCTGCTTTATTTAAACCGTTGAATCCTTCCGCTGTATCACTCCGCCTCGCTCCGCTTTACGCTGCGGTCACGTGTCCGTCCTTGGAGACGAGTTACGGAATGTGGTTGCTATGGTCTTTTGCACATTAATATTGAGGGACTCGCTCGAGGCTCCGTGAATGGAGGGACGATGTTTATTTAGATTAAAAACACGTTTATAACGGATTATTCTACACACAATGTATTAATACAAGTACAATACATTATGTAGTTTTATGAAATGAGTTTTTGATGAACGTTTATGTTTAATTGCAACGCTAAATCTATAAATTGTAAGAATCCCTCGGGGTTTGGTTTGACGGTTTGAATGTGAAAGTATTTTGGTTATCTTATCTCCACTTTAGGCCTGATAAGTTGATTACGTTTACTTTAGTCACAGAGTCAAAATAAGGAGGGGGGGGGGGGTGTCACTACACCGCCTGCTTTATAATTTACTAGCAGAAGTACCCGGCACTGCCGGGCGGGGGAGCGAGCCCCTTGGCGATCACAACTCACAAAATGATAATGAAACTCCAACCGGGACTCGAATATGCCTGGGCAGAAACATTTTCTCTCTCTGACATTCCGAGCAAGAAATTACACGACAATACAAACTGTAATGAGATAACCCGGTCCCATCGGTGGCTGATCATCTGCATGTAGGCGGTGTATTTTATTTCATCCCGGGAAATGGAAGCTAAGTCGGAATTTAAGTACTCAACATCAGAAATGAATTTTTTTCATTGTTGTTTATATATTGTAATGAAATTCCATTATTTTTGAAGCCTTATTTTTTTTTTTTTTTTTTTTTTTTTTTTTTACTTTGCCGGGAACCGAGCCGATCCGAGATCCCGTTATGAAAATTGAAAATTTATCGAGACGGTTCCGAGACGGGATTTTGAATCTAGCTAACAGCACTAGTTCAAAGGCAAATGTGCTGCCACCGCTCCATCCTGTTGGACCTTGCTAATGCTGTTCTCCGCTGGTTGGACCTAAAAACTGACCTATTGCCCCTTCCCATATTACAGGGTATGTTTTGAAAAAAAAAGAAAAAAGTTCCTTCCATGAAAAGTTGTCCTTAAATCTTTTTTTAAAAAATTTTTTATGTGGGTAGGTGATAGATAGATTCAGGAGGGAGAGGAATATTAAGGCTGAAAGAAATACCAAGAATAACTAAATTAAACAGCAAAGCTTATTATGAATGACAATTTAAGTATTGCATCATATTTCCTTTTGCTCTTTAATTGAAGTAACCTTCAATTGGCTTGTGGACCGTACCAATTCCTGAACCGACACAATCCTCTCTTACCTTCATTCATTTTGGATATCTTTTTATTCATATGTAACCCAAGAACAACAGATTCGATGAATTGCTTTATATTGCAAAAAATTAGAAATTAGTTGTACAAAAATGATATTGAGTAAAAATAATGCATTTTGTTGATTCACAACTCACACTTGAAGCATACAGGAGAAAACCAGGCCTTGTAGGAAAAGAGAAGATTAGACGACTGTGATAGTGAATGCATTTTAAAGATTATAGACTTTGATCATGGGAATTTGAAGGTGAAGATACTTTTTAATTCGCAAGGATCATTTGATTGTTAGTTGTTAATGGCAATCAAAGCTAATGTCACATCAAACAGTTTTGGTCCAATAGTTGCATTTCCTGGACAATGGGGCTTTTTATAATTATTTAAATGTATACAAAATGAAAGCTTGTACCCAAACCATGGTTTAATACAGCCGATGAAATAGAACAACAGAAAATGCTGCATTGTTGTGTATCATTTGAAATTCTAATCAAAGTATGAAACGTTTTAAATTGCACAGCTTACAAAAGGAGTTTAACTGCAGTGGTTCAGCAACTGTGTTTATTTGTGAATGTGAAGCGGAAATAAGTCGTTACAATAAGAATGGTACGGAAGAGGTGAGCGGAGCAATCTGAGAGGGGGCCATTGATGAAGGTGAGGTTGTTGAGGATTACGAGCTTGTTGAAGGACCTCGTCGGCACGACGTATTTTTAGCAAAAGAACAACACGATCTGGTGAATTAAAAGGCTGGCCGTTGCGCCACACTATTCGATGGCAAATGAAAACGCTAATTAATTAGTCTACCATGTGTTTTTTTTTTTTCCTTTACTAGATGAACCAGTACAGAGGCATGCGGCCCATCGGTAGACCTGGGCCCATTACTGGACAGCCATTCCCCTTTCTTCAGCCAGGTATACCTCCACAGAATGGAATGTGGCCAGGCCGCATGCCAATGTCATATGCAACACGCATGTACTAGCATGCGTCATTGCCGAACCAGCTATACAGATTGTCTGCCAGCCAATGGACAAATTTGTGAACCGTCACCCCACCATGTCTGTGGTTGCTTTTTTGGGGGCGGGGGGGGGGGAATTTTTTTCCCAGTGACATTTACAAGTCTCAATCTTCCTTAATGGGCTTTTATATATTTCCTAGTAAATACAGCATGGGTAAGATAGCCTTAACAGATGATGTGATTGCTCACATTTTTTATGCCCTGACTTGGGAGTCTGGCACATTCTCAGGGTTGGATGTCATGGTAAACCATTGTCGGAGAGGGAGTATTGGACTTTTGATTGAGAGATCACTAACTTGGGATGTCATACTTCCAGCAAATACTTAACTAACCTTTGTCCTTTAAGTTGTAACCATTTTGAGCCAATGACTTATCAAACACCTTACGAATCGATGAACAATAGCAAACTATCCAATTTAGTTTCCATGATTATACCGTCCTGGATACGAGGAATATTTAACTGTTTTAAAAGCTAATGTTGAAAATATTGGCATGGTGGTCAAACGAAAAATATATGGGGCACAAATGTGAGGCCTTCGGATTATTTCCTTTGTTAGCGTTACCGAGTTTTAAAGGTTTGTATTATTTTATTTTTTTGGGTTTTTTTTTTTTTTTTTTTTTTGGGGAGTGGTGTACGATGATTTGCAACATCAATTTCTCGTAATATCTCCCCATCTGGTGTACAAGTTTATGATGCCGATAAATTTGAAAACGTCTGCATAGGTTTGAACGACCTTGCATACTTTCCTCACAGCAAATGGAAAAAAAAAATTCATCCCAAAGGTAATGTAAAGTATTGTCACCCAGTGTTTATACTTGTATTGAAAAACAAAGGATGTAAATGTGTGAAGGAATGCGGGGGTGAAAAAAAAAGAAAGTGATACTGTAAATTGTACAACTTTTTTTACTGTAAAGCATTTTGTTTTTAACATTTTGGAGTTTTTTAGTGGGTGGAAAAAGAAAAGCTACAAAAATCAAGCATTTTGATTGGGTTGTTTCATTACATCGGTTTTGGACTGTTGTCTGACAAATAAATTGTTTCCGATTCTACGAGGCTTATTCTATTTATCTGGATTGGCTTGTGGGAAAAGGAGTGATTAATTTGGAGGTTTGTACTGTTACTCCCTGGGCTGGTTTATTTATAGGTGCTGAAAACACTCGGTTTGTTGCGAGTCCGCACGCAGACCGACTTTAACGTTGCGCTCCCAATTAGCCGTGAGCACAGTTTGGAGTTGTCTGATTTGACCATAACGTTTTTATGGACAATTTAACCACAAGCTGATTTTATACCTTGAATGTGCTTTCCAAGTTGGTGAATATCTACTGCAATTTATAATGTACATTAAAAGGGGCTTAAAAAGAATTGCACATGCACACACAGCTTTGTACGGTGCTGAAGTAAAGTGGTGTTGCTGTATACGTTTTGCATTTTAAATAAAATGCGAGTTAAAAAAAAAATTGATCTGCAAAATGTTGAAAGGGCAAAATTTGATCTGCAAAATTATTCATTTCCCCCAGAGCTACACTCACTCCCAAAGTGTTGAGTGTGAACTGATTCTCTGATCTACTATAATCTATATATTCCAGTATGGTTCTACATTGATAAATGCTCTGCCGCGCTTCTTTTATTTATTTATTTATTTTGTTGTGTTGACATTTCTCAAGATATGCCTCCAATTGCCTTGAGGGGAAGTTGGAGGGGTGATTAGATGAACCGAAGGGCATGACACGTTTAAAATCTCACCCCGCGAAGGATGAATGTTTACCAGACGTTGTCCTCAACCAATGGCAATCGCCAAGAGGTGAGCTCACAGTCCACACTGGTGGGCGGCACAGGTACAGCAAGCTGGTTCGGGGATCAGACTGAGGCATGTTCAGCATCCAACTCGTGCTCGGTCGAAAACTGCTCCTGCTCTCCAGTCTCTCCAGTCTCTCCCGTATTTTCTCTTTGCTATGCTCTGTTCTCAACCAACTGTAATTCAGCTGCCACTTCACTCTATCTTCTCTTCTGTCTTTATGCCTGTGGGCTTCCTTTTTGTAATTTTTCATGGGGGTGGGGGGTGAGTTTTCTACCATCCGAACTGGTGTGGCAACACATTATATAAAATACTCCCCATGCTGGCCAAATTAGGCTTGAGGTGCTTGGTCGGGTTAGATAGTCAAGCTTGGAATTGGGGAGGCGGTGATCTTAAAAAGGAGACAGGCTGACATGACTCCTTGCCGTTCTCGTTATTGGCATACAGCCATAAGGCCTATCCCTGCCAATGTGAAGATGAGAGCATGAACTAGATGAACCAGAAAATAGATCTCCCATTTTGTGTCAAACTCTGGGAATGCATACAAACTGAACTGAAATGTCAAAGAATGCAAACAAGAACGGCTGTCTTTATTTATTTATCTTTTCTCATAGCTTCCCTTTAAAACATTTGCTTCTGATTTAGGCAAAATAAAGTGGAAGTGGAAGGCTATGCTTGAAAAGAGACAAACAGGTTGTTTGTTGTTTCTTTGATAGCTAAAGTGTGGCGTACTCCAATTCCCACTTTTAGGGTCAGTGCATTTGTCTCCACGACAGCAATAATATGCTGTGATTGTTGGGATAAAAGGGGAAATTCTATTACTCTGAATTTTGGCCACAAAGATTAGCTTACCAGTTTTTGGCAAAGCATCACATTACCCCTTTATCATCATCTGTTATATTGACAAGTGATTTTCCCCTCTTCCCGTTACTGAAAACATTTCCCTCGATTAAAGGATACTCGGACCATCCCATCCCCCTGCTAATTTCACCCCAAATCCTACATTTTTTTGAAATACCAACTTCTTTCCTGGAGGTCCTTGGTCTCCTTGTGTTTTATACCTCCCCCCCCCCCCCCCCCCCACTTCCCACGCCTCCTCCCCCCAGGCCCTCTCCCTCCCGCGCTTCTCCCTGCTCTCAGGTGTTGTGTTTGTGTGCTTCCCCTCCTCTCCCCATCTTGTGTTCCGCTCCCTCTTTTTGTATGTTTTGTTTGTCTGGTTGATTTGTTTGTGGAATAAATGTTAGCTCTTTCACGAGCCTCGATTCAGTATACCAAAAAAAAATAAAAAAAATAAAAAAATACATATAACATGACAGTGGTAATTAGAAACCAACCATGTAGTATTCCAAAGGAAGCCCCTCAAAATAGTTATTACAACCGTAGGCCTGCTTGCTCAAATGTCCTTCCGCCTCTTCTTTCTTGACGGCCACAATTATTCCCACGTTCTTGTCGGATTGGCCAGGGGATGTTTTTGACCCAAGTCTTTCACAAACCGGCAGGCCAGGCCTGACGCTCGACTAGAGTCAGGGCAGGAATTAATTTGGAACTGGGCCATGGTGCCACTGCCACTTTTCAGGAACGACACTACAGGATCTTTAATGTCCACCAACTAATGCCGGCAGATGGGATACCCAGTTTAACGTCCATTCAAGAATTGATGAAGTCACACATTGATGTTAGTTTGTAGCTGAGTCAGGATTCGAACCAAGGCTAGACAGCTAAGAGGTGTGTGTGCGTACCTGTAGGCCATAATACCAGACCTGAAAATGCGCTTTCTTATAAAGTGCCTATTTTGAAGGAATCGTACCCCGATTTAGAATAGGTACACCGTATCCCTGCGCATCGTAAGGGCGACCAAGGGTTGGCATCAGGAAAGGCATCCGGCCATAAAAACATTGCCTCAAACAGGGAACCATGATTGTCATGGGGCCCGCAAGGCTAACCCCCGCTCTAGCGGGGAAAATGGCCTTAAAACGATCATTCATTCATTCATTCGAGCATTGGAAGTTCCTTGGGTAGGTGAATTTTTATCTTGATTGTATTTCTGATACGTATTTGGCACAACTAACTTTACATTAGTCAGAACGCATCAAAGTTGTAATCAAATGAGAAACTGTAAAAGATTGTCTTCCTTTTAAAATTAATGTCTGATTAAATATTCTAGATACCTGGTTAAGAAATTGTGATGCTTCTAACAGAGCTGAGTCGTGTTTTGATAATACAATCACCTACATACACACATACATACACACATACATACACACATACATATACACACACACATGCACATACATACAGTGCATTCAGAAAGTATTCAGACCCCTTCACCTTTTTCACATTTTGTTATGTTGCAGCCTTATGCTGGAATCGTTTAAATTCATTTTTTCCCTCATCAATCTACACTCAATACCCCATAATTACAAAGAGAAAACAAGATTTTAGAAAGTTTTGCAAATTTATTAAAAAGAAAAAAACTGAAATATCACATTGACATAAGTATTCAGACCCTTAACTCAGTGCTTCGTTGAAGGACCTTTGGCAGCGATCACAGCCTCGAGTCTTCTTGGGTATGACGCGACAAGCTTTGCACACCTGGATTTGGGGATTTTTTGCCATTCTTCTCTGCAGGTCCTCTCGATCTCTGTCAGGTTGGATGGGGACCGTCGGTGGACAGCCATTTTCAGGTCTCTCCAGAGATGTTCGATTGAGTTCAAGTCAGGGCTCTGGCTGGGCCACTCAAGGACCTTCACAGAGTTGTCCCTAAGCCACTCCTGCATTGTATTGGCTGTGTGCTGAGGGTCATTGTCCTGTTGGAAGGTGAACCTTCGGCCCAGTCTGAGGTCCTGAGCGCTCTGTTTCAGGTTTTCATTTAGGATATCTCTGTACTTTGCTCCGTTCATTGTTCCCTCAACCCTGGCCAGTCCCCCAGTCCCTGCTGCTGAAAAACACCCCCACAGCATGATGCTTCCACCACCATGCTTCACCGTTGGGATGGTATTGGGCAGGTGATGAGCGGTGCCTGGTTTTCTCCAGACATGACGCTTAAAATTGAGGCCAAACAGTTTAATCTTGGTTTCATCAGACCACAGAATCTTGTTTCTCACAGTCTGAGAGTCCTTTAAGTGCTTTTTGCATTCTCCAAGTGGGCTTTCATGTGTCTTTCACTGAGGAGAGGCTTCCGTCTGGCCACTCTGCCATTAAGCTCAGATCGGTGGAGTGTTGCAATGATGGTTGTCCTTCTGGACGTTTCTCCCATCTCCACACAGGATCTCTGGAGCTCAGCCAGAGTGACCATCGGGTTATTGGTCACCTCTCTTACCAAGGCCCTTCTCCCCCAATTGCTCAGTTTGGCCGAGCGGCCAGCTCTCGGCAGAGTCCTGGTTGTTCCAAACTTCTTCCATTTAAGAATTATGGAGGCCACTGTGCTCTGCGAACCTTCAATGCAGCAAAAAAAAATTTGTAGGCTTCCTCAGATCTGTGCCTCGACACAATCCTGTCTCTGAGCTCTGCAGGCAGTTCCTTCGACCTCATGGCTCGGTTTTTGCTCTGATATGCATTGTCAGCTGTGAGACCTTATATAGACAGGTGTGTGCCTTTCCAAATCATGTCCAATCAATTGAATTTACCACAGGTGGACTCCAATCAAGGTGTAGAAACATCTCAAAGATGATCAAGAGAAATGGGAGGCACCAGAGCTAAATTTCAAGTGTCATAGCAAAGGGTATGAATACTTATGCCAATGTAATATTTCAGTTTTTTGTTTTTAATCAATTTGCAAAACTTTCTAAAATCCTGTTTTCTCTTTGTCATTATAGGGTATTGAGTATAGATTGATGAGGGGGAAAAATGAATTTAAACGATTTCAGCATAAGGCTGCAACATAACAAAATGTGAAAAAAGTGAAGGAGTCTGAATACTTTCTGAATGCACTGTATATACCTACATACACTACTAGATACTAGATACACTACTAGATACAGCTAGATACACTACTAGATACACTACTAGAAGAGAAGATAACTGAGAAGGAAGTTGAGGAAGCGATAAAAGCAATGAAGAGTGGAAAAGCGGGAGGGCCGACGGGAGTTGTGGGAGATATGTTGAAGGCAGCAGGAAGTTGGGGTGTGAAGAGAATGACAGAGATCTGTAATCTGGTGGTGAAAGAAGGCCGCATTCCAGTGGATTGGGAACTGAGTACCCTCGTCCCTCTATACAAGGGGAAAGGTGACCCTCTGGAGTGTGGCTCGTACCGTGCGATAAAGTCATTGGAGCATGGAATGAAGGTATTGGAAAGGGTGTTGGAGAGGAGGATAAGGAAGAAAGTGAAGATCGACGAAATGCAGTTTGGATTTATGCCAGGAAGAGGAACGACAGATGCGCTTTTCATTGTGAGGCAGTTGCAGGAGAAGTACATGGATAAGAGGAAGAAGTTGTTTTTTGGGTTTGTTGATCTGGAGAAAGCATTCGATAGGGTTCCACGCAAAGTATTGACATGGGCATTGAGGAAGTTAGGAGTGGAGGAATGGTTGATCAGAGTAGTGACGGCAATGTACAAAAGAGCACGCACAGCTGTAAGGACGAAGGACGGGAACAGTGGTGAGTTTGAGGTGAAGGTGGGAGTGCATCAGGGGTCGGTACTAAGTCCACTACTATTTGTAGCTGTGATGGAGGTGCTGGCTCAGACCGTAAAGGAGGGTTTACCGTGGGAGTTGTTGTATGCAGATGATCTGGTGTTGATTGCGGAAAGTATGGATGGACTGAAGGAAAAGATGAACAAGTGGAAGGAATGTATGGAGACAAAAGGTCTGAAGGTGAATATCGGAAAGACAAAGGTGATGGCAAGTGGTAAAGCATGTGGTGAGGTGGAAAGAACTGGGAAGTGGCCGTGTGCTGTGTGCAGGAAGGGTGTCGGAGTGAACTCCATTCAATGTACAATGTGTGCTGAGTGGGTTCATCAAAAATGTAGTGGTCTGAGAGGGTCATTAACCAGTGTGGCAGCTACATTCAAATGTAAGGTGTGCACAGAGGGAGCTGCAGATGGAGGAAATGTTGAGTTGGATCTTGGAGACGGCGTGAAGCTGGAAGGTGTGAAAACATTTTGCTACCTCGGAGACATGCTGAATGGAGAAGGTGGATCAGACTCGGCAACGGTTGCTCGAGTGAGATGTGCATGGAAGAAGTTTCGGGAACTGAGTGGCGTGCTGATGAGGAGGAGAGTGTCGCTGAAGCTGAAGGGAAAGGTGTATGCTGCATGTGTGAGAAGTGTTATGATTTATGGGAGCGAGACATGGGTAATGAACGTAGAGCAGCAACGAAGGCTGGAAAGGGTGGAAATGCGAATGGTTCGATGGATGTGCGGAGTATCGTTGAGAGAGAGGAAGACAAATGATGAATTGCGAAAGATGATGGGAATATTGCCTGTGATTGATGCTGTGATGAGGAACAGGTTGAGATGGTTTGGTCATGTATTGAGGAAGGATGAAAGTGACTGGTTGAGAAGAGTGATGGAAGTTAATGTAGAAGGAAGTAGAGGACGGGGAAGACCGAGAAAGACTTGGCTAAAGATGGTGGAAGAAGAAATGCGGGCAAGGGGGTTAACAAGGAGAGATGCAGAAAATAGAGCAAAATGGAGAAGATTGTCATGGGGACCGCAAGGCTAACCCCCGCTCTAGCAGGGAACATGGCCTTAAAATGCATGTTGTTGTTGTATACACTACATGGCCAAAAGTATGTGGACACCCGAACATCACACCCGTATGTGCCTGTCGAACATCTCATTCCAAGATCATGGGCATCAATATGGAGTTGGTCCCCCCTTTGCTGCTATAACAGCCTCCACTTTTCTGGGAAGGCTTTCCACTAGATGTTGGAACATTGTTGTGGGGATTTGCTTCCATTCAGCCACAAGAGCATTAGTGAGGTCGGGCACTGATGCTCTGTGCAGGCCAGTCAAGTTCTTCCACACCAATCTTGACAAACCATTTTTTGTATGGACCGCTTTGTGCACAGGGGCATTGTCATGCTGAAACAGGAAAGGGCCTTCCCCAAACTGTTGCCACAAAGTTGGAAGCACATAATCGTCTAGAATGTCATTGTATGCTCTAGCATTAAGATTTCCCTTTACTGGAATCAAGGGGCCTCGCCCAACCCATGAAAAACAGCCCCAGACCATTATTCCTCCTCCACCAAACTATGCATTTGGGCAGGTAGCGTTCTCCTGGCATCTTCCAAACCCAGATTCGTCCGTCAGACTGCTAGATGGTGAAGCGTGATTCGTCACTCCAGAGAATGCGTTTTCACTGCTCCAGAGTCTAATGGCAGCGAGCTTTACACCACTCCAGCTGACGCTTGGTATTGCGCATGGTGATCTTCGGCTTGTGTGTGGCTGCTCTGCCATGGAAACACATTTCATGAAGCTCCCGACGAACAGTTGTTGTGCTGACGTTGCTTCCAGGGGCAGTATGGAACTCCGTAGTGAGTGTTACAGCCAAGGACAGACTATTTTTACGTGCTTCAGCACTCGGTGGTTCAGTTCTGCGACCTTATGTGGCCTACCACTTTGCAGCTGAGCTGTTGTTGCTCCAAGACGTTTCCACTTCACAATAACAGCACTTCCAGTTGACCCAGGCAGCTCTAGCAGGGCAGAAATTTGACGAACTGACTTGTTGGAAAGGTGGCATCCTATGACGGTACCACGTTGAAAGTCACTGAGCTCTTCAGTGGGCCCATTCTACTGCCAATGTTTGTTGATGGAGATTGCATGGCTGTGTGCTTGATTTACGTATGCCTGGCAGCAATGGATGTGGCTGAAACAGCCGAATCCACTCATTAGAAGGGGGTGTCCGCATACTTTTGGCCATGTAGAGTATATACATACATATATAACGAGAACAACACGACTGTCGCCAATATGCCACGGCATAGTCCCACAACGGGTAGATGCCATCGTTCACTGTCCTAAAAATGAACTAATTTGATATAAATCCCTTCAGCTGTTTTGAAGTATCACATTTTCACCAGCCATGACAGGTTTCACATCGATTGGTGAAGCAGTTTCAGAGAAGGAATTTTTTTTTTATATCAGCTTTCAAGCTAATAGGGCTGCCATACCACATGACATATGACCTTTAAAAATGTACACTGCATATGCATGAGTATGGGATCACGTTTGTGAAGTTTCATGTTGATCGGATAAGGTTCGTTTTTCTGTCCAAGATGGCTGCCAAATCACGTGACCTACGACGTCATCATTTTCAAACTGTATGCAACAGTGCTGTTCGATGATATTTGTAAAATCTCACATCGATAGGGTGAGTGGTTTCAGAGATATAATTATTTAATATTTTCCTTCAATTAAATTTCGATTCAAGTTATTGTGTGTTCTTTCTCGTTATCGTGTGTTCTTTCTCCTTATAGTGTGTTCTTTCTGCTTATTGTGTGTTCTTTCTCCTTAGTGTGTGTTCTTTCTCCTCATTGTGTGTTCTTTCTGCTTATTGTGTGTTCTTTCTCCTTATTGTGTGTTCTTTCTTCTTATTGTGTGTTCTTTCTTCTTATTGTGTGTTCTTTCTCCTTATTGTGCGGTCTCTTGCTCTCCTTATTGTGCGGTCTCTTGCTCTCCTTAGTGTGCGTTCTCTTGCTCTCCTTATTGTGCGTTCTCTTGCTCTCCTTATTGTGCATTCTCTTGCTCTCCTTGTGCGTTCTCTTGCTCTCCTTATTGTGCGTTGTCTTGCTCTCCTTATTGTGCATTCTCTTGCTCTCCTTATTGTGCGTTCTCTTGCTCTCCTTGTTGTGCGTTATCTTGCTCTCCTTGTTGTGCGTTCTCTTGCTCTCCTTGTGCGTTCTGTTGGTCTCCTTGTTGTGCGTTCTGTTGCTCTCCTTGTTGTGCGTTCTCTTGCTCTCCTTTTTGTGTGTTCTCTTGCTCTCCTTGTTGTGCGTTCTCTTGCTCTCGTTATATTGTGTGTTCTCTTGCTCTCGTTATATTGAGTGTTCTCTTGCTCTCCTTGTGCGTTCTCTTGCTCTCCTTATTGTGCGTTCTCTTGCTCCTTGTTGTGCGGTCTCTTGCTCTCCTTGTTGTGCGTTCTCTTGCTCTCCTTGTTGTGCGTTCTCTTGCTCTCCTTGTGCGTTCTCTTGCTCTCCTTATTGTGCGTTCTCTTGCTCCTTGCTGTGTGTTCTGTTGCTCTCCTTGTGCGTTCTCTTGCTCTCCTTGTGCATTATCCTGCTCTCCTTGTTGTGCGTTCTCTTGCTCTCATTATATTGTGCGTTCTCTTGCTCTCCTTGTGCGTTCTCTTGCTCTCCTTATTGTGCGTTCTCTTGCTCTCCTTTTTGTGTGTTCTCTTGATCTCCTTGTGCGTTCTCTTGCTCTCGTTATGTTGTGTGTTCTCTTGCTCTCGTTATATTGAGTGTTCTCTTGCTCTCCTTGTGCGTTCTCTTGCTCTCATTATTGTGCATTCTCTTGCTTCTTGTTGTGCGTTATCTTGCTCTCCTTGTTGTGCGTTCTCTTGCTCTCCTTGTTGTGCGTTCTCTTGCTCTCCTTATTGTGCGTTCTCTTGATCTCCTTGTTGTGCGTTCTCTTGATCTCCTTGTTGTGCGTTCTCTTGCTCTCCTTGTGCATTATCTTTCTCTCCTTGTTGTGCGTTCTCTTGCTCTCTTTGTTGTGCGTTCTCTTGCTCTCCTTATTGTGCGTTGTCTTGCTCTCCTTATTGTGCGTTCTCTTGCTCTTGTTGTTGTGTGTTCTCTTGCTCTCGTTATATTGTGTGTTGAGGTGAAGAGGATGTGGATAGCAATAAATGTGTTGGTGTAGCGGCTACCGCTGGGTTTTCACAATCGCCTTGCACCTATCAAGGACGCGGAGCGATCACCATGCCGGGCTCGTCCAGGACGCCCGGGCAGGCCCGCGCTCAACTTGCCAGGCCTCGGTCGGGACGCCCGGGCATGCCCGGGCAGGCTCGCCCTCAACTTGCCAGGCCGCAGCCAGGACGCTGGGCCACGCCCCCTCTCGCCTTTCCTGGGCAAACGCTCCGGGATAATAGGTATATATATTGCTGCCCGATAAACGGGCTTTTCAGAGTGCCTGAGTGTTTGGTTTGATTAAAGCAACTCGGATGAATTCCAGCTTTTTGTCGCGTCCATGCTTCCGATCGACGTGGGAGCCCCAGCTCCTTCATTGGTGACCTACCGACATGGACACGGCAGTCGCCCTTAAACTGCCTACCTTCTTTGAGGCTCACGCGGCGGTTTGGTTCGCACAGGCGGATTCCCTGTTCGCCCTGCAAGGCATCACGGCCGACGACACCCGCTTCCACCATGTGGTAGCAGCGCTCGGTTCGGCCACCGCGGCCCGCGCCCTGAGCCTCCTCGAGAGCCCGCCAGCCGCTGACAAATACGGCGCAATTAAGAAGCTTCTCCTCGACGCTTTCGCCCTCCCATCGGCGGAGCGCGCACGGCGCCTGCTCGACCTGCCCGAGCTCGGCGACACGCGCCCTTCCGAGCGAATGGACTACATGCTTTCACTGCTCGGCGAGCACTCTCCGGCATTCCTGTTCCGGGAGCTGTTCCTCCGTCAGCTGCCTAACCCGGTACGCCTCGCCCTGGCAAGCACGACGATCACAGATCCCCGGGCCCTTGCCAGAGAAGCCGACAAGATCTCCACCGCAGGACAGCGCATCGCAGCGGCGACATGGGACCCACCGCCGTCCGACGCAACACCCATGGCGCCCGAGCACCCGGCACGGTCGACGACCGAACTGCCGACGCAATTGGCGGCCGCGACACCGAGCCGACCACCTCCAGCACGACGACCGGGGCCTCCACCTGACCAAGCGTGGTGTTACTATCATGCCAGGTTCGGACAGAAGGCCCGGACATGCCGACCCCCGTGCACCTTCGGCAGGCCGGGAAACGGCCGGGCCGGCGTTCATTACCAGCCATGAGCGCCGGCCACACGGGCAACTTACTGTTCATCACGGATAAAGCGTCCGGACGGCGCTTCCTGTGCGACACCGGCGCCCAACTGAGCGTCATACCCGCCTCTGACCAGGACAGGCAATCCGCGGTTTGCGGCCCCTCATTGGTTGCGGCCAACGGATCGACCATCCGCACCTTCGGCCCGCGCAACGTCACCCTCTGCTTCAGCGGCCAACGCTTTGCTTGGACGTTTGTAACCGCAAACGTGCCCATGGCTCTGCTAGGCGCCGACTTCCTCTGCGCACACGGACTGCTGGTGGACGTCCAACGGCGTCGTTTAATCAACGCCGAAACCTTCAGCTCCCTGGTATGCACATTGAGCAGCTCCGCGCCGACCGAGCTGGCATGCGCCGTCCCGGCGGCGAACGAGTTTGCTCGGCTGCTCACGGAGTTCCCGGCCCTCACGCGGCCGACGTTTTCGGCCGTCGCAGTACGGCATGGGATCGAGCACCACATACCAACCACGGGCCCGCCGGTCTACGCCAGGGCCCGCCGCCTTGACCCAGCCAAGCTCGCCGTGGCGAAGGCCGAATTCGACGCGTTGGAGCACCTCGGCATCGTGCGGCGCTCCGATAGCGCGTGGGCCTCGCCACTGCACATCGTGCCAAAGCCGGGGGGTGGATGGCGCCCGTGTGGCGACTACCGCCGTCTCAATGACGCTACCACCCCCGACAGGTACCCGATCCCGCATATCCAAGACTTCTCCGCCCGTCTGGCGGGACGGGTCATTTTTTCGAAAATTGATCTCATGCGGGGATATCACCAGGTACCTGTCAGGGCGGCCGACGTCCCTAAAACGGCAGTCATCACGCCGTTCGGCTTATTCGAATTCTTGCGGCTGCCGTTTGGTCTCAAGAACGCGGCTCAGGCGTTCCAGCGCTTGATGGACGGCGTGCTGCGTGACCTGCCGTTCCTTTTCGTTTACCTGGACGACATCCTCGTCGCCAGCACGTCCCGGGCCGAGCACCTCCTCCACCTCCGAACACTGTTCGGGCGCCTCAGCGAGCACGGCCTCATCGTCAACCCGGCCAAATGCCACTTCGGCATGACGGCCGTTGATTTTTTGGGCCACCACATCACCAAGAACGGGGCCGTGCCGCTGCCAACCAAGGTCGAGGCCATCACCACGTTCCCGCGTCCCCGCACCATAAAGGCCCTGCAGGAATTCCTGGGAATGGTGAATTTTTATCACCGCTTCGTGCCCCGCACTGCTCAACTCATGCGGCCCCTCTACGAAGCCCTCCGGGGCAAGCCGGCCAAGCACGACATCGCCTGGTCCGCAGCAATGGATGCGGCCTTCCAAAGCTCAAAGCGGGCCCTCGCCGACGCAACACTGCTCGCTCACCCGGTGCTCAACGCTCCCATCGCCCTCACCACGGATGCCTCCGACTACGCGGTGGGCGCCGTACATGAGCAATGGGTGAACGGGGTTTGGCAGCCACTCGCTTTTTTTCAGCCGGCAGCTCCCGCCGAACGAGCTCAAATACAGCACGTTTGACCGGGAGCTCCTCGGTCTACACCTGGCCGTCCGCCATTTCCGCCACCTCCTGGAGGGCCGAACTTTCACGGCGTTCGTCGACCACAAGCCGTTGGTTTACGCCATGGCCAAGGTCAGGGAGCCGTGGTTGGCCCGCCAACAGCGCCACCTCTCCGCCGTGTCGGAGTTTACCACGGACATCCGGCACGTCGCCGGCAAAAACAACGCCGTGGCCGACTGTCTTTCCCGGGCCAGCGCGAACGCGGTCCACCTGGGCGTGGACTTTGCGCTTATGGCGGCGGACCAAACCACCGACACCACGGTGCAAGCCCTCCGGGCGGCGGACACGGGCCTCCGCCTGGCCGACATCCCCTTCGCGGACACTGTCCTGCTCTGCGACGTCTCCCAAGGCCAGCCTCGCCCCATCGTGCCCGTCACCTGGCAACGCCGCATCTTCGCCTCCCTCCACGGCCTTTCCCACCCGGCCGGAAAGCTTCCCAGAAGCTGGTGTCGGCGCGATTCGTCTGGCACGGCCTTCGTCGGGACGTCCGCGATTGGACCAGCACCTGCACGGCCTGCCAACGGGCCAAGGTCCACCGACACACCCAGGCCCCGCTGGCACCTTTCACCGTGCCCGAACGACGTTTCGACCACATCAACATGGATCTGGTGGGCCCCCTCCCCCCGTCACGGGGGTTCACACACCTGCTCACCATGGTGGACAGGACCACCAGGTGGCCGGAGGCCGTTCCCCTCGTCTCCACCACCACCGCCGACGTGGCGCAGGCTTTCATCGCCACCTGGGTCGCCCGCTTCGGCGCACCGGCGGACATCTCGTCAGACCGCGGACCACAGTTCACCTCCGAGCTGTGGGGCGCGGTCGCCCGCAACCTGGGGGTCAAGCTCCACCGTACTACGGCCTACCACCCCCAAGCAAACGGGTTGTGCGAGCGATTCCACCGCTCCATGAAGGCCGCGCTCATGGCCGGCCTTCAAGACGGCGGTTGGGCCGACCGGCTGCCGTGGGTCCTTTTGGGCCTCCGCACGGCCCCCAAGGAGGACCTCCAGGCATCCACCGCCGAGCTTGTCTATGGCCAGGCGCTACGCGTCCCGGGCGAATTTGTGCCCGACGCTACCAGTCCCTGGTCCGCAGCTCACCAGCGCTCGGACCTCCAGGAGGCCGCCCGACGGTTTGCCCCCGTGCCAACATCCCACCACGGCGACCCCCAGTCCTACGTCCCCCCAGCACTTCGCACAGCGGAGTATGTTTTTGTGCGTCACGACGCACATCGGGGGCCACTCCGGCCGCCGTACGACGGGCCCTTCCGGGTGCTGCGACGGGACGACAAGTCGTTCGTCATCGACATCGGCGGCAGGTCGGACCGGATTGCGGTGGACCGCCTCAAGCCGGCGCACGTGGACGTCGACCACCCACCACGGGTGGCCCTTCCGCCGCGGCGAGGCCGCCCCCCGTCCACGGTGCCCCCCACTCGACCGCCCACCACCACACCGGACCCCCTCCCACGACCCGCCAGGGGTCGCTTCGGCCGGGTCATCAGGACCCCCCTCAAATTGACCCTGCCGGTGCAAGTCGATTCTGGGGGGACGTGTGTAGCGGCTACCACTGGGTTTTCACAATCGCCTTGCACCTATCAAGGACGCGGAGCGATCACCATGCCGGGCTCGTCCAGGACGCCCGGGCAGGCTCGCCCTCAACTTGCCAGGCCGCAGCCAGGACGCTGGGCCACGCCCCCTCTCGCCTTTCCTGGGCAAACGCACCGGGATAATAGGTATATATATTGCTGCCCGATAAACGGGCTTTTCAGAGTGCCTGAGTGTTTGGTTTGATTAAAGCAACTCGGATGAATTCCAGCTTTTTGTCGCGTTCATTCTTCCGATCGACGTGGGAGCCCCAGCTCCTTCATTGGGAACATTATCCGTGAAGTTGTTTTTGCAAACAAAGTTGAAAACGCCTTCGGATCGTGCCCACTATGGAGCTCTTGCAATAGATCGCAATTCACTGAACAAATCTGAAGGATCAATATCTTTGGAGTCGCCATGTTGTAAAGCTTTCTCTTGGTTGAGGAAATGTGCTACCATTTGCTTTCACTCACACCACACACAACTGCATGGTGTGCCTATTGGTTGTGCAGTACTTGCCAACACACGCACCCACACAACGTCTGACTTTGCCTTATGACATTTTGACCCAATTATTCATGAATGTTCTCTAGTCTCATAAGGGTTTCTTGAAAATTTGATGAGCTCAATTGGTGAAGATGTTATGGTGTGGGGACACGCACGCATGCACACACGCTTTATTTACAGGTATATGCTGTTTGTCTTCTTACTTGATGCTCAGCAGAAAACAGGACTGAGCACGAATAAACCGCTGGGAGGCGATGGCAAACCACCCGGTATAACCTTTGCCAATAAACTGCATCGGCAGCACCAAGGCTCTGTAAAGAGTACCGTATATACTTATCATATGTATATACAGTCATGTGAAAAAGTAAGTACACCCCATGTAAAGTTTTGACTTTTTCAACATATTTCAACATATAGCTAATTGATCTTCATTTCAACAATATTGATAGATAAAGGTGATATAATATAACAAATATCATGAAACATTTACATTTTGTAGTCCATTGTATAATTTAAATAAACATAAATGCAAATTTCGCATGTGGAAAAAGTAAGTACACCCCGACATTTATCACTACTTCATATACCTAAAATTAGAATCAGGTGCACCAGCTCAGGTGCAAATGATTAGAACATCGTTGGAGAGGATCTTGGAGGAACCTGTCTTATTTAAACCTCAGACATTTAGTTTGGTTTGCTCTTTGTTGTTGAAGTGTGCAGCGTCACCATGCCGAGATAAAAAGAGCTCTCTGAGGCCTTCAGAAAGAAGGTTATAGATGCCTACGAGTCTGGGAAGGGATTTAAAAAGATCTCCAAACAATTTGAAATCAATCATTTGACTGTCCGGAAGATCATCTACAAGTGGAGAAGATTCAAAACAACTGCCAACTTGTTCAGGCCAGGCCGCCCCAGCAAGTTCAGCCCGAGAGCAGACCGCAAGATGCTGAAAGAAGTCTCGAAGAACCCCAGAATGTCATCACGGGACCAACAGGTAGCTCTTGCCACTGTTGATGTCAAAGTGCATGAGTCTACCATTAGAAAGAGGCTGCACAAATTTGATCTACATGGGAGGTGTGCGAGGAGGAAACCTTTGCTCTCCAGAAAGAACACCTTGGCAAAGACCAGCACTTCTGGAACAATGGGCTCTGGACAGATGAGTCAAAGGTGGAGCTATTTGGCCACAGTACCAGAAGACATGTTTGGCGAAAACCAAAAACAGCATTTGACCACAAGAACCTGATACCAACTGTAAAGCATGGTGGTGGAAATATTGTGGTTTGGGGCAGCTTTGCTGCATCAGGGCCTGGGTAGCTCACCATCATAGAATCCACTATGAATTCTTCATTGTACGAGAGGGTGCTTGAGGATAATGTGAGGCTATCTTTCGGAAAGTTGAAGCTCAACCGAAGGTAGACCTTGCAACATGACAATGACCCTAAACATACCAGTAAACCACCAAGGAATGGCTGAAAAGAAAGAAATGGAGGGTTCTGGAATCGTCAAGGCAAAGCCCGGATCTCAATCCCATCGAGATGTGGGGGGATTTGAAATGAGCTGCGCATGCAAGAAACCCCTCAAACATCGCACAGCTGAAAGAATTCTGCATGGAGGAGTGGGCAAAAATTTCTCCCAGTTTATGTCAGAGACTGGTAGACTTATAAGAAACGCCTTCTTGAGGTTGTTTCTGCCAAAGGGGGAAATACCACCTATTGGAGCCAAGGGTGTGCTTACTTTTTCCACATGCGAAATTTGCATTTATGTTTATTTAAATTACTAGGGCGTGCCCGTACGTGCGTGCCCGTACGTGCTTGCCCGTACGTGCTTGCAAAAGGAAAAAAGTTTTGAAACCACGTGCCAGAATTACGATTATTCGCAATTTAGTTTTAATGGCCAATTATTCAATTATCGCAAACGTATTTTGTCTTTTCGCAAGGACAAACAAAGAAAAGAGAAGAGAACAACAACAACAACAACAAAAAAAAAATTTTGACACCACGTGTCAGAAACGACCACAGAATACGGAGCAAGAAAATATAGGCGAATGTGAGAGACCATAACTTGGGAAGCACAAATTCTCAATATTAAATTATTAACCTATCATCTTTAATAGAACTATAATAGACCAATTAAACTAACGGTTGTTTTTATTTTCTTGTTTTTGGCAAAGTTAACATCCAGAGAGGCTGTGTATAGGCCAATCCCCCCCCCCCCCCCCCCCTCTATTTACATGAAATGGTTTGGTCCATTCGCAAAGCCAAAGCGAACGGCTTGCGAGTACGGTGACCATACCTTGGGAACCACTTGTCCGATTAATTTCAAACCTTGAAAAGGCACATCCTCGGGTCCCCAGCAATATACCTGGCAAGTTTCAAGTATATCGGACCGGTAGTTGTCGAGAAACAGCGGTCGCATACAGACAGACACACACACACACACACACACACACACACACAGAGATTGCTGGAATTATATAGAGATACAATGGACTACAAAATGTAAATGTTTCATGATATTTGTTATATTATATCACCTTCATCTATCAATATTGTTGAAATGAAGATCAAATAGCTGTATGTTGAAATATGTTGAAAAAGTCAAAACTTTACATGGGGTGTACTTACTTTTTCACGTCACTGTATCTTAAAGTATCCGGACTTGTGTGTTGTATCAGTGTATCGTGCTCCTTTAACTGGAATGTTGTTACGTGTGGCCTCTAGCACTAGGCCTCTACGGCTGTGCACATCATCCTGTGGCTTTGCTGACAGCAGTTGAACAGCATAATCCGTATAGCTGACGTTCTAGGACGGGCTGAATGCCAAGACGCTAGGCGTCTGGATTTGGGTTTAGTAAGATGGCGGTGTTGTAAAACTTTCTGGAATAAAATAAATTGCAAATATTGACCGTCAATAAACGGGTTTTAATGCTGGTAGCGTTTGGATCAAGGATGGCCATGCTGAATTGACATTAACCATGACCTCAACTGCAATGGCAGATTACCTAAACTAAACTGATTGGCTAAAACTGATTACTGCATAGTATGATATGTCAAAAAGTCGTGAATGAGTCGGGAGGTGACGAGAACAAGACACTTAAGAGTTTGGTTCAGATCCAGATCCGGCCTATCTATGGGATGTAAAACATAAACTGTTCAGCTTTGGTGTTTTTGAGGTAAGTTGTCCCACCAGGTACACAGGCTCCTTTGGTTGAGGAGCGCACAGCTGAAATGCATTGACCGAGGAGGCTGTCCAGCTTCCTCCTTGAGGTTGTAGCCCTCCATCCCTTCCTTACACCTTACACCTTCCTTGCTGCAAGGCCCACATTGACATGGTTTGATGACCTCCCTTAAACCAATGTCACTTAAGGCTGATAAGCTGTTTTAAACTCTTCACTGTCGAAGCACTTTCTTGGCAAGGGTTACACTGGGTGGTTTGCCATTGCGTTCCAATTACTATGAGGACGATCATTTATTCCATAGCAGCAGACGGGATGCCCTCACGTCCATCCGAGAGACGTTGGGATTCGAACTCGAGGCTCCAAACGTTGAAATTGTCAATCACAGCAGCGTGACTCGTGTATGGGTGAACAATGGCCTAAAATGTCCCTATTGTTGGGCTGACTTAGGAGTATGGGGTGTGCAGTCGAAATTCTTGGAAGTTGTGCCAGCATGAGACACACCTGGGGGAGGAGGTGCAAGAAGCATGGGTAACCGTGAAATGCCACGTTCCGTTTTCATCAAGAACGACCTCGAATGTCCCCAGGTACCCGCGGTGGAACGACCTTGTGCAGGGTTTGTCGTTGCCTTTTTTTAGCACGTGATTTGTGAACATACCGAGCACACGTGGCGGTGATTTGGCGACGTCTGTCCCTTTATCGAGAGGTTTGGAACGACCCAAGTCCAAGCTTCAAGAAGACCTGCACAAAGGAGCGGCCGAGTCTTCCAACCTGCTTACTTCTGAAAAGGGAATTAAAGCAGGAGGCCATTTGGCCCGTCATGCCTGCACTACATGAATTGAATAAGACATGACATCAAATGTTGCACCATTTTCCTTCGGATGAGGTGATTTTGTGTTACATTTCAAGGAAGGCCTATTTGTCGACATTACACTGGATTATGGCTAAGAGTAAGGAGGTCCGGCCCTGTATAAAACGATGTTGAACTGAACTGTATAAGCATTCGTTGACGTCACCGAAACGCCATGCGCCAATTCGCAGCCTGTAAGTGCGCATGCGCGTTCAGAAGGCTTGCACAGTTGCACTTGCACGCGGCAGGACACCGGAAGGCACGTGACCGGCAGTAGCTCACCGTCAGACTCGGATGTTCCAATGACTTGACAAAAAAATACCCGCCTAAAACAGAAATCTCGATGGATCACATTTTTAATAGATTTATGCATCACGTCACCAAAAGTATATCTTTTTCCGAGACATTACTTTAATGTTTCTTTCGTTTACTTCACGTTTCTCACACAATGAATTACGCGGTAGTAGAAGAAGAAGATTCAGAACGGGAAGATGTTCGACCCGTCGAGATTGAGTAATGCTGCCCACTCATAAACTCCCTATCCCCACTGCTTCAGTGCTTCGACATACCGACTACCGGTACCTACTACCTATCCACCGTCACTACAACCTTTTCCAGCAAGAGCACATAACCACTCTGAGAGGAACCATACGTGAAGCACTCTTTTTTCAGTTTTCTGCATTATCGCAGCATTCACGTTAAATATTACCGAGCGCATGGTAATCGTTTAAAGTTTGGCACGACATCTGGATTTAACTTATAACCCAAGTCAAAAAGGCGATATAATGAGTTTAACCGTGATTATGAAACCAATAAAGGCGAATTCGTCGAAATGACGTCGAAGAGCCTGGAACTTGCGGTAAATCGCGCGCAGGCGCATTGTCACATCCTCACACGTCATGCGCATTGACGACGATACGTATATGAATTGCCATTGGTCGAAGTAGGTCACGTGCTCGTGGAACTTTCTGGAACGCAGCCGCGTCTATAAAGGCAGTTCGCACCGACGCCACGAGGTCGCGTTTTCCATCGGCAGCGAACGAATAGTCATCCTCAGGTTTCTGGAAAGCGGCTTCTTGCTTTGTCGTCTTGTTTGGCCTTTCCGAGCGGCTTTTTGTTACCATAATTCTTGTGTGTTTTGTTTGGGTGCTTTAATGTTTTTCTTCACGCGTGTCAGTCGATGCTTTTGAATGTAGGCCTATTAATGTATTATTTAAATACTTCAATTAAGAAATTATCTCAGCTGCTAGATTATTTATTTATTTTTCTGTAATACGGTAATTGTAGAATGATTTTTTTTGATGGTTTTGTGAGATTTGTTTTTTGTACGATTTGGTTTTTTTTTTTAATTGATCGTAGTTTGATTCGTTCATTGCGGAGCAAATTTAATACAAAACCGATTTTTTTTTGTGGTTAATGGGCTCTGGATGTGGTAGCCGACACACGTGGCGCGTAAAAAAAAAATGGCGTCTGCGATCTTGTCGCGTGAATGTTATTCAAAACACCCCCTCCCTTTCCCCTCTTTGTCTTTTTGGTGACGTCACTCGCTCTCAACTCTTCGAATATGTACTACTTTTTTTTTTTTTACCAAACGCATGTTGCTTTTGCTGCTGAGTGTGGATTGTTTAAATTAAATGCTTTTGAAAGTTTCGATGTCATCGCCCTCCTTTTCGCTTCGGTCCTGATGTGTTATCATGGCAACATGACTCGCCCACGTGACTAGCTCTAACATTGCCATGGAGTCTTTGTTTGCTCGCTGCTTGTGCTGGAAGGTGTGGTTTCCTTGTTCACCTGGTGTGATGTGCATTTTGCAGAAACCCCACCACCATGTCGAAAGGACCGGCAGTAGGTATTGATTTGGGTACCACTTACTCGTGCGTCGGAGTATTCCAGCATGGCAAGGTGGAGATCATTGCCAACGACCAAGGCAACCGAACCACGCCCAGCTACGTGGCGTTTAACGACTCAGAGCGGCTCATTGGTGATGCTGCCAAGAACCAAGTGGCCTTGAACCCCACAAACACCATATTTGGTATGCGTTGTCTCAGGATTTGGTGTTTATAATTGCAAATGGCAAATCCTCCATTGATTGCTGACACGCCATTAGAAACCAAGGCAATTTGAGTCTATTCCAGCAGGATGTTTTTGCCACCTGTTGGGCCGCTGTCTTGGGATATTAATCTGCTGAGTCTCCACAGTGGATCTTCTACCAATAAGTTTCCACTACTAATTACTGCAGCTACATTGTGTGCTATCATGGTTGCCTACACTTTATAGGCCATTGTGTTGAAGCTAACCCCCGCTCTGGTGGGGAAAATGGCCTTAAAGCGATCATTCATTTTCATTCATTCATTGTGTGCTATCATGGTTGCCTAGACTTTTTTTTTTTTTTTTTTTGGTAAAATTGTGCAGCTATTTGTTAAATATATAGGCCATTGTGTGTTGTCGTGGTTGCCTAGACTTTATAGGCCATTGTGTGTTATGGTTGTCTCGACCTATTATTTTTGGTAAAATTGTGCAGCTATTTGTTAAATATATAGGCCATTGTGTGTTGTCGTGGTTGCCTAGACTTTATAGGCCATTGTGTGTTATGGTTGTCTCGACCTATTATTTTTGGTAAAATTGTGCAGCTATTTGTTAAATATATAGGCCATTGTGTGTTGTCATGGTTGCCTAGACTTTATATGCCATTGTGTGTTGTGGTTGCCTAGACTTTTATATGCCATTGTGTGTTATGGTTGTCGACTTATTATTTTTGGTAAAATTGTGCAGCTATTTGTTAAATATATAGGCCATTGTGTGTTGTCATGGTTGCCTAGACTTTGTCGGCCATTGTGTGGCCCGCTGTGTGCCATCATGGTTGCCTAGACTTTATAGGCCATTGTGTGCTATCATGGCTGCCTAGACTTTGTAGGCCATTGTGTGGCCCGCTGTGCTATCAGTATCATGGTTGCCTGGACTTTATAGGCCATTGTGTGCTATCATGGTTGCCTAGACTTGTTATTGCTATTTATTTATTTTTTTGGTAAAATTGTGTAGCTACTGGTTAAACATGTATGTATATATGCCATGTGACACACTGGTAACCAGTGCCTTGTGATTTGCAGATGCAAAGCGTCTGATTGGTCGCCGCTTTGAAGACAACATTGTTCAAACGGACATCAAGCATTGGCCCTTCAATGTTGTCAGCGATTCTGGAAGGCCCAAGGTGGAAGTGGAGTACAAGGGTGAGACGAAGTCTTTTTACCCAGAGGAAATCTCCTCAATGGTGCTCACAAAAATGAAGGAAATTGCCGAGGCTTACCTGGGCAAGGTGTGTACATCCATTTTTTAAAAGTAATTTATTTTCTTCCTTTACTCGGCCTTTGGCCATTGCTCAGGTTGACGTTTTTATTATTTATTTATTTTATTTTCCCTTTTTCCTCCTCCTCCTCCTCCTCCCCCAGGCCGTCGCCAATGCGGTGGTGACCGTGCCGGCGTACTTCAACGACTCTCAGCGTCAGGCCACCAAAGATGCCGGCACCATTGCTGGCCTGAACGTGCTTCGCATCATCAACGAACCGACCGCTGCCGCGATTGCCTACGGTCTCGACAAGAAGGTTCGCCTGGTGGTTGCATTTTGGCCTTGGGTTTAAAAAGCTTTCGCGATGATGATGCTTGAAGATCCATTCGCAGTCTCAACCAGACGCCTTCGGGCAAATGTTGGGGAACGGCCTTCCTTGGATGTCTGAGCGACGCTTCCCTTCGTCCTATCTGCACCGATTTGTTTAAAAACGCTAGGCTTGCTGCTCCTTGTTGTTGTTGTTTTTAGGTTGGTGGTGAGCGAAACGTGCTCATCTTTGACCTGGGCGGCGGTACATTTGACGTGTCCATCCTCACGATCGAGGACGGCATCTTCGAGGTGAAGTCGACGGCTGGTGATACCCATCTGGGTGGTGAGGACTTCGACAACCGCATGGTGAACCATTTCATCCAAGAGTTCAAGCGGAAGTACAAGAAGGACATATCGGACAACAAGCGTGCGGTGCGGCGGCTCCGCACCGCATGTGAGCGTGCAAAGAGAACCCTGTCGTCGTCCACGCAGGTATTGAATACCCGATGACTGGCTACTTCCTTTGTTTGCTCCCCGGGGGGTTTTTTGTTTTTTCTTTATTTCCCCCGATTAGCTTCGCTGTATCCTTGCAGGCGAGCATCGAGATCGACTCGCTTTATGAAGGAACCGACTTCTACACGTCCATAACCCGTGCGCGCTTTGAGGAGCTCAACGCGGACCTGTTCCGTGGCACGCTCGAGCCCGTGGAGAAGTCTCTACGCGACGCGAAGCTCGACAAGGCGCAGATGCACGACATCGTGCTCGTAGGAGGCTCGACTCGAATCCCCAAGATCCAGAAACTGCTGCAAGACTTCTTCAATGGCAAGGAGCTGAACAAGAGCATCAATCCCGACGAGGCTGTGGCCTATGGGGCCGGTGAGTTTTTGGGAGTTCGAGTGTGTTTGAGAATGGACTCGTTGCTATGATGATGATTTTAAATCTCCATTCGCAGTCTCAACCAGACGCTTTCGGGCGCATGTTGGGGAATCTCCTTCCTTGGATGTCTGAGCGACGTGAATGTTTGTTTATTTATTTTGCTATCGAGTTTTCAGCGTTCCAATGGCTGCTGTTTATTTCCCTCCAGCGGTGCAGGCCGCCATCCTCTCCGGCGACAAGTCTGAGAACGTGCAGGACTTGCTGCTCCTCGACGTGACTCCTCTGTCTCTGGGCATCGAGACGGCCGGTGGAGTCATGACCGCCTTGATCAAGCGAAACACGACCATTCCTACCAAGCAGACGCAAACGTTCACGACCTACTCTGACAATCAGCCCGGTGTGCTCATCCAGGTAATGTCTACGTTTCTCGGCACTATCCCGTGTCCCTTCCCCTCATTCGACCTATCGCGTTCTGTTGCTATGATGATGATTTCAATCTCCATTCGCAGTCTCAACCAGACGCCGTCGGGCGCATGTTGGGTATTTCCTTCCTTGGATGTCTGAGCGACCTTGGTCTTGATGTTTAATTATTTATTTTTGTATCGCGTTTTCAGCATTTCGATGGCTGCTTACAAAAAAGTTGAGGCCCTCACTAAGAAATCGATTATTTCTTTCCTTGATGCGTTCATCTCAGGTGTATGAAGGTGAGAGAGCCATGACCAAAGACAACAACCTCCTTGGGAAGTTCGAACTGACCGGCATCCCACCCGCGCCGCGCGGAGTGCCACAGATCGAGGTCACTTTTGACATCGACGCAAACGGCATTTTGAACGTCTCTGCTGTGGATAAGAGCACCGGAAAAGAGAACAAGATCACTATTACCAACGATAAAGGTTCGGTTCAGAATGCACGTGTCTGGCCGAGGTACAAGTTTTAAAAAAGAGGCCATTTTTGAATGTGGGACGGTAAAGTGTTTTTCTCGCTGTGATGACTCTCAAATTCCATCATTCGCAGTCTCAACCAGATACCTTCGGGTGCATGTTGGGGAACGGCCTTCCTTGGATGTCTGAGCGAGAATTGCATAGTTTTTTAATTTGCGCAGTTGTAGTTTGTTGGGTTCCTTGACCTTGGTTCCCTTCCCAGGTCGTCTGAGCAAGGAGGACATCGAGCGTATGGTCCAGGAAGCGGAGCGCTACAAGTCTGAAGACGAGCAACAAAGGGACCGCATCTCCTCGAAGAATGCTCTCGAGTCCTACGCGTTCAACATCAAGTCGACGGTGGAAGACGAGAAGATGCAGGGCAAGATCTCCGACGACGACAAGAAGAAGATCCTGGATAAATGTAACGAAGTTTTGGCCTGGCTGGACAAGAACCAGGTGATTATGACTGCCGGCGCCCGTAAAAGCGCGCCCTTCTTTGTGCGGTTAGCCGAGGGCAAAGTTGATGTGCTTCTCTTCTGCAGATGGCTGAAAAAGAAGAGTTCGAACATCAGCAGAAGGAGCTGGAGAAGCTCTGCAATCCCATCATCACAAAGCTTTACCAAGGAGCAGGTGGCGTTCCAGGAGGCTTCCCAGGTGCAGGCCCGACCGGTGGCGCTTCCACTGGGGGATCATCTGGACCAACCATTGAAGAAGTTGATTAGATGCAACCTCCCGGACGTCTTGAATTTTCTTAAGTCGTGTTGTCCATTGTCTGCCAGTTTTACATCTGATGTTTGCACTTGTTAGGGGGTTTTTTTTATATACATAGTGTTTGTTTACCTTTGAGCCACCATGTGTAACACGACGCCATGTTTTGCTGTTTGTACTTCACGCTACCTGATGGGACCACATTGTGTTTGCCAACGTCCTAAAGTTGTAACTTTACCATTATTTAAAATAAACCTGTTTTGAAGCATGTTTTTGGCTTTTGAGGTTCCACTTTCTGTGCTTCCTGTTTGGTAATGGTAACCTGTTAACCAAGTTGATAACACCCCTCAAGGATGCTCCTTTGCCAGTGAGTGTCTGGATTAAACAATAATTAGAATAGCATCCTTAAATGGGTATTATTGGTGTTCAAACTGCTGTACAACAACAGGCATTTTAAGGCCATTTTCCCCGATAGAGCGGGGGTTAGCCTTGGTGCCCATGACGATCTTCTCCATTTTGCCCTATTTTCTGCATCTCTCCTTGTTAACCCACTTGCCCGCATTTCTTCTTCCACCATCTTTAGCCAAGTCTTTCTCGGTCTTCCCCATCCTCTACTTCCTTCTACATTCATTTCCATCACTCTTCTCAACCAGTCACTTTCATCCTTCCTCAACACATGACCAAACCATCTCAACCTGTTCCTCTTCACAGCATCAATCACAGGCTCTATTCCCATCATCTTTTGCAATTCATCATTTGTCTTCCTCTCTCAACGATACTCCACACATCCACAGAACCATTCGCATTTCCACCCTTTCCAGCCTTCGTTGCTGCTCTACGTTCATTACCCATGTCTCGCTCCCATAAATCATAACACTTCTCACCCATGCAGCATACACTTCCCTTCAGCTTCATGCCGTCTCCAAGATCCAACATTTCCTCCATCTGCAGCTCCCTCTGTGCACACCTTGCACTTGAATGTAGCTGCCACACTGGTTAATGACCCTCTCAGACCACTACATTTTTGATGAACTCACAGCGCACATTGTACATTGAATGGAATTCACTCCGACACCCTTCCTGCACACGGCCACTTCCCAGTTCTTTCCACCTCACCACATGCTTTACTACTTGCCATCACCTATGTCTTTCTGGTATTCACCTTCAGACCTTTTGTCTCCATACATTCTTTCCACTTGTTCATCTTCTCCTTCAGTCTATCCATACGTTCTGCAATCAACACCAGATCATCTGCATACAACTCCCATGGTAAACCTTCCTTTACGTTTCAAGCCAGCACCTCAATCACAGCTACAAATAGTGATGGACAGGTGGACCCTTGATGCACTGCACCTTCACATCAAACTCACCACTGTTCCCGTCCTTACAGCTGTGCGCAACCTCTCGTACATTGCCATCACTACTCTGATCAACCATTCCTCCACTCACTTCCTCAATGCCCATGTCACTACTTCACGTGGAACCCTATTGAATGCTTTTGCCAGATCAACAAACCCAAGAAACAACTTCTTCCTCTTCTCCATGTACTTCTGCAACTGCCTCACAATAAAAAGCACGTCTCTCGTTCCTCTTCCTGCCATAAATCCAAACTGCATTTTGTCAATCTTCTTTCTTCCTTATCCTCTCCAACACCCTTTCCAATACCTTCATTCCATGTGCCAATAACTTTATCGCTCCTAACCTTTATAGGTTAGGTAGTTGGTACCGTACCTAGTTCAAAATGACACCATTTGCATTCTGGATGAGATTAAAATTTCCTTGATTAATTCGGTGAATTCTGTCTCAACTTCGGATATTTCCGGCCGTGAAAAACAATCCCCTACGGCCGCGAGATTTCTAAAAACATAATTCTTCGTCAATTTTAGAATATTTGACGCCGTTTTCAGCCTCTGAAATGTGGTAAAAAGCTTTTGTGAAATATTTTTTTCAAATGCTCGAATCTCATTGGTTCCGGTGTTTGGTGACGATTTTCGTTGAAGGTAACCAGGCCCGTGCGGGCCGAAGTTGGTCTTAATGTATTTTAATTACAAATTAGAGATGCATAAGATTGTGAATCAAAAAAAAAAAAAGACGGGTGAAACAAACTCCTATTGAACTTTTTCGCAATTGTTTAAGCCTAAGTTACACATAGGCAGATTTGTCGGCGACTACTGGCGACTGGAAAAATCGCCACCACCCGCCGACAATCGTAATGAAACCGTAATGGACGGTCTTCTGTAGTCGTGGTTATCCTCCCCAGGTCGGCTGCAGTCGGCAAGAGCCGCAAAGGGGCAAAATATTTTTTTAAATGTTTAAAAACGGCACGCTCAGTCGCACTCGAAAAAGATCCGCCATGCTGTCGTGATGGAACCGCCATGCTGTCGTCGGTATCCGTACTAAGACCGTAAAGCGGCCGCAACCCAGTCGCTCATAGTCTTCCGCAATCGCCCCACCAGCTAGCATGGCACAGATGCGAATGCCATACGGCCTTCCTGCGGCATCTTCCCGACTACGGGCCGACACTGTTGCGGCTGCATATCGAGTACAGAAGAACTGCCACGTCTCCCCTGCGGCTATGGGAGACTGACGACGACAGCAGTAGGACTAGTGGCGGCCGAGTTACGACTGCCTGGCGACTGCATTACGACATACCACGATCCCATGGCAAGACAGGATGGTGTGAGGGTCTCCGTGGAGTGAGGTCCTGTGGTGCCGACAAGGATATGGCTTTATTGTTTGGACTTGGGACTTTTGGGAACTTTATTTTTGGGACTTTGGTCCTTTGGAAACTTTATTTATGGGACTTGGGACCAGTGGAAATAATTTGTTGGACTTTATTTCCATTCTCTCTCCCTGCAGAAAAGTTTGATTATTACATTACAATGATACAACTTTATTAACTTTCTTATTGTACATCAAACATCTTTATGCTTCATGTCATACATCATTGAAATGAATAAAGTGAAATGTAAAATAGAGAAATAAAGATTTAAAAAGTTGTGTGAATCGTCTCCAGACTCCAATCGCCGGCGGTCTTATTGCAGTCTTGCGGACGTCGGAGTAAACCGCCATCCGGGCCCAATGCAGTCGCCGCGATCCGCCATCGGTCGTAATCTAGCCGCCAGACTGTCGCCACGCTGCCGCCGTGCATCCGCAATGCAGTCGTCGTCGATCTTCGACAGTCGCCATCCCACTCGGGGCGTCGTCGCAATGCAGTCGCAATGTGGCCGCCTGCAGTCGCCATACTGCCGCCTGACCATATTTGACCGCCCGAAATCGCCAGTAGTCGCCGAAAAATCTTGATCGCCGGCAGTCGCCAAAATATCCGCCTATGTGTGACCGGGGCCTTATGCATACTTCCGCATCCGCAAGATGGCGGCCTCCATTGAGCGATTTGGTGCGTCAAAGCTTCGAAATTCTCAAGGGATCCAGCAAAATCTGGCTTTTCAACATAAGTACGCGTTCATTCACAACACCGGCTTCGCCAGCTAAAATACTTCAACACCAACCTCGTTCCCCGGCCCGCACGGGCCCTGGTTATCTTCAACGAAAATCGTCACCAAACACCGGAACCAATGAGATTCGAGCATTTGAAAAAGTATTTCAAAAAAGCTTTTTACCACATTTCAGAGGCTGAAAACGGCGTCAAATATTCTAAAATTGACGAAGAATTATGTTTTTAGAAATCTCGCGGCCGTAGGGGATTGTTTTTCACGGCCGGAAATATCCGAAGTTGAGACGGAATTCACTGAATTAATCAAGAAGGAAGTTTTATAAATTTTAATCTCATCCAGAATGCAAATGGTGTCATTTTGAACGAGGTACGGTACCTACTACACCTATCTACTACCAACTACCTAACCTCCTGATGCCATAGTGATGGGTAAAATAGTGACAAGAGGCTTTGGCTTTGCCGGCTCATTGCGGCTCTGCAGTCGGGTACTAGTGTATTGTTTTGTAATAACTAACAATATGCGATTATCGTTTAAATTTTGTTATTAAAAACGTCTTTGGACAAACGCCACGATAAAGCGAATTGTCCCCCGTCGCTCAGCGGAGCGAAAGGGGGACTATGGCTTTCCCCTCCGTCCGTGTGTCCGTCCGTCCGTGCGGGCGTGTGTGTGTGCGTGCGTGCGTAAGCGAAGGACCGCATTCGAATTTGGTGTGTGGGTGCAACCCACGTCAAAATCCAAGATGGCCGCCGCCATGCATGTCTGATGTCATGTATATCTGAACCTTGTAACCTGCATATCTTGAAAAATAAGCGAAGTACCAACTTCTAATCTGGTGTGTGGGTGTATCTCGGCACAAGGAAGAACGCTGTTTAAAATCGGGTCGCCACGTCAAAAGCCAAGATGGCCGCCGCCATGTATGTCTGAAACTTGTGAGATGAATATCTTGAAAAATAAGCAAAGTACCAACGTCTAATTTGGTGTGTGGGTGTATCTCGGCATAAGGAAGAACGCTATTGAAAATTGGGTCGCCACGTCAAAATCCAAGATGGCCGCCGCCATGTATCTCTGATGCCATGTATGTCTGAACCTTGTAACCTGCATATCTTGCAAAATAAGCGAAGTACCAACTTCTAATCTGGTGTTTGGGTGTATCTAGGCACAAGGAAGAACGCTATTGAAAATTGGGTCGCCACGTCAAAATCCAAGATGGCCGCCGCCATGTATGTCTGAACCTTGTGAGATGAATATCTTGAAAAATAAGCGAAGTACCAACTTCTAATTTGGTGTGTGGGTGTATCTCGGCAAAAGGAAGAACGCTATTGAAAATTGGGTCGCCACGTCAAAATCCAAGATGGCCGCCACCATATATATGTCTGAACCTTGTGAGCGAAATATCTTGAAAAATAAGCGAAGTACCAACTTCTAATTTGGTGTGTGGGTGTATCTCGGCAAAAGGAAGAAAGCTATTGAAAATTGGGTCGCCACGTCAAAATCCAAGATGGCCGCCACCATATATATGTCTGAACCTTGTGAGCGAAATATCTTGAAAAATAAGCGAAGTACCAACTTCTAATCTGGTGTGTGGGTGTATCTAGGCACAAGCAAGAAGGCTGTTTAAAATTGGGTCGCCACGTCAAAATCCAAGATGGCCGCCGCCATGTATGTCTGATGCCATGTATGTCTGAACCTTGTAACCTGCATATCTTGAAAAATAAGCGAAGTACCAACTTCTAATCTGGTGTGTGGGTGTATCTAGGCATAAGGAAGAAGGCTATTGAAAATTGGGTCGCCACGTCAAAATCCAAGATGGCCGCCGCCATGTATGTCTGAACCTTGTGAGATGAATATCTTGAAAAATAAGCGAAGTACCAACTTCTAATTTGGTGTGTGGGTGTATCTCGGCATAAGGAAGAAGGCTATTGAACATTGCGCCGCCACGTCAAAATCCAAGATGGCCGCCACCATATATATGGCTGAACCTTCTGAGCGAAATATCTTGAAAAATAAGCGAAGTACCAACTTCTAATCTGGTGTTTGGGTGTATCTAGGCATAAGGAAGAACGCTATTGAAAATTGGGTGGCCACGTCAAAATCCAATATGGCCACCTCCATGTATGTCTGAACCTTGTGAGCGAAATATCATATCATAGCATGTTTTCTGCGTCTTAAACTTTGTCAACTCACATCACTTCACCGACGGGGGACCGAGGCGTAACGCTTGTTTAACATTTATATACACCTCAACGTGAAACCCCATTGATGGCAATGGTGGGCAAACTCGCTCGGGGGGAGAAAACCCCCTTGGGGAGGGGGGGGGGATGAATGCGCTACAACCTTCATTATGTAACCCTTGGTCATCCTGTAAAGTTTGGTTGAGATTGGATAAGTAACGATGGAATGTATTGGCGTCAAAAAATCATCAGACAGACGGACAGACGCAAATGGCATATTTTAGTGTGAGTCTTACCCATCCCCAGCACTTTGCACTTGTTTATGTTAAACTGCATCTGCCAATCTTATGCCCAATGGCCGCCACCCGTGAGGCTCTCCCGTTTGCCGATGATATTTGGCTTCTCCTTCAGAATACCAACTGCAACTACTTCTTGAACTGCCGAGTGGGCCTCTTCTCGGCAGTAGGACTCTTACCGCAGGTTCTGCAGGTCGGATACGACTCATCTGTGGTACTCAGCTCCTCAACACAGCCACAGAAATAGCACACATCTTCATAGCCAGCATAGCGCTAGCGGTCTTCATAGCGGTCCATGTAAATGGCGAGCGAGGGGGAAAACCCGCACACTAAAATATTCAACAACAACAACAACAACAACAACAACGAACATTAAAACGGTTATATTTCTTACGATCAAGCGTTCCTGACACGAGCTCATAATATAGTTCGTCCAGAGTGATATTTTCTGGCACTTCGACACCAACCCAGGCCTTTAGAACACTGCACGTTCGCCGAATTTGGCAAACAACGAACGCCATTTTCTTTCAAACTGTCGCGCACATGGAACTTGGCTCAGACTTGGCTTTGTACACGATGTTACATATTTATGTGAAGGTATGTGGATTACCATTCAGGGTTGCTTATCCGGGTGTAGTATATTAAGGGTTGTTGTGATTGGAGGGTCAGGAGCCCTTCTGAACAAGTGGCCGGAAACGGAAGTGACCGGAAAACGGAAGGAAAAAGACACGAGGAGAAAAGGACGAGGTTTCTTCTTCCTCGCCCCGCTCCGACAAAAGGTGGGATCGACCTTGCGCTGCGTGGAAAAGCGGCGTTCCGAAGCCTGTCTGGCGAGAGGAATTAGCGGGACGTGTACCTGCCCGGTGGAGACGTCAAGTTGACGTGGGGCCGTGCATCGACCCCGCGTCTGGCATCGTACGCGGCACCGTCTAAACAGACGCGTGCGGGTCGCACGTTGGGGCCTAACGCGCCTTGCAAGCGGCGTGGGGTTTGGCTTGCTCTACCGTACCCGCTTCGCGTGGCCACGAGGGGCTGCAGTCACGGTGCCTGGTACGATACCTGCCCGGTGGAGAAACGTCCACCCGGGGTTCGTTCAACCGCCCGAGTGCGGCGACGCGACCAGTATCTTGGTCAGGAGGGGCCCAGAGACATTGTGAGGAGCAGAGACCGAAAGGGGGTTGTGAGTACTCACCGGGACACACATATATAAGATGGCCATCTTACTCATAGGGAAGTGCTTGTGAATTGGGAATTGTTGATGGTTGTGTATTGTTGATTGCTCGGGGAAGATCTCCGTGGTTGTGTCATTGAAATTGTATGGTATCATTACCATTGGAAATATATCCTTGAACATCAGTTGTCTCCTGGGTGAAATTCATATGGATTGCGTGGCGAAAGCGCATATATAATACAGCTTGCTGGCGGAGTTCCTCTCACGGTCCGGGGGTCACCGAGACCAGGTATTCACCGAGGGGACCACGTAACATAATTGGGGGGCTCGTCCAAATTACGATTTGCGGTTTCGCAATTGGGTCTACGTCCGGGATTTAAAATTGTATAAAATAATAAAATAATAATTTTTTTATTAATTAAAAGTTATTAATTAATTATTAATTGGTAAATTTTTTTGAGAAATTGGGGTAAAGTCTTGGGTGAAGGTTAACAGGTGTTAACGATAGGCACCATGGCGTTTGTGGCACAGAACTTTGGGGTAACCCCGAGTGAGGCACAGTTCCGAGCGTTGCTAAAGTCGGACCTCTTGAAATTGGCCAAACATTTTAACTTGGAGGTCCGAACTAATTTGAGGAAGGCAGAGTTGCAGGCCACGGTGATACAATCTATGGTGGGATTAGGAACATGGGACGAGTTAGCCTGGGAGTGGCTACCCGAAGAACCAGAAGACGTTGAGCTCCGGAAACTGGAGTTGCAATTACGGAGCCAGGAACGGATTAAAGAAGAAGAAAGGAAAGCAGAAAAGGAAAGAGCAGAAGAAGAAAGGAAAGCAGAAAAGGAAAGAGCAGAAGAAGAAAGGAAAGCAGAAAAGGAAAGAGCAGAAGAAGAAAGGAAAGCAGAAGAGAGGAGGGAAGAGAAACAAGCGGAGAAAAGGAGAGTGGAACGAGAACTCCAGGAAAGGTTAAAAGAAGAAGAAAGGAAAGCAGAAGCAGAGGAAAGGAGAGTGGAACGAGAACTCCAGGAAAGGTTAGAAGGGAGAAAAGCAGAGGAGAGGAGAGCTGCAAGGGACCTCGAAGCAGAGGAGAGAAAAGCGGAAAGGGAATTAAAGGAACGTGACATGGAGCTTCAGCAAGAAATCAAATTCAAGGAGCTGGAGTTAATGAGAGAACGGGGAGAGGCACCACCCTTGCTGACGGGGTCGACACCTAACCAGAAAACCTGGGATGTGGGCAGACATGTGAGGCTGGTTCCACCGTTCAGTGAAAAGGAAGTCGCGAAATTTTTCCCACACTTTGAGAAAGTGGCTCGACAATTAAACTGGCCGGAGGAGGCCTGGACCATACTCGTGCAAAGTGTGCTGGTGGGGAAAGCTCAGGAAATTTATTCGGCGCTACCAATGGACCAATGTGCAGATTATGAGGTACTGAAGAAGCACATCCTCAAGGCCTATGAGTTGGTTCCGGAAGCTTACAGGCAAAAATTCAGGAATGCCAGGAAGAGGGAGAGTGAGACCCATGTGGAGTTTGCCAGAGTGAAAGAAAACATGTTTGATCGGTGGTGTGAGTCAAAAGGAGTCGGGAAAGACTTCGAAACATTGCGGGACTTGATCCTGGTGGAGGAATTCCAGCAGTGTGTCCACGAGGACATCAAAGTGTACCTGCAGGAAAAGAAGGTACCAAAGTTGTGGGACGCAGCCACCATGGCAGATGATTATGCCTTAACCCACCGAATAGGGGTCCACGAACCTAACTCCTCGCCTAGATCTCCGCAGGGGAGGTGGGGAACAGCAGGTGCGGAGAACGACAATACATGGCGGCGGCCTCGAGAGGATTATGGGGACAACGCGCATACCCCACCTGTTCGAAGTCAGAGGGCTGCGGGCCCAAGACAAACTTATTTTTCAGGGGGCCCGAGGCAGACCACGAGTTTTTCCTCCGGGCCTACTTGCGCGTTTTGCAAGAAACCTGGACACTTGATGTCCAGCTGTTACCTCATGAAAAGGGACAACCCAGAGCGGTGTCCGACTATTACAACTCCGAATGCGATGGCTAGCGTAAGAAATCGCCATCAAAAGGGTTACCAACCATTTATTTCAGAGGGGTTTGTGTCCCTGGATGGAGCCTCGACTAACCGGAGACCGGTTAGGATATTGAGGGACACAGGGGCACATCAATCTTTAATGCTTGAAGGCATTTTGCCATGGTCCGAGGAGACGGCAATGGGGGATAGTGTTCGTTTACAGGGGATCGGGGTCGGTGTTAGTGCTCCCCTTCATGTCATCCATTTGGAGTCCGATTTGGTGTCAGGACCGGTCACCGTCGGTTTACAAGCCACGCTTCCTGTAGAGGGTGTATCTGTGGTTATCGGGAATGATTTGGCCGGGGGTCAAGTTTATGGTAACCTGAGGGTTGGTAAAGAGCCCAGCAGGGAAAATAACGCCACACCAGCTCGGGATGGCGACAAAAGTGCCAAGTTATTTGTAGGGGGACTGAACTTCAAAACAGAGGAAGAAGTTCTGACCTCTGTCTTCAACAGGTATGGGCCGCTGGTGGAAGTGCGGTTGGTAAGAGACTGGGAAACGCAACAGTCAAGAGGGTTCGGCTTTGTCACGTTTGCCAGCACAAAAGACGCCAGAGAGGCAGAGAAGAATTGGAATGGCAAGGATTTGGAGGGTCGGACCATAACAGTAGGGAAGGCATTTCGTAGGCGTCGAGAGGTCTACAGGAGAGGACAACGGGGCGGTAGTTTTGGTGGTGGCCGCAATCAATATTATTATGGAGGCTCCCTGAGTTACGGCCGCTCCCGAAGGAAGGATTGGCAAAGTAGTGGCCGAGAAGGAGACCGCTATTCATGGGACTACAGGGACAAGTGGTCCCTCCCTAAGTATTAGGGAAGTTCTGAGAAGTTGAAGCACTGAATGCGGCGGAGCCGCCGAGCCAAGATTCCTACACGGATTAACCGTGAACGCCGTTCCTAAAGGCGTCCAGGTAGTGAACTTTCCTGCACGGACTAACCGTGAACTCCACGTTCCTCAAGGCGCCCATGTAGAGAACTTTCCTGCACGGACTAACCGTGAACTCCACGTTCCTAAAGGCATCCCTGTAGTGAATACTCGGCTTGGCCTCCCGAAAAAGTGCTATCGAGTGGCGTAACTTTGGATCTTTGATCAACCCCTTAACCTTCATTCACAAGAAACTGACGGTCAAAGTCAGAGGGTCATGAGATGGAGTTTGATTTGGCAGGGACAAGGTCGTTGCTGGTGCTTAGTCCAGAGTGAGTAATCTGGAGGGGTTGTGGTGAAATTTTGGTTGCTTTATTTTTAAGTGATAACTGTGCCCGGGGGGAACTGATAATGTGGGGGGGTTGAGTTATCTGGTTTGTTTCTCCAAATTGGCCGGCAAAGAAAGTTTTCGCTGGGTTCAAACTTTCTTTCTTGAAGGGGGGGAGTGTTACATATTTATGTGAAGGTATGTGGATTACCATTCAGGGTTGCTTATCCGGGTGTAGTATATTAAGGGTTGTTGTGATTGGAGGGTCAGGAGCCCTTCTGAACAAGTGGCCGGAAACGGAAGTGACCGGAAAACGGAAGGAAAAAGACACGAGGAGAAAAGGACGAGGTTTCTTCTTCCTCGCCCCGCTCCGACAAAGGGTGGGATCGACCTTGCGCTGCGTGGAAAAGCGGCGTTCCGAAGCCTGTCTGGCGAGAGGAATTACCGGGACGTGTACCTGCCCGGTGGAGACGTCAAGTTGACGTGGGGCCGTGCATCGACCCCGCGTCTGGCATCGTTCGCGGCACCGTCTAAACAGACGCGTGCGGGTCGCACGTTGGGGCCTAACGCGCCTTGCAAGCGGCGTGGGGTTTGGCTTGCTCTACCGTACCCGCTTCGCGTGGCCACGAGGGGCTGCAGCCACGGTGCCTGGTACGATACCTGCCCGGTGGAGAAACGTCCACCCGGGGTTCGTTCAACCGCCCGAGTGCGGCGACGCGACCAGTATCTTGGTCAGGAGGGGCCCAGAGACATTGTGAGGAGCAGAGACCGAAAGGGGGTTGTGAGTACTCACCGGGACACACATATATAAGATGGCCATCTTACTCATAGGGAAGTGCTTGTGAATTGGGAATTGTTGATGGTTGTGTATTGTTGATTGCTCGGGGAAGATCTCCGTGGTTGTGTCATTGAAATTGTATGGTATCATTACCATTGGAAATATATCCTTGAACATCAGTTGTCTCCTGGGTGAAATTCATATGGATTGCGTGGCGAAAGCGCATATATAATACAGCTTGCTGGCGGAGTTCCTCTCACGGTCCGGGGGTCACCGAGACCAGGTATTCACCGAGGGGACCACGTAACAGAATTGGGGGCTCGTCCAAATTACGATTTGCGGTTTCGCAATTGGGTCTACGTCCGGGATTTAAAATTGTATAAAATAATAAAATAATAATTTTTTTATTAATTAAAAGTTATTAATTAATTATTAATTGGTAAATTTTTTTGAGAAATTGGGGTAAAGTCTTGGGTGAAGGTTAACAGGTGTTAACGATAGGCACCATGGCGTTTGTGGCACAGAACTTTGGGGTAACCCCGAGTGAGGCACAGTTCCGAGCGCTGCTAAAGTCGGACCTCTTGAAATTGGCCAAACATTTTAACTTGGAGGTCCGAACTAATTTGAGGAAGGCAGAGTTGCAGGCCACGGTGATACAATCTATGGTGGGATTAGGAACATGGGACGAGTTAGCCTGGGAGTGGCTACCCGAAGAACCAGAAGACGTTGAGCTCCGGAAACTGGAGTTGCAATTACGGAGCCAGGAACGGATTAAAGAAGAAGAAAGGAAAGCAGAAAAGGAAAGAGCAGAAGAAGAAAGGAAAGCACAAAAGGAAAGAGCAGAAGAAGAAAGGAAAGCAGAAAAGGAAAGAGCAGAAGAAGAAAGGAAAGCAGAAGAGAGGAGGGAAGAGAAACAAGCGGAGGAAAGGAGAGTGGAACGAGAACTCCAGGAAAGGTTAAAAGAAGAAGAAAGGAAAGCAGAAGCAGAGGAAAGGAGAGTGGAACGAGAACTCCAGGAAAGGTTAGAAGGGAGAAAAGCAGAGGAGAGGAGAGCTGCAAGGGACCTCGAAGCAGAGGAGAGAAAAGCGGAAAGGGAATTAAAGGAACGTGACATGGAGCTTCAGCAAGAAATCAAATTCAAGGAGCTGGAGTTAATGAGAGAACGGGGAGAGGCACCACCCTTGCTGACGGGGTCGACACCTAACCAGAAAACCTGGGATGTGGGCAGACATGTGAGGCTGGTTCCACCGTTCAGTGAAAAGGAAGTCGCGAAATTTTTCCCACACTTTGAGAAAGTGGCTCGACAATTAAACTGGCCGGAGGAGGCCTGGACCATACTCGTGCAAAGTGTGCTGGTGGGGAAAGCTCAGGAAATTTATTCGGCGCTACCAATGGACCAATGTGCAGATTATGAGGTACTGAAGAAGCACATCCTCAAGGCCTATGAGTTGGTTCCGGAAGCTTACAGGCAAAAATTCAGGAATGCCAGGAAGAGGGAGAGTGAGACCCATGTGGAGTTTGCCAGAGTGAAAGAAAACATGTTTGATCGGTGGTGTGAGTCAAAAGGAGTCGGGAAAGACTTCGAAACATTGCGGGACTTGATCCTGGTGGAGGAATTCCAGCAGTGTGTCCACGAGGACATCAAAGTGTACCTGCAGGAAAAGAAGGTACCAAAGTTGTGGGACGCAGCCACCATGGCAGATGATTATGCCTTAACCCACCGAATAGGGGTCCACGAACCTAACTCCTCGCCTAGATCTCCGCAGGGGAGGTGGGGAACAGCAGGTGCGGAGAACGACAATACATGGCGGCGGCCTCGAGAGGATTATGGGGACAACGCGGATACCCCACCTGTTCGAAGTCAGAGGGCTGCGGGCCCAAGACAAACTTATTTTTCAGGGGGCCCGAGGCAGACCACGAGTTTTTCCTCCGGGCCTACTTGCACGTTTTGCAAGAAACCTGGACACTTGATGTCCAGCTGTTACCTCATGAAAAGGGACAACCCAGAGCGGAGTCCGACTATTACAACTCCGAATGCGATGGCTAGCGTAAGAAATCGCCATCAAAAGGGTTACCAACCATTTATTTCAGAGGGGTTTGTGTCCCTGGATGGAGCCTCGACTAACCGGAGACCGGTTAGGATATTGAGGGACACAGGGGCACATCAATCTTTAACGCTTGAAGGCATTTTGCCATGGTCCGAGGAGACGGCAACGGGGGATAGTGTTCGTTTACAGGGGATCGGGGGCGGTGTTAGTGCTCCCCTTCATGTCATCCATTTGGAGTCCGATTTGGTGTCAGGACCGGTCACCGTCGGTTTACAAGCCACGCTTCCTGTAGAGGGTGTATCTGTGGTTATCGGGAATGATTTGGCCGGGGGTCAAGTTTATGGTAACCTGAGGGTTGGTAAAGAGCCCAGCAGGGAAAATAACGCCACACCAGCTCGGGATGGGGACAAAAGTGCCAAGTTATTTGTAGGGGGACTGAACTTCAAAACAGAGGAAGAAGTTCTGACCTCTGTCTTCAACAGGTATGGGCCGCTGGTGGAAGTGCGGTTGGTAAGAGACTGGGAAACGCAACAGTCAAGAGGGTTCGGCTTTGTCACGTTTGCCAGCACAAAAGACACCAGAGAGGCAGAGAAGAATTGGAATGGCAAGGATTTGGAGGGTCGGACCATAACAGTAGGGAAGGCATTTCGTAGGCGTCGAGAGGTCTACAGGAGAGGACAACGGGGCGGTAGTTTTGGTGGTGGCCGCAATCAATATTATTATGGAGGCTCCCTGAGTTACGGCCGCTCCCGAAGGAAGGATTGGCAAAGTAGTGGCCGAGAAGGAGACCGCTATTCATGGGACTACAGGGACAAGTGGTCCCTCCCTAAGTATTAGGGAAGTTCTGAGAAGTTGAAGCACTGAATGCGGCGGAGCCGCCGAGCCAAGATTCCTACACGGATTAACCGTGAACGCCGTTCCTAAAGGCGTCCAGGTAGTGAACTTTCCTGCACGGACTAACCGTGAACTCCACGTTCCTCAAGGCGCCCATGTAGAGAACTTTCCTGCACGGACTAACCGTGAACTCCACGTTCCTAAAGGCATCCCTGTAGTGAATACTCGGCTTGGCCTCCCGAAAAAGTGCTATCGAGTGGCGTAACTTTGGATCTTTGATCAACCCCTTAACCTTCATTCACAAGAAACTGACGGTCAAAGTCAGAGGGTCATGAGATGGAGTTTGATTTGGCAGGGACAAGGTCGTTGCTGGTGCTTAGTCCAGAGTGAGTAATCTGGAGGGGTTGTGGTGAAATTTTGGTTGCTTTATTTTTAAGTGATAACTGTGCCCGGGGGGAACTGATAATGTGGGGGGGTTGAGTTATCTGGTTTGTTTCTCCAAATTGGCCGGCAAAGAAAGTTTTCGCTGGGTTCAAACTTTCTTTCTTGAAGGGGGGGAGTGTTACATATTTATGTGAAGGTATGTGGATTACCATTCAGGGTTGCTTATCCGGGTGTAGTATATTAAGGGTTGTTGTGATTGGAGGGTCAGGAGCCCTTCTGAACAAGTGGCCGGAAACGGAAGTGACCGGAAAACGGAAGGAAAAAGACACGAGGAGAAAAGGACGAGGTTTCTTCTTCCTCGCCCCGCTCCGACAAAAGGTGGGATCGACCTTGCGCTGCGTGGAAAAGCGGCGTTCCGAAGCCTGTCTGGCGAGAGGAATTACCGGGACGTGTACCTGCCCGGTGGAGACGTCAAGTTGACGTGGGGCCGTGCATCGACCCCGCGTCTGGCATCGTTCGCGGCACCGTCTAAACAGACGCGTGCGTGTCGCACGTTGGGGCCTAACGCGCCTTGCAAGCGGTGTGGGGTTTGGCTTGCTCTACCGTACCCGCTTCGCGTGGCCACGAGGGGCTGCAGCCACGGTGCCTGGTACGATACCTGCCCGGTGGAGAAACGTCCACCCGGGGTTCGTTCAACCGCCCGAGTGCGGCGACGCGACCAGTATCTTGGTCAGGAGGGGCCCAGAGACATTGTGAGGAGCAGAGACCGAAAGGGGGTTGTGAGTACTCACCGGGACACACATATATAAGATGGCCATCTTACTCATAGGGAAGTGCTTGTGAATTGGGAATTGTTGATGGTTGTGTATTGTTGATTGCTCGGGGAAGATCTCCGTGGTTGTGTCATTGAAATTGTATGGTATCATTACCATTGGAAATATATCCTTGAACATCAGTTGTCTCCTGGGTGAAATTCATATGGATTGCGTGGCGAAAGCGCATATATAATACAGCTTGCTGGCGGAGTTCCTCTCACGGTCCGGGGGTCACCGAGACCAGGTATTCACCGAGGGGACCACGTAACAACGAGCACATACACAAAGACTTGGTTTTGTACGCGAGCACATACACAAAGACTTGGCTTTGTACGTGAGCACATACACAAAGACTTGCCTTTGTACGCGAGCACATACACAAAGACTTGGCTTTGTACGCGAGCACATACACAAAGACTTGGCTTTGTACGCGAGCACATACACAAAGACTTGGCTTTGTACGCCAGCACATACACAAAGACTTGGCTTTGTATGCGAGCACATACACAAAGACTTGGCTTTGTACGCGAGCACATACACAAAGACTTGCCTTTGTACGCGAGCACATACACAAAGACTTGCCTTTGTACGCGAGCACATACACAAAGACTTGGCTTTGTACGCCAGCACATACACAAAGACTTGGCTTTGTACGCGAGCACATACACAAAGACTTGGCTTTGTACGCGAGCACATACACAAAGACTTGCCTTTGTACGCGAGCACATACACAAAGACTTGGCTTTGCACGCGAGCACATACACAAAGACCTGGCTTTGTACGCGAGCACATACACAAAGACTTGGCTTTGTACGCGAGCACATACACAAAGACTTGGCTTTGTACGCGAGCACATACACAAAGACTTGGCTTTGTACGCGAGCACATACACAAAGACTTGGCTTTGTACGCGAGCACATACACAAAGACTTGGCTTTGTATGCGAGCACATACACAAAGACTTGGCTTTGTACGCGAGCACATACAAAATTCGAACCTGTTTTCCACTGAGCGGGAACGGTACTGACTTCGCGAGCAAAAATATATATTTTTTTTTTTATGGGCGGACGACTTTTATGGGGTGGGCGGCGATGATAAACAGGAAAAAAAAATTCACCAGCCTTACCTCCAAGCTTTGTCATTTCACATTTGCCAATTTGGAAAGCTAACTCTTACTCCCACTCTCCAAATCATTGATGTCCATTATGAATCAGGAGCCCACCAGTCTCTTCACTGATGGGCCAATTAGTCCTGTTTGCCAAATCAAATTTACTCGTGCGAAGAGTGCTTTCACTTCAGCATTACCACCTGGTTTTGGCCTAATGGTTAGGGTGGCGGGCTTGGGATCCTTCGGTCCTGAGTTTGAATCCCGTTGAATTAATACCAGGTGGGGTTACCTCAGCCTGTCATCCTTCTGAGGTGTTGGCAAATTGAGTACCAGGTTATAGAGAGGCATTCAGCGGCAGATGGGCCCACTGAAAATGATGCAACCAGCAGCCAGGTGGCTGCATTCGATCCACTTGATCCACACACCACCACTTCAGCATTGCCAAGGTAAAACAAGGAATTGTAATGCCCTCTGCCACCACCATGTGGCGGTACACGGTACACATTTGTATAGAGAATTTATGCTCCACACCCCCGTGTGTGGCCACCTCCCCCTCCCCCTCACACTAGTTAAGTTGTATTTGCAGTTTGTAACTTAAAAGATGATGCTATGGATAAGGAACAAAGAAAGCCAGAGACAAAGGCGTTTTATATGCAATATATATATGGATAAACTAGCTGAAGTACTCCAGGTTACCTGGGGAGGGAGAGAGAAGGGGCTTGGTAGGGGAGAGATATACTGTATATATATATATATATTTGGGGGGGGGCTTCTTACAGGCCCCTCTGTTGGGGGGGGAGAGATATACTGTATATATATATATATTTGGGGGGGGGGCTTTTACAGGCCCCTCTGTTGGGGGGGGGGGAGAATGAAAGGTGGACAAATTTACTTGTGCGAAGTGCTTTAACCTCAGCGTTTCCCAAGTAAAAAAGGAAATTGTAATACCCTCTGCTATCGGTGCTACACGTTACACATTTGCATGGAACATTTACACCCCCTTCCGTCCCCCACCTCACACCCCACCCCACATAAAATTGTATTTGTACTTTGTAACTTGAAAGTTTGTTTGGAGTTTGTAACTTGAAAGATGTGGCCATGCATAAGGAACCAAGACACATCGAGGACACACACACTGGCGTTTATATTGTCATGGTCAGGGCAATTAACACTGCATCTGAACGGATGGAGAGAACAGGATTTAACTCCCTCAGACTGCGTCAATTATTGCAGACTTTAATCCCTCGCTATCTATTACAAAGCTCCCATCTCCATATGGTGCACATTCAAACAGACGATCCTAAAGGTGATGTGTGCCTGCTCATCACATCAAGATTGGCTACCTACTCGCACACGGACCATACTACTCTATACAGTTCTGTCTGTTCTGTGGTAATCTCTAACCCCACTAGCACCCCCCATAAACATAACACAATATATACGAGTAGATAATGATCCTAGTACTGAACCTTGAGGTACCCCACTACAGACATCCCCCCACTCACAATCACTCCTTACTTTCTATCACTAAAGCAGTTTCCAGTCCAGGTAGTTATCTGACCAGTTACTCCACAAGCCCTCACCTTGGCTAATAACCTCATCAAATACCTTCTTAAAGTCTCGTATACGATGTTTACAGCCATTCCCTCATCCACCCAATCAGAAACTGCTTCATGGAACTCCAATAAAAAAATTTACATTTTTTTTTATAGATCCTTTTTTAAATAACGATGAAGTTTAAATAAATAACGTTTAAATAACGATCTGCTACTTTCCAATCCTTCAGTAGGCCTATCTGTCCTGACTCCAGTGAGCTATTAAAGATGTCCTGCAGCATCTCGCTTACCTGCTCAGCCACCTCCCTCAATACTCAGGTGCATATTATCTGGCCCCAGAGCTGAATATATTCTGGTCTTTCATAGCTGTTTCTTTACTTCCTGCACTCAGACCTGGATCTTCTGTAAAAGCCCTTCCTCAACCCTGAGGTAGACACTCCCCACTATTGGAAGATCTCCCGAACGTTTCTGTGTATATGTTTTAGCAAACTGGAGCTTCCAGGGAAGCAGAACTCAACTGAACTGACTGGACAACTTTAAACTAGCACTCTTGTTCTTCAGCTTCGGCATCCTGAAATTAAAAAGATTTTTGTCAATTTCTATATATACATTTCACTTCTGTAAATGTAGTGTTTACTTCTTTCTCAGTTTCAGCATCCTAAATTCTTGTGCTTTTCTTAAGAGCTGAAAAAAATATGCCAGCCTATGGCGGCCATTTTGTGACAGATCGGGTTGACATGCGATAGCAACCTACCTTGTGTGGTAAGAGTCTCACACACCAAGTTTGATCAAAATCCATAAATATTTGTGGACGTTAAAGTCTTAACGTCGTTTCGGAGCTGAAAACAATATGGCGGCCTATGGCGGCCATTTTGTGACGGATCGGGTTGGAATGCAATAGCAACCTACCTTGTGTGGTAAGGGTTAAACATTCTACGTTTGATCAAAATCTGTTAATATTTGTGGACGCTAGTGTGTTAACGTCGTTTTCATGAACAAAAACAAAATGGTCGCTTACGTCCGCCATTTTTAAACGGATCGGACTGAAATGTAATACCAACCTGGTCCTTGGGGTAAGGATGCTGCATGTCAAGTTTGATCAGAATCGGTTGATATTTGTGGACACTGGAGTGTTAACGTCGAAAGGTTGACAGACGACGACGACAGACGATGGACGTCGAAGGGTTCAGTATGTGATGAACTCAACTAGACGGTAGTCCAGTTGAGATAAAAACGAATTTAATAAACCTGCCATCTCTATCTCATCGAATCTCCTGTATTATTCCTCAATGGGTCCACATTCCTCTCATCCCTAATATACTTAAAGATTGTCGTTAATATTTACCTCCACCACCGAAGGTGGACTGTCTCCTTCAGTTGTCACGAAAGGTGGACGTCTTCGTGTCAGTGCCGGTATGTATCCGACAACAATTCGTAAAATAGGTTTTAATAAGCACTTTGTCAATTTACACCTGATGAATCCATCCACTCATGGAGCTGATTCGCATGACGTCACTTCCGTTTGAGCCGTTGGTTATGACTAGTTATTCACTTCAAACCACAACTTGTGGAAGGCAACTAGGAAAACCAGATCAACATCTTTGGGACAAGGATTGGCCCTGAGGGCTCGGCATGAACTGACGTACAGAAAAATGTTTGCAGGTGTAGCTACACACCTGCATTCCTGTGACAAGTGTCAAGAGCAGGCTCGTGCAGGCATATTCGCATCATTTTCAGGTGAGGAGCCATCTCCACATTACACGTCTCACCAATGATCATGGGGTCAGATGGAACGGCATTCAGAGACCAAAAGTGTGATGAGGACGGGTCGCCACTCCCACACAGGAAGTCAGTGCCGGAAGTTGGAATTTGTTCAGGGTGCAGTTTAGAAAAGTTTGGATGCAATGTGATTTATGCCCAGTGCTCTTCCATTACGAACAGGAGAAGCGTCCATGTCCTTCCAAAGGGTTCCTGTTATCGTAGAATAATAAAAGTGGTGTGGCGGACACGAAAGCTCACGGGCGTGACAGCATCATTCCGCGCACCAAGTGGGCGGCGGCCACGCCCGAGGGGTAGGCATGGCCGCGGGATATACACCGGGCGCGCAGCCCGAGTGCTCCAGTGCTACAGTGGAGCTCTTATAATAAAGACTCTTTGAACTTACCGCATTGTCCGCTTCCTCCTTGCTATACAAGAAGCGCGCGTAGCACCGCGCTTCATTGGTGACCCTCCGACGTTCTGGGTCAGCCGTCGCTGACCACCCGAACCCACCACAGCAATGGCAACCAACGCGGTCCAAATCAAACTCCCCGAGTTCTGGGAGGCTCAAGCCGAAGTTTGGTTCCTGCAGGCAGAAGCCCAGTTCCGACTTCGAGGCATCACGGTGGACGAGACCATGTACTGCCACTTGGTCGCCTCCCTCGGGCCCGGCACGGCCGCCCGCGTCGTGTCGGTCCTAAGGAACCCACCGGCCGACGGCAGGTACGAGGCGATCAAGCGTCTCCTCCTCGCCACGTTCGGCCTCACGGTGGACGCACGGGCCGACCGCCTCCTGGACCTCCCCGAGCTCGGTGACACGCGACCGTCGGTCCGCATGGACCATATGCTGTCGTTGATGGGCGACGAAACCCCAAACGCTCTATTCCGGGCGTTATTTCGACGCCAGCTGCCGGCACGAGTACGCCTCGCCTTGGCCGGTTCTGCGACGACGAAACCCCGAGCTCTCGCTGCCGAGGCCGACAGGTTCTTTGCGGCTTTGGACACGCAGGCGAGTTTTGGCGCGGCCGTCGCGCATCTCGAGGCTGATGCACACCTCGTGGCTGATGCTGATGCAGACCTCGCGGCCACCGCCAAGCCCCGCCCACCACCGCCGCCGCGGAGAAAACTGCGGCCTCCGCCGTCTCCGCCGTCAACCTGGTGTTTTTTCCACGCCCAGTTCGGCCATGAGGCTCGGCAATGTCACCCGCCGTGCTCATTCGGCAGGTCGGGAAACGCCCGGGCCGGCCCTCGGTAGTGGCACTGAGCGCCGGCCGTTCAAACAGCCTACTGTTCATCATGGACACCTTATCCGGGCACCGTTACCTGTGCGACACGGGAGCGCAGGTGAGTGTCGTTCCCGCCGGTACGTCCGACAAGCAGACCGCGGGCCGGGGCCCCGCACTGCTTGCTGCCAACGGTACGTCCATTCGCACATACGGAAAACGCTGCCTTTCTCTGCGGTTCGGAGGGCAGGTTTTCCGGTGGTCGTTCGTCATTGCCGACGTGCCTATGGCACTGCTTGGCGCGGACTTCCTCTGTGCCAATGGCCTGTTGGTGGACGTAAAGCACAGAAGGCTTGTCCAGGCTGAGACATTCAGCTCGCTCGCTTGCGCGCTGCCTGCCTCGTTGAGCAGCTCCCGGAGCGGCTCATCGAGCGGCTTGCTGAGCGGTACGGTTCCGGCCAGGTTCATCTGTACGCTTCCGGCAGCGAACGAATTCACCCACCTCCTCGCCGGCTTCCCGGCCCTCACGCGGCCCACCTTCTCGGCGGGGGCCATCAAGCACGGGGTGGAACATCACATCCCCACCGCCGGGCCACCGGTCTACGCCCGGGCACGCCGCCTCGAGCCAACGAAGAGGAATTCGCTACGCTGGAGCGGCTCGGCATCGTGCGGCGCTCCGAGAGTGCTTGGGCGTCGCCGCTCCACACCGTGCCAAATCCCGGCGTGGGATGGCGACCGTGCAGGGACTACCGGCGCCTCAACGACGCCGCCACCCTCGACCGCTACCCCGTCCCCCACATTCAGGACTTCTCCGCCCGGTTGGCGGGCATGTCCTTCTTTTCGAAGGTGGACCTCATACGCGGCTACCATCAGGTCCCCGTCAGGCCGGAGGACATCCCGAAGACGGCGGTCATCACGCCATTCGGACTTTTCGAATTTCTTCGGATGTCCTTCGGGTTGAAAAATGCGGCTCAGGCGTTCCAGCGACTAATGGACAGCGTCTTGCGCGACTTGGATTTCGTCTACGTCTACCTGGACTACATCATCACCAGCGCGTCCCGCGAAGAGCACCTACACCATCTCCGCACGCTCTTCGAACATCTGGGCCAGCATGGCCTCATCGTGAACCCCGCCAAGTGCCGGTTCGGCGTCGCCAACATCGACTTTTTGGGGCACCGCGTCACCAGGCACGGGGCCGTCCCCCTACCGGACAAGGTGGAGGCGGTGAAGGGGTTCCGCGCCCCCGCACGATCAAGGGGCTCCAGGAGTTCCTGGGCATGGTAAACATTTACCATCGGTTCCTGCCCCGCATCGCCCAGCTCCTGCGCCCCTTGCACGAGGGAAGCCGGGCAAAGGTGACATTACCTGGAACGAGCAGATGGACGCGTCATTCGCGGTGCGAAGCTCGCCTTGGCTAACGCCACCATGCTCGCGCACCCGGCGCCCGATGCACCGATCGCCCTCACCACCGACGCCTCAGACTACGCGGTGGGTGCGGTGCACGAGCAATGGGTGCGTGGTGCCTGGCAACCGCTGGCGTTCTTCAGCCGGCAGCTTCGCCCGCCCGAACGCCGTTATAGTACCTTCGACCGCGAGTTGCTCGGGCTTCACCTGGCGGTCAGGCACTTCGCCATCTGCTCGAGGGCCGTGCGTTCACGGCCTTCGTCGACCACAAGCCACTGGTCTTCGCGATGGGCAAGGTCACCGAGCCGTGGTCGGCCCGGCAGCAGCGTCACCTCTCGGCCGTGTCCGAATATACAACGGACATCCGGCACGTCGTGGGGAAGGACAACCCGGTGGCGGATTGCCTTTCCCGGTCCGTTGCCCACGCAGTCCACCTTGGCATCGACTATGCCCGGATGGCGGCAGACCAGGCCGCCGACCCCGGCGTCCAGGCCTTGTGGACCGCCGTCATGGGCCTCCGCGTCACCGAGGTGCCGTTCGACGGCGCGGGCACGGCCCTCTTGTGCGACGTCTCCCTCGGGCGGCCTCGCCCCATCGTGCCCGCGGGCTGGCAGCGCCAGGTTTTTGACGCCATCCACGGCCTGTCCCACCCGGGCATGAAGGCCTCCCAGAGGTTGGTCACCGACAAGTTTGTCTGGCATGGCCTCCGGAAGGCCGTCCGCGGCTGGACCAGGACGTGCCTCGCGTGCCAGCGCGCGAAGGTGCAGCGGCACACCCAGGCCCCATTGGCCCCGTTTACGGTGCCGGAACGTAGGTTCGACCACGTGCACGTGGACCTGGTGGGACCTCTGCCCCCCTCGCGGGGTTTCACCCATGTCCTGACAATGGTGGATCGCACCATCCGGTGGCCGGAGGCCGTGCCTTTGGCGGCGACGGCGGCGGCGGATGTCGCGCATGCGTTCATCGGCACCTGGGTCGCCCGGTTCGGCGCCCCCTTGGACATCTCATCCAACCGCGGCCCCCAGTTCACCTCAGAACTCTGGGGGGCGGTCGCGCGGGGGCTCGGGGTCCAGCTGCACTGAACCACGGCCTACCACCCCCAGGCCAACGGCCTGTGCGAGCGGTTCAACCGCTCGTTGAAGGCCGCGCTCCGGGCCACCCTCCGCGACGGCGGCTGGGTCGACAGGCTCCCCTGGGTCCTGCTGGGCCTCCGGACGGCGCCCAAGGACGACCTGCACGCATCCGCGGCGGAGTTGGTCTTCGGACAACCGCTGCGGGTGCCGGGCGAGTTCCTCCCTGACCCCACGGCACCATGGTCCGCGGCGCAGGAGTTCTCCGCGCTGCAGGAGACAGCCCGGAGATTCGCCCTGGTGCTGACGGCGCACCACGGGCACCCGCCTACGCACGTCGCCCTGGAGCTTCGCACCGCGGAGTACGTCTTCGTCCGGCACGACGCCCACCGGACACCACTGCGGCCCCCGTACGACGGGCCTTTCCGCGTGCTGGAGACCGGGGTGAAACATTTCACCTTGGACATCGGCGGTACTCCTGACCGCGTCTCAGTGGATCGCCTCAAGACGGCCCACCTCGACGTGGACCACCCACCGCCGGTGGCTCGGCCCCCGCGTCGGGGCCGCCTCCCTGCGGGCGGACCCCCGGCACCGCCCAGGCCCGCCGGCACGCCGCCCCCCGGTCCTGCACCCATCCCGGGTGCAGCCGGAGGCATCCCAGCTGGCATCCCTGCACCCCGGACGCCGCCAGTCGCCAGAGGGCGCTTCGGCCGGGTCATCCGTTTGCCCCGCAAACTAGCCCTCCAGGTGCGCGGGAATTCTGGGGGGGCGCATGTGGCGGACACGAAAGCTCACGGGCGTGATAGCATAATTCCGCGCACCAAGTGGGCGGCGGCCACGCCCGAGGGGTAGGCGTGGCCGCGGGATATACACCGGGCGCGCAGCCTGGAGCGCTCCAGTGCTACAGTGGAGCTCTTATAATAAAGACTCTTTGAACTTACCGCGTTGTCCACTTCCTCCTTGCTATACAAGTAACGTGCGTAGCACCGCGCTTCAGTGGTATATTTGGAAGGCTAATTTCCAATGGTACCACTTTTATTTATGGAAGATGAAGTTGGAACAGAAATTCGTGCCCATTTAATCATAGAGACGCCTCTTTTAAAAAGTCATCTGGTTGGAAGAAGAGGATGCGGGACCTGGAGCTTTAATGTAGCAGTTTAAAAGGTCATCTGTTTGGAAGAAGAGGAAGCGGGACCTGGAGCTTTAATGGAGCGGTTTAAAAGGTCATCTGGTTGGAAGAAGAGGAAGCGGGACCTGGAGCTTTAATGTAGCGGTTTAAAAGGTCATCTGGTTGGAAGAAGAGGAAGCGGGACCTGGAACGTTAATGTAGCGGTTTAAAAGGTCATCTGGTTGGAAGAAGAGGAAGCGGGACCTGGAGCTTTAATGGAGCGGTTTAAAAGGTCATCTGGTTGGAAGAAGAGGAAGCGGGACCTGGAGCTTTAATGTAGCGGTTTAAAAGGTCATCTGGTTGGAAGAAGAGGAAGCGGGACCTGGAACGTTAATGTAGCGGTTTAAAAGGTCATCTGGTTGGAAGAAGAGGAAGCGGTACCTGGAGCTTTAATGTAGCGGTTTAAAAGGTCATCTGGTTGGAAGAAGAGGAAGCGGGACCTGGAGCTTTAATGCAGCGGTTTAAAAGGTCATCTGGTTGTAAGAAGAGGAAGCGGGACCTGGAGCTTTAATGTAGCGGTTTAAATGGTCATCTGGTTGGAAGAAGAGGAAGCGGGACCTGGAGCTTTAATGTAGCAGTTTAAAAGGTCATCTGATTGGAAGAAGAGGAAGCAGGACCTGGAGCTTTAATGTAGCGGTTTAAAAGGTCATCTGGTTGGAAGAAGAGGAAGCGGTACCTGGAGCTTTAATGTAGCGGTTCCATCGTTGGTGGTGGTTCGTAGATGCAGGCTTTGCTGTTTGGATGGAACACACAGGGAATCACACACCGGTTATTCTCGTACCGATGGAAACGTGCAGGGACTGACTCAAGGGTGGCCGTTGCTGTGCACAACACGCAGTTCGATCCTCGATCCGGACGTGCAGCCTGGATGAGGTAAGGTCCGATGGACGAACTGCCGCCTCGAAGTCAGCACGAACGACGAACTTCAGCGCAGGAACGACGACCCAGCTCGGATGAATTGCTGCGCAGGCAAGATGAACCAGCATGTCAGACAGCCAGCTTCGAGCAGAATCGTGGGAGAGATGAACACTTGCAGATCAGCCGGATCAGAGAGAGCGCAGGTCAGAGAGAGGGAAATGCGATGGGCGGGGGTTTATATCAGACCCAAAAAGCTTCTTGAATGTTCCACAGCCACCCATTGGCCGAGACAATGATGGTAGATTGCCGGGGCAAAGTCCAGACCTGATTGGCTGTTCTGCCCATCCTCGATCTCTCATTGGTTCCTGCGTGCCCCGACCTGTCATTGGTTGCTTGCTGGTGACACGGGCGGCTTCTTTAGCCACGCCTACCACAGCCGTGGTTGATCACGTGGATTGTAGTTTTAGCCATGCCTCCCTGCACATCGTTGAATTCCTGCCTACCTCAACGCATATTGGTCTGGATTATTACACAATGGGAAGGGGGTAATCTTTACATTAAATAAGTAGTAACTAACTACTGCAGGCTACATGTTGTCATGCAAATAACTATAGGGGGTTTGCCTTTATGGCAAAACTGCAACAATATAATAAAGGGAGCGAGAGACAAGAGGGGGAGAGCGAGGGAAGCACACAAGCACAAAAACAGTAAAGAACAGGGACGTCGGTAGATCTGTGGAAGGGAGAGGGTTGTGGGGGAGGGGTGGGGGGTGGTACAAAACAAATTGACACTGCGAGGAATTTCAGGAATGAAGTCGGAGATTGAAAGAGGTGGATTTGGGGTGTATTAACAGGGGTAGAAAAGATCAAGGTTTTGGATGGGGGAAGATAAGAGATGGTGGTGAACAGCTGTTTTAAAGACCTGGAGGGAGGAGTGGGATTGAAGAGAATGTGGGAGTTTGCTCGACAAGGCCGATTATATTTACAGACAAAGGCAGTTTATCTGCAAACAGCAGCTGCAATGGCTTACTCACGGTGATGCATGGGAAAGCACTCGAGTCTCTAAATAATAAGAGAAACGTCGATGAATTTCTATTCTAGGGAATGTTTTTCTTCCAAAATGTTGTAATATCCAGACGTCTGTTTTTTAAGAAGTTCGTATGAAAATGTTCCAAGCGTACTGTCCACGTCCATCTCCACGAATGGAGCACGCATCCTTACGACAAGGACTTTGACGTTGTGTGAAAGAAGACTTACTTTACCTGTTGTGGAACAGTGATCTAAATCGCTCATGGCGGAGCAACAGCGCAGGTGGAACTTGAGCAGCGCCTCTGCCAGTCTGAACATTTTTTAAAATTATTTTGGGGATACAACATCGAGGCTCGTGTAAGAGGCAATATTAATGACAAAAAAAACAATCGGACACACAAAACATACAAGAAAGGGAGCGGGAGACAAGATGGGGAGGGAGGGGGAAGCACACAAGTACAACATTTGAGAGCAGGGACATCAGGAGATCTGTGGGAGGGAGAGGGCTTGGGGGGTGGTGGGAAAGGTATAAAACATATGGACATTGCTAGGACTTCCAGGAAAGAAGTCGGAATTTCAAAAAAGTGGATCTGGGGTGAATTAGTATAAGCGGGGGTAGAAAAGATCAAGGTTTTGGATGGGGGCAGATAAGACATGGTGGTGAACAGCTGTTTTAAAGACCTGGAGGGAGGAGTGGGATTGAAGAGAGTGAGGGAGTTTGTTCCAGAGGCAGGAGAAAAGGGGAATGAAAGAGTGAAGGTGAGCAGAGAGTCTTATTTTGGCAGTTTAACCATAAGAGGGTTGCTGGCAGATCTTGTGCGTCCTGCAGGAATATTTGGGGGACAGAGCACAGACAGGGCTGGGGGGGCAAGGCCGGAGAGGAGTCGGTAGAAGACAGTTTACGTTTTGTATCCACTGATTGGCCGGATCTGGATCTGGATCCTGAACCAAACTCTAATCTGTTTGTTCTTGTCACCAAACCAACTCGTCCACCAAGTTTTGGCAGAATCAATCCACAACCTTTTTGAGATATCCTGCTCCCAGACACAGATCGGGGTGAAAACATGACATCCACCCACCTTTGGCGGTGCAGGTGTCAAAAACTTCGGCAGACGCATTCGTAGACAAACACACGGTGTCGGACATTTGAACCCAGGCCCCTGCAATCATGATCCAGGTGTTTAACCTGGCAACTGCAGAAACAGAGGCCACCTTCCAGTATTGATCGTTTTTGTTCTCTTTTCTTAACCCCATGGGAAATGTCGTTGTTGCCACAAGGACAAAGGAGAATGTGCAGCTGCCCGACACCAGGATGCAGACAAGGACTACGGCTATATTTACATTGAAGTGTTTGTCTTGTCTTTCTCATCGCACCCATTTAAAAAAAAAAATAATTAAACTTCCCTGTACTTTACAGTAGTACACATTGAATATAAACTGATAATATCAAGAGTGGTGGTCCATCGTGTAGGTGAGTGAATTTTGTGGCCTGCAAGAAGGTGAAGTTAGGTGGGTATCGGTACTTATAGGTACAGGGAGTCAACCCTACAGATAAAGCACTTAGAAAGTTTTATAATTTGGCTAAAAGTTTGCCCCCCACCCCCCCGATGTCATCCCCACTGAGCCAGCAACTCCCAGGGAATACAAGTTAATAAACTGCTCCACTGAATCATTGTGCTGCAGGTTTGATGGACCAAACGGCCTCCTCCAGCATCAAAGTTCCTTGTGGGAAATTATCAGAGCTTCCGTCAGTTTGCTGGTAATCTTGAGCTGACCTCCTGTTAGGGAGGTGATGGCAAACCACCTAATGCATTCTCTTCCCAGGATGCTGCTGAGGCCTCACACAAAGTCTGACTCTTGTACAGATACAACAGAGAGAGTTTGTGGGTCTAGATAAATTTGATTGGCTGTCTCGATCATGTGTTTGTGAGTCACAATGTGTTTGTTTTGCAAACTGTGTCTCCTTATCTTTAACCTCGCTAATGATTAATTCGATGACAACCAGCATGTCTGAAAACAAGTACAAAGTTGCCATCTTGTGAATTTCACAAGGAGTGTGATGTTAAGGACAGCAATGGTGCACTCGGCCCTTGTAAATGAAAGTTCCAGCCAGAATTGTGTCGTCAAATTCCACAGCTTTCTGAGCCTCCTCGTGCATGAACGGTTTGCTTACCTGAACACAACTTTACAATGGCTGAATTGACCTTGGAGACACGATCCCCCAGTGTCGATTTTACCAGCATTTTATCATCTCGGCTATTTCTAGGAAGCTTGTGTTACAGGTGTTCCTGAACATTTAAAACGTTAACGCCCCTCACGAAGCCTGCAATCCAATTGTGAGGGAAATTAGGGCCTAATTAGAATCATGGTTAGACTTTGTCCGACAGGATGGTGCACAGGTAGCACACCTGCCATCGCACACTCATAACTCTTATTGCACGCACGAACATAGCTAACCCTTCACATACGCCACCTGACATTACCAGTGAATACATATACACACCTGAAATATACATACATTCATACATTACTTTTATGTTTTACCACTGAGGAATGCACACGTACACACACATACACATACACACGTACACACACACACACACACGCACATACACACACACTTATTTAATTAGACAGTATTGGTTGTTCCTAAACTTGAATATAATGTAAAGGATTGCTGTAAATGATGTTAATTTCACAACATCCCATATTCAACTTTATTTAAATTGTAAACCTCAAACATAGTTCCCCTACCTAAAGCAAGAACGTTAACCCGTAAGCAATTTACTCGTTTCCCCACTGCACGGATCATCAGAGAATTAATTAAAAATACAAAACGAGAATATCTTTGTTGGACAAGTATCCACACCACTTATAATGGCAATTGTAAATTAGCTCAGGTGTATCCAATCACCTTCAACATCACACACCAAGTTAATTGGCGAACACCTGTGTTAAATTGCAGTGATTCTGATTATTTCAGAATAAAATCAGCTGTTCCTGTATGTTTCCTCTGCTGGGTAGTGCTTTTCACAGCAAAGGCTCAACCATGAGCACCAAGGAGCTTTCAAAATACCTTCAGGATAAGGTTGTGGAAAGGCTCCAATTAGGGGATGGGTTAAAAATATTTCAAAGGCCTTGAATATCCCTTGGAGCACAGGAAAGACGATCATTAAGAAGTGGGAGGCGTATGGTACCACCAAGATCCTGCCTAAATCAGGCCGTCCCTCCAAACTGGATGACCAAACAAGGAGACTGATCAGAGAGGCCACCAAGAGGCCTTAAGACTGATCAGAGAGGCCACCAAGAGGCCAATGGCAACTGTGAAAGAGCTACATCCCTTTATGGCAAAGAGTGGTCACTGTGTGCATGTGACAACAACATCCTAAGCACTCCACAAGTCTGGCACGTTTGGCAGGGTGACAAGAAGGAAGCCATTACGTTTGAGGTATGAAAAAAACCATTCTGGAGATTCTGAAGCGATGTGGCAAAACATTTTGTGGTCTAACAAAACCAAGATGGAAAATTTTGGCCTAAATGCAAAACATTATGTTTCGCGCAAACCCAACACAACACATCACCCAAAGAACACCATCCCTACTGTGAGGCATGGTGGTGGCAGCATCATGTTATGGGGATGTTTCTCATCGGGGCACTTGTCAGGATAGAAGGGAAAATGGAAGGAGCAAAACACAGAAAAATCCCAGAGGAAAACCTGCTGCCCTCTGCAGGAAAGCTGAAATTGTTACGGAAGTTCACATTTTAGCATGACAATAACCCGAAGCACACAGGCAAAGCTCCATTGGAGTGGCCAAGGAACAAAAAGATAAATGTCCTTGAGTGGCCCAGTCAGAGCCCTGACCTAAATCTTCAGACCTGTTCCTGACCTGACCTAAATCTGGTCAGAGCCCTGCCCTTCCTGTTCAGGCTGGAGTTCCCCAAAGCAGTGTTCTGGGCCCTGTGCTATTTCTGGTCTTCATCAATGATCTCTCTGACTCTCTGGAAAATCCTCTCGATCTCTTTGCTGATGACTCCACTCTCTGCCGCTCCATTCCTCATCCCTCAGATCGGCAGACTGCAGCCTCCTCACTCTCTGCAGACCTGGACAAAATCACAAACTGGTCAAACAAGTGGAACATGTCTTTCAATCCTGACAAATCCCACACTCTCACGATGTCTCTCCAAAAAGACCGACTGGACAACCCTCCCATCCACTCTCTGAATAATCCTCTCGAAGAAGTTCTGTCACTCAAGCTTTTGGGTCTCACTATCTGCCATGATCTTTCCTGGGAAAACCACATTTCCAAGCTGGCTTCCAAAGCCAGTCGCCGACTGGGCATCCTCCGTTGTGCGAAGTCCTTCCTTGGCACACCTGAGCTCACCACATACAAGGCTTTCATCCACGGCTCAATGGAACACTGTTCTCCACTCTAGGCTGGTGCTCCTGCCTCACACCTAGCTCGTCTTCACGCTGTTGAAACCAAAGCTTTCAGAATCATTGGAATCTCCCATGATGAAGCTATCTCCAAGGGCCATTCACTTACTCACCGCAGGCAGGTTGGTGGTCTTTCTTTCTTCTACCGACTCCTCTCCGGCCGAGCTCCCCCAGCTCTGTCTGTGCTCTGTCCGCCAAATATTCCTACAGGATGCACGAGATCTGCCAGCAACCCTCTTCTGGTGAAACTGCCAAAATCAAGACTCTCTGCTCACCTTCACTCTTTCATTCCTCTTTTCTCCCGCCTCTGGAACAAACTGCCTCACTCTCTTAAATCCCACTCCTCCCTCCAGGTCTTTAAAACAGCTGTTCACCACCATCTATCTTCCCCCATCCAAATCGTTGATCTTTTCTACCCCCATTAATTCACCCCAGATCCACTTTTTTGAAATACCAACTTCTTTCCTGGAAGTCCTTGCAGTATCCATGTGTTTTATACTTCTCCCACCCGCCCCCACCTCTTCCCATGCCTCCTCCCCCCCAAACCCTCTCCCTCCCACAGATCTCCGATGTTCCTGTTCTCTGCTGTTGTACTTGTGTTATTCCCTCCCTCTCCCCATCTTGTCTCCCGCTCCCTTTATTATGTTTTATGTGTCCGTTTTTTTTGTGTGATTAATGTTAGCTCTTACACGAGCCTCGATCTTGTATACAAAATTTTTTTTTAAATAAATAAAAAGAATTGATAAAGTCGCACTTGTCTGTGATGTATGAGCTCTTAGGTCAGTGTGTTTTCAGTAAAACGTGTCTGTCACAGCTGTAATTGGAGGCCTCTGACAAATGAAAAGAGGTTTGTTGTGCTTATTTTAAAAGTTGTAATTTGAGAAAATTATAGTTCTTGAAAAGTACACGATATCTAAAAATATAAACTTAAAATAAACGGTTATTGCAGAAACATCTCAACAACCCAATGCAAAACTTCTCTTTTTTCTACTTAGGTATCACCTTCGTTACGACGTATCCTGATACATTTAGGTAAATATACCGATAAAACTATGTCCAACCTTAGTTAGCCCAAAATATCACGAGAGAACAGAACCGACATCTCTTTAAATTCGTGTGGTCAGGCTCCAACAGTCCGTGTAGTTCATTCAAGGTGCCAGCTCATCTCCATCGCGAATCGGCTGTCAGGACTTAAAAGGATGGCAGGTGATCCAAAAATGGGGAATTTTGTTCATGTCAAAATACCGTGTAAAGGGCAAACAGCACGGACAACCCACAAACCAACCTTGCGGTCTGTGAACATGCAAAGACATGTACAAGAAACTTGGACACTGGTCGAGGCCATTTTTTAATCGTGTCTGTGCTCTAGCGACACGAGATTGCTTAAATCCATTGGATTATCTACTTGATTTCACCGGAGGGTGGGAGATGAATATGCGGAGGGAGAACCATGGGTTAGGCACAGGCACATCACCAGGGTGAATGATGAATGAGCAAACACTGACTGCACATTCACCTTTTGATGAGACCCACTCACAGGCAACACCATCACGGCACAGGTATCCGATCATCCATCGATACTTCAGTTACCTACCATCCTGCCAATATCCATGGGGAGGCAGGAGAGAAAGGGGGTTGATATATATGCTGGTGGGTGAATGTGGCGTTCATCACGTTTTTGAGTTAAGTGTGATGCTTAACTCAGGAAGAAGAAGAAGCCGTACTACCAACTTTGTACACTTCTGGAATTGTTTGATTTATTTGTATTCAAATGTCTGGTGATTGTTTTCGTATTTATTTATGTGAATGTGTACTTGTGTATAACTGTCATTCATTTTAAAAGGCTTCGGCACTATCGAACGATTTTTTTTTTTTTTACTCCAAAAAAACGACCTTTTTTTCAATTTTTTTTATTTTTTTATTTTTTTGCCTAAAACACTCCCAGCCACTCACTGATGAACCTCTAAAAGTTTGATGAAGATCCGTTCAGCCAACACTGAGAAAAGTAGCGACACAGAGAGACACACACAGAGACCAACATCTCTCTTATATAGTGGATGTATACACATACAGTCACGTGAAAAAGTAAGTACACCCCATGTAAAGTTTTGACTTTTTCAACATATTTCAACATACAGCTATTTGATCTTCATTTCAACAATATTGATAGATAAAGGTGATATTGTAGCGGTTACCGCTGGATGTACATAATCGCCTTGCACCGGCCAGAACACGGCCAGACGCGCCTCTCCCGGGCATGCCCGGACTCACTGTTCCCGGGCACGCCCGAACCTCCCGGGCACGCCCGGTCTCGTCTTTCCCGGGCATGCCCGCTCTCGCCTTTCCAGGGCTCGCCCAGAGCGTCCGGGCATGCCCGCTATCGCGTTTCCAGGGCTCGCCCAGAGCGTCCGGGCATGCCCGCTATCGCCTTTCCAGGGCACGCCCAGAGCGTCCGGGCATGCCCGCTATCGCCTTTCCAGGGCTCGCCCAGAGCGTCCAGGCATGCCCGCTATCGCCTTTCCAGTGCTCGCCCAGAGCGCCCGGGCACGCCCAGCCTCGACTTGCCAGGCCGCAGCCAAACACGCCCGGGCAGGTCCAGACTCGCCTTTCCAAGGCTCGCCCTTGATACCCGGGCATGCCCGGTATAGCTTTTGCCGGGCAAACTTCCCGACATAAATGTGTATATATATTGTTGCCCGAAAAACGGGCTTGTCAGAATACCTGAGCTGTTTTGTTTCAATAAAGCAACTCGGACGAATTCCGTCTTTGGTCGCGTCAATTCTTTCGACTCGCGTTGGAGCGCAGTTCCTTCATTGGTGACCTACCGACATGGATACGGCAGTGACGCTTAAACTGCCTACCTTCTGGGAGACTCACGCGGCTGTTTGGTTCGCCCAGGCGGACTCCCAGTTCGCCCTGCGAGGCATCACCGCGGACGACACCCGCTTCCACCATGTTGTGGCGGCGCTCGGTTCCACCACCGCGGCCCACGCCTTGAGCCTCCTCCAGCACCCGCCGGCTGCTGACAAATACGACGCGCTGAAGACGCTCCTCCTCGGCGCTTTCGCCCTCTCACCGGCAGCACGCGCACGGCGCCTGCTTGACCTGCCCGAGCTCGGCGACACGCGCCCGTCCGAGCGCATGGACTATATGCTCTCGTTGCTCGGCGAGCACTCTCCGGCATTCCTGTTCCGGGAGCTGTTCCTCCGTCAGCTGCCTAACCCGGTACGCCTCGCCCTGGCTGGCACGTTGATCACGGATTCCCGCGCCCTCGCCAGGGAAGCCGATAAGATCTCCTCGGCGGGCCAGCACATCGGCGCGGTTACCTGGAGCCCGCCGCCATCCGAGGCGACGCCCACGACGCCCGAGCGCCCTGCGCGGTTGGAGGCCGAACTGCCGGTGCAACTGGCGGCCGCCACGCCGCACCGCCCGCTTCCGACACGACGGCCGGGGCCTCCACCTGACCGGGCGTGGTGTTATTACCATGCCAGGTTCGGACACAAGGCTCGGACGTGCCGGCCCCCGTGCACTTTCGGCAGGTCGGGAAACGGCCGGGCCGGCGTTCATTCCCAGCCATGAGCGCCGGCCACTCGGGCAACTTGCTGTTTATTCGGGACAAAGCGTCTGGACGGCGTTTCCTGTGCGACACCGGCGCCCAACTGAGCGTCATACCTGCCTCCGAGCAGGACAGGCTGGACGCAGTTTGCGGCCCCTCTTTGGTCGCTGCTAATGGCTCGGCCATACGCACTTTCGGCCCACGCGTCGTCACCCTCTGCTTCGGCAGCCAGCGCTTTCAATGGACTTTTGTTACCGCCAGCGTCCCCGTGGCTTTGCTGGGCGCCGACTTCCTCTGCGCGCACGGGCTGCTGGTCGACGTCAAACGACGTCGCCTTGTCCACGCCGAGACCTTCAGCTCCCTGGCGTGCACAATGAGCAGCTCCGCGCCGACCGAACTGGCGTGCGCCCTCCCGGCAACGAACGAGTTCGCTCGCCTGCTCGTGGAATTCCCGGCCCTCACGCGGCCGACGTTTTCGGCCGTCGCGGTGCGGCACGGGATCGAGCACCACATACCCACTACGGGCCCGCCGGTCTACGCCAGGGCCCGCCGCCTCGACCCAGCCAAGCTCGCCGTGGCAAAGGCCGAATTCGACGCGTTGGAGCACCTCGGCATCGTGCGGCGCTCCGATAGCGCGTGGGCCTCGCCACTGCACATCGTGCCAAAGCCGGGGGGTGGATGGCGCCCGTGTGGCGACTACCGCCGTCTCAATGACGCTACCACCCCCGACAGGTACCCGATCCCGCATATTCAGGACTTTTCCGCCCGTTTGGCGGGACGGGTCATCTTTTCGAAAATTGACCTGATACGGGGCTACCACCAGGTACCTGTCCGGGCGGCCGACGTCCCGAAGACGGCCGTCATCACACCGTTCGGCCTGTTCGAATTTTTGCGGATGCCGTTTGGCCTCAAGAACGCGGCCCAGGCGTTCCAGCGCTTGATGGACGGCGTGCTGCGCGACCTGCCGTTTCTTTTCGTCTATCTGGACGACATCCTCGTCGCCAGCACGTCCCGCGCCGAGCACCTCCTCCACCTCCGAACACTGTTCGGTCACCTCAGCGAGCACGGCTTAATTGTCAACCCGGTCAAATGCCACTTCGGCGCGACGACCGTTGACTTTTTGGGCCACCGCATCACCAAGACCGGGGCCGTGCCGCTGCCGACCAAGGTCGAGGCCATCACCACGTTCCCGCGTCCCCGTTCCATCAAGGCCCTCCAAGAGTTCCTCGGCATGGTGAATTTTTATCACCGATTCGTGCCCCGCGCTGCTCAGCTCATGCGGCCCCTTTACGAGGCCCTCCGGGGCAAGCCGGCCAAGCATGACATTGTTTGGTCCGCGGCCATGGACGCGGCCTTCGCCAGTGCCAAACGGGCCCTCGCCGACGCAACGCTGCTGGCTCACCCGGTGCTCAACGCGCCCATCGCCCTCACTACGGACGCCTCCAACTACGCGGTGGGCGCCGTCCATGAGCAATGGGTGGACGGGGTTTGGCAGCCACTCGCTTTTTTCAGCCGGCAACTCTGGCCGAACGAGTTAAACTACAGCACGTTCGACCGCGAGCTGCTCGGGCTATTCCTGGCCGTTCGCCATTTCCGACACCTCCTGGAGGGCCGCCCGTTCACGGCTTTCGTCGACCACAAGCCGTTGGTCTACGCAATGGCTAAGGTCACGGAGCCGTGGTCGGCCCGCCAGCAGCGCCACCTCTCCGCCGTGTCGGAGTTCACCACGGACATCCAGCACGTCGCCGGCAAAGACAACGCCGTGGCCGACTGCCTTTCGCGGGCCAGCGCGAACGCGGTCCACCTCGGCGTGGACTTCACGCTCATGGCGGCCGACCAGACCACCGACGCCTCGGTGCAGGCACTCCGCGTGGCGGACACGGGCCTCCGCCTGGCCGACATCCCCTTCGCGGGCACCGTCCTGCTCTGCGACGTCTCCCAGGGCCAGCCTCGCCCCATCGTGCCCGTTTCCTGGCAGCGCCGCATCTTCGCCTCCATCCACGGCCTTTCTCACCCGGGCCGGAAAGCTTCTCAGAAGCTGGTGTGGGCGCGTTTCGTCTGGCACGGCCTTCGACGAAACATCCGCGACTGGGCCAACGCCTGCACGGCCTGCCAGCGAGCCAAGGTCCACCGCCACACCCAGGCCCCGCTGGCACCTTTCGCCGTGCCTGAACGGCGTTTCGACCACGTCCACGTGGACCTGGTGGGTCCCCTGCCCCCCTCGCGGGGGTTCACCCACCTGCTCACCATGGTGGACAGGACCACCAGGTGGCCGGAGGCCGTGCCCCTCACCTCCACCACCACCGCCGACGTGGCGCAGGCGTTCATCGCCACCTGGGTCGCGCGCTTCGGCGCACCAGCGGACATCTCGTCCGACCACGGCCCACAGTTCACGTCTGAGCTTTGGGGCGCGGTCGCCCGTTCGTTGGGGGTCACGCTGCACCGCACCACGGCCTACCACCCCCAAGCCAATGGGTTGTGCGAGCGGTTTCACCGCTCCATGAAGGCCGCACTCATGGCCGGCCTTCAGGACGACGGTTGGGCCGACCGGCTGCCGTGGGTCCTTTTGGGCCTTCGCACGGCCCCCAAGGAAGACCTCCAGGCGTCCGCCGCCGAGCTCGTCTACGGCCAGCCACTCCGCGTCCCGGGCGAATTCGTGCCTGACGCTACCAGTCCCTGGTCCGCCGCTCGCCAGCGCTTGGATCTCCAGGAGGCCGCCCGACGATTTGCCCCCGTGCCGACGTCCCGCCATGGTGGCCCCCAGTCCTACGTCCCCCCGGCGCTTCGCACAGCGGAGTACGTCTTTGTGCGTCATGACGCGCACCGGGGGCCACTCCGGCCGCCGTACGACGGGCCCTTCCGGGTCCTGCGACGGGGCGACAAGTCTTTCATCGTCGACTTCGGCGGCCGGCCGGACCGGATTTCTGTGGACCGCCTCAAACCGGCGCACATGGACGTCGACCGACCACCACGGTTGGCCCTTCCTCCGCGGCGAGGCCGCCCCCCGTCCACAGTTCCCCCCGCTCGACCACCCACCACCACGTCAGACCCCTCCCCACGACCCTCCAGGGGTCGCTTCGGCCGGGTCATCCGGACCCCCCTTAAATTGACCCTGCCGGTGCAGGTCGATTCTGGAGGGGCGTGTGTAGCGGTTACCGCTGGATGTACATAATCGCCTTGCACCGGCCAGAACACGGCCAGACGCGCCTCTCCCGGGCATGCCCGGACTCACTGTTCCCGGGCACGCCCGAACCTCCCGGGCACGCCCGCTCTCGCCTTTCCAGGGCTCGCCCAGAGCGTCCGGGCATGCCCGCTATCGCCTTTCCAGGGCTCGCCCAGAGCGTCCGGGCATGCCCGCTATCGCCTTTCCAGGGCACGCCCAGAGCGTCCGGGCATGCCCGCTATCGCCTTTCCAGGGCTCGCCCAGAGTGTCCGGGCATGCCCGCTATCGCCTTTCCAGTGCTCGCCCAGAGCGCCCGGGCACGCCCAGCCTCGACTTGCCAGGCCGCAGCCAAACACGCCCGGGCAGGTCCAGACTCGCCTTTCCAAGGCTCGCCCTTGATACCCGGGCAAGCCCGGTATAGCTTTTGCCGGGCAAACTTCCCGACATAAATGTGTATATATATTGTTGCCCGAAAAACGGGCTTGTCAGAATACCTGAGCTGTTTTGTTTCAATAAAGCAACTCGGACGAATTCCGTCTTTGGTCGCGTCAATTCTTTCGACTCGCGTTGGAGCGCAGTTCCTTCAATATAATATAACAAATATCATGAAACATTTACATTTTGTAGTCCATTGTATAATTTAAATAAACATAAATGCAAATTTCGCATGTGGAAAAAGTAAGTACACCCTTGGCTCAAATAGGTGGTATTGCCCCCTGTGGCAGAAACAACCTCAAGTAGGCGTTTCTTATAACTGTCTACCAGTCTCTGACATCGACTGGGAGAAATTTTTGCCCACTCCTCCATGCAGAATTATTTTAGCTGTGCGATGTTTGAGGGGTTTCTTGCATGCACAGCTCGTTTCAAATCCCCCCACAAAATCTCGATGGGATTTAGACCTGGGCTTTGACTTGGCCATTCCAGAACCCTCCATTTCTTTCTTTTCAGCCATTCATTGGTGGATTTACTGGTATATTTAGGGTCATTGTCATGTTGCAAGGTCCACCTTGGTTGAGCTTCAACTCTCTGACAGATGGCCTCACTTTATCCTCAAGCACCCTCTGGTACAATGAAGAATTCATAGTGGATTCTATGATGGTCAGCTGCCCAGGCCCTGATGCAGCAAAGCTGCCGCAAACCATAATATTTCCACCACCATGCTTTACAATTGGTATCAGGTTCTTGTGGTCGAATGCTGTCTTTGGTTTTCGCCAAACATGTCTTCTGGTACTGTGGCCAAATAGCTCTACCTTTGACTCATCTGTCCAGAGCACATTGTTCCAGAAGTGCTGGTCTTTGCCAAGGTGTTCATTGGCAAACTTTAGTCTTGCCCTGATGTTCTTTCGGATCAGCAAAGGTTTCCTCCTGGCACACCTCCCATGTAGATCAAATTTGTGCAGCCTCTTTCTAATGGTAGACTCGTGCACTTTGACATCAACAGTGGCAAGAGCTACCTGTAGGTCCCGTGATGACATTCTGAGGTTCTTAGAGTCTTCTTTCAGCATCTTGCGGTCTGCTCTCGGGCTAAACTTGCTGGGGCGGCCTGGCCTGAACAAGTTGGCAGTTGTTTGGAATCTTCTCCACTTGTAGATGATCTTCCGGACAGTCGAATGATTGATTTCAAATTGTTTGGAGATCTTTTTAAATCCCTTCCCAGACTCGTAGGCATCTATAACGTTCTTTCTGAAGGCCTCAGAGAGCTCTTTTGATCTAGCCATGGTGACGCCGCACACTTCAACAACAAAGAGCAAACCAAACTAAATGTCTGAGGTTTAAATAAGACAGGTTCCTCCAAGATCCTCTCTAACGATGTTCTAATCATTTGCACCTGAGCTGGTGCACCTGATTCTAATTCTAGGTATTTGAAGTAATGATAAATGTAGGGGTGTACTTACTTTTTCCACATGCGAAATTTACATTTATGTTTATTTAAACTATAAAATGGACTACAAAATATAAATGTTTCATGATATTTGTTATATTATATCACCTTTATCTATCAATGTTGTTGAAATGAAGATCAAATAGCTGTATGTTGAAATATGTTGAAAAAGTCAAAACTTTGCATGGGGTGTACTTACTTTTTCACGTGACTGTATATATATATGTATGTGTGTGTGTGCGTGTGTTGTTGTTAGAGCAGGGTCATAGTAAGACTCCCACTTACCTAACCGCAAAGCATAAAAAATGCCCTTTCCCATAAATCTTTTACTATGTACAGCACTTAGTACCCTTGTATGTTGAAACAGGTGAGTAAACTAAACTTGTTCCCCTTCCATTGCATTGTCCATTTCATTGAAAAACCGAGTTGTTAGGGTTAGTATTCCTGCAAAAATCCGCATTTTAATATTCCTGCAGGGAAACTCGGGCACCTGAGTGCAGCTGGTTGTGACAACCGCACATGATGATAATTATTTAATGAGATTTACGGTCGTTCTGTATGCAGCATCACCACACAATATCAATATTTACAGTATTCCATACAACCCAAACTCAATTGACCAAAGTGGGGTCAAAATCACATCATTTGCATACATAATAGATAGCCTCAACTCACAAAGGTTTCTTTAAGTTTTGTGATGAATAATCATCGATACAGGTATAACAAAAATCTGCTGTCTGGCGTACCCAGTGATGCACAGGAAACTCCAAATGGGAAAGAGATTTGGCCGGTTACCTTGTCAAGGACACGCAAAACTGATGTACAATACATATCATGGGGAAATCTGAAGACTAGAGTGTTCGTAGAACACCTTATCCCATAAAGTTTTTAGAAAAAGGGATTTTATTGGAACTTGGATGTTAGACTTTCTTGGAAACAGTTTATTGAAAGAAGAAACAGAAGAAGAAGAATCTCAAAGGGCCTCCACCATGAGTGCGAGAGTAGCAATTTTTATTGGTCGAGACGGAGTACAATTTTGTCCAAGTACAGCTAAACTTGGGGGGGTTGGAAGTGCAAACAAGGTGATTTGTGTTCTACAGTATTCAAATAAATAATTCAATTAAAATAAAATAAAAGTTTTAAAGACCAAAAAAACAACATTGAATTGAAAATTTACCGCCGTTCTTGCACCGCCTTTTACACCACCTTAAATTCGTTTTTCATGCCTGATGTTTGTGTTCTTTATGATGTCCCTAAAAACAGCAAGCTTCCTGTTTGCAATGATTTTCAATCTTGTTTGACTTCTGCGCACACAGACCGAAGCAATCGCCTTACTTTTCCGTGCGCATGCGTACTCGGGACAAAATTCCATACAGTTTGCCAAATTCAGAGCCAAAGTACTACGCAACTGCAGGTTCGTGTTCCGATTGGTGTTCCGCAAATGTAAAATTCAATTGAAATCAAGTAGTTCCTCGATCACAGACAGACAGACAGACAGACAGACAGAGAGCCAATATTGCACAACCCCATTTTGCACGATGCCCGCAGCGTAATAATGTAAACTTATACATCACTGACATAAACAGAGAATGCTCAATAACAACAAGGAAAATTCACACATCTAGTGCCACAGTATGTCTATACAACGTGTTTATCATCTTGGACTCTCTGATATTGCCACTCTCACGTTCCCTGCCAAAGCACAAATCCACATTTGCCTCTGACGTAACAGACAGTTGTTGAACCGTGTCTGGAATTTGGACTCGAGCCTCCCAAGGTTAGTACCCTGTTGGCTTTATCTTCACTTATTGCACTTTATTCTCAGCACTGACAACACCTTCACTTGATCACCAACGAAAAGTTACACACCTGTCACACCCATGGCCTACCGGGAAAAAGACAGCACCTGAATCACCAAGCAAACTGGCATCGTGAGATAAACCATCATGGTTCTTTTTCAGTTGAAAGCTTGATCTGGGGGTTTTCTGAAGGTGTTCTTTATCTTTTGGGATCGAGGTACTGTGTACAATATAACAAAGCAATGCATTGCAGGAAATCAGCATGGACCAGGAGGTTCGAGGGGGGTCTGGGGATAAACACTGCCATGGCGAAAGCAATTTCACAAAGGAGCAAAAAAACAAAGTGATGCCAGATCTGAGAAACTTCTGTTACCTTTGCCACCGAAGGTGGATGGAGGTTATGTTTTCACCCCTGTCTGTTTGTCTGTATGTCTGTTCATTTGTGAACAAAATATCTCAAAAGGTTGTGGACGGATTCGGACGAAATTTGGCAGAGATGTAGCGAATGTCACAAGGATGAAATGATTAGATTTTGGTGAAGATCCGGATTCGGATCCGGCTACTAGAAATTTTAAAGTGATTGTTCACCATTGAGAGATCGGGCCAAAAACGATACACAGCAGGATATCTCAACAGGTTGTGGACGGATTTGGACGAAACTTGGTGGACCGGTTGGGTGTCTGACTAGGATGATTCGATTCGATTTTGGAGAATATCTGAATATTGATTCGGATATGAGAATTATTTAATTTTTTAAGTGATTCTTCGCCATTGGGAGATCGGGCCAAAAACGATACATAGCAGGATACCTCAAAAAAGTTGTGGAAAATTTCACGTCCACGTCATACTCCATCCATCTGTAATTCCCTGTGTGAGTGTGACGGGCCCGAGTCCGGGGGATAGGTTAAGACTGACTAAGTGCTGCTCTGTGTCTCTGCGTCCCGATCACTGTATATACGTGTGGGAATAATTAAACCTGTGTTCTTCCTTTTCCATTCGATCGTTCCTGTGGTTTCCTCATTGGCTTGTTGTGGACGTGTTTGGACGTGGACGTGAAAAAAAAAAAAAAAAAAAGTTGTGGACGGATTTGGACGAAACTTGGTGGACACGTTGTGTGTGTAACGAAGAAGAATCGATTCGATTTTAGTGAAGATCTGAATATGGATTCGGATATGAGAATTATTTAATTCTATAAGTGATTCTTCACCATTGGGAGATTGGGCCAAAAACGATACAAATCAGGATATCTCAAAACGTTATGGAGGGATGATTTTGATTAAATGTGATGATGTATTGTGATTTTCTGGTCTACTCTGGGATACAAAACGTGAACTGTTCACTTGGCGGAGGTGTGCTCTCTACTGAGTGCCGTTTTAGTTTTAAAAGAAACTGCACACACACACTTGTAAGAAATACAATGTTGTTTATAACTCATTGTATAGTTTGTCTGCAGCCAGAGGGATGCGCCATTTGTAAAAGCAACTGCTGGAAGCGCCACCTTGGCGTAACACGAGTAAAAATAGCAATAATTTCACGCTACTCTGCCGTTCTACCAAGATTCCTGTGTCAAATGAATGTTTTACAGGTTCAAGGTATCATTCAGGAACATCCAGGATGCAGGATAACTTTTCGCACTTGGAAATGTATGGCTGCAACCTTAAACACTTGGAGGTCAAAGTGGAAATGGAGATGAACCGAGGGCATTTTGATAGGTTTATGAAATGGTTGAATACATTAATGAAAATGAAAGAGTCCATTGGATTTTTACGGTGTAGCCCTTGGGCAATACCGTCTGGAACAGCGTTTGTCTGTCCGTCCGGTGTGTAGATATGTATGTCTCCTCCACCTGCATTGTGTAGGTTTGCTCCATTTGAAATTCGTTTTCTCTGCAATTGTTGGTCCGATTGACACATTTTTCACCATACTCGTGGGCCCGTTGGTCCATTGTACCAAATTTTCATTGGTCTTCACTGCCTTATAGCATACCTGACTGCCGGACTCGGTGGGTATTTTGGGTTCTCGGAGTCTCCTGGGTCCCCTGGGTCTTTTTGGGTCATCAGGGTCTTTTGGGTCATCTGGGTTTTTGGGGTCTTTTTGGTCTTCGGGGACTTTTGGGTCATCTGGGTCTTTTGGGTCCTCAGGGACTTTTTGGGTCCTTGGTGACTTCTGGATCCTCGGGGACTTTTGGGTGATTTGGGTTCTTGGGGACTTTTGGGTCATCTGGGTCTTTTGGGTCATCAAGGACTTTTGGGTCATCTGGGTGTTTTGGGTCATCGGGGACTTTTGGGTCCTTGGGGTCTCAAGTGTTAAAGGGTCAGCCAAGGTCTAAGGGGTCTCAGCAGTCTAAAGGGTTAAAAGGTACATTTGAATAGTACGTAATTAATGAATAGACGTACGTAATAATTAGACACGAAGTATGCCACACACACACACACACACACACACACACACACACACACACACACACACACACACACCTCATCCATTTATTCACCATAGGAGCGCATCCTCCTATATAATTTTTAAAATAATTATGACGTCATAGGTTACGTGGTACGGGCACCATGCTGAAAAAACGAAAAACTTTGCACCTGTATGTCAGAAAACCGCTCCATGGAAAAAAACTGAAAGGTGACTCATTGTAAAGTACTCCACACGGGGAATAACATATGATAATGATGATGCCATCGGCTCCTTCATTATGACGTCAGAAATGGACATGTAGAACGCTTTATCCGATCAGTATGAAATTTATTGAGCGTGATCTAGGGGTACCTATGTAAAAGTGGTACTTATGTTGCCACTAAAGTGGTGCCTATGTAACAGTAGTGCTGCCCAAATCCCATAAATAAAGAAAATTTCCAGAAGTTGATTAAAAATCCAAAAATATGAGAGGATTCAAAGTAATGTTTTAAATAATTAATGATGTCAGGTTAGCCAAGGTCAATGTAGTTAGTTCCAAGAGAGTGCTCTCACGAGGTTGAGCCTAAGGTAAGCAAGGTAAGACGAGAGAACTTTGACAGTTTTTGTTGTTTGGGTAGTGTTGTTAGTCTGTTGAACAAACAAATAATGTATGGTGTAGCATAAATACGTGGAGAGAGTGTCAAAGTGCATATTGTGTAGCAATTGTCAAAACAATATTAGTTGTCCTGTGATAGTGAGAGGGCAAATTGCAGCAAACAGGAGACTGTTACTGTTACCAAGAAGTTTTGTCCTGGCCAAAAGAAAATTGCACACGTGACAAGTTCTTCAACAGCTTCAAACAAAATCAACAAAAACAGTGAAAAATAATGGTCTGGATCCCAGAGCACATGTGATTTTTCGACCTTTTCAAGTTCAGAATGAATCTCAAGTCATTCTATCTGTGCCGTCAGTATGATCAGGATCTGAATTTAGCAAATTTTCTCTTGGTCTGCTTCATGTATCAAAAGGCCCTTACCATAGCAATTCGGTCCCTCGCGTGTGAAGCGAAAAAGTCTGACGTCTGTCTGTCTGTCTACAAATGTTGATTTATCACCGAGGAACTACTTCATTTCAATAAATGTTATATTTTCAACATGAATCGGAAAAGCGAACCAACAGTTTAGCAGTACAGTACTTTGGCTCTGAATTTGTCCCGATCACGTATTGTTACGGATTCGGCCCTAATTATTGTTGGTATTATTATTGTCCCCCGTCGCACAGCGGAGCGAAAGGGGGACTATGGTTTTCCCCTCCGTCCGTCCGTCCGTGTGTGCGTGTGTGCGTGCGTGCTTGCGTGCGTAAGCGAAGGACCGCATTCGAATTTGGTGTGTGGGTGCAACCCATGTCAAAATCCAAGATGGCCACCGCCATGTATGTCTGATGCCATTTATGTCTGAACCTTGTGAGATGAATATCTTAAAAATAAGTGAAGTACCAACTTCTAATTTGGTGTGTGGGTGTATCTGGGCATAAGGAAGAACGCTATTGAAAATTGGGTCGCCATGTCAAAATCCAAGATGGCCGCCACCATATATATGTCTGAACCTTGTGAGCGAAATATCTTGAAAAATAAGCGAAGTACCAACTTCTAATCTGGTGTATGGGTGTATCGAGGCACAAGCAAGAAGGCTATTGAAAATTGGGTCGCCACGTCAAAATCCAAGATGGCCGCCGCCATGTATGTCTGAACCTTGTGAGCGGAATATCTTGAAAAATAAGCGAAGTACCAACTTCTAATCTGGTGTGTGGGTGTATCTAGGCATAAGGAAGAACGCCTTTGAAAATTGGGTCGCCACGTCAAAATCCAAGATAGCCGCCTCCATGTATGTCTGAACCTTGTGAGTGAAATATCATATCATAGCATGTTTTCTGCGTCTTCCACTTTGTCAACTCACATCACTTCACCGACGGGGGACCTAGGCGTAACGCTTGTTATTGTTGGTTCTCAGTAAGGGTTATTGTGGATAAAAGGTTTAAAAGCGCTCATGACAAAAATGATGCCGGAAATCGGATAGGGCACCAGAAGAGGTGGAGCGAAGAAGAAGAGCGCGTGAGGCAGAGGTAAAACGAGGCATTTTGTAACAGCTCCGCACCCAGCGTGGTCGAGCGTCCATGGAGAAGGAACTTTGAGGCCTGGAAAGGAATCTCGTGCGATCGTTGTTTATCGCTGGAGTCGTGGAGGCATGCGAAGCCAGGTACATGTACAGGTGTGAGATTCCGGAGAATCTTCGCCTCAAGGCCACGGCTCGAGGGAGAGCCGTCCGCCATTTCGTCCCACGCGCTGCCTTCAGCGGAATAGGTTTTTGCCGTGTCGGGTGGGCTTATCCTCCGGTGGTTTGCCGGGGACGGCTGTGCAATAAAGCGGCGTCTGAAGATTGCCCTGCGGTTCGCCGATTGAACGGCAAATGTGTACGCGCGCGTCTTTGGAGATTTCCCTTTCTACCGCGAGTGCTGGGTGTTGGACCACGTGACTTCTGTGTCAATTCGGCCGTCTACGCCTCGGTTGCTCTTGAGCGGACATTGGTTCAACGATCGTCGGAGCGCATCAACTTCGCCTTGGAGGGGTATAGAGACATTGTGGAGGGCTCGGTTCCATTTCCTGGGAGTGCCGTGAGTTTGGGGTTACGTTACCATCTCAAGATATTTATTGTATTGTATTGTGTTATTCCCGTGTGATTTTTAATATATTCTTTTGTTGATAACCATTGGTGTGGTTTCCTTATTGATTTGGATTGCTTCCTTTGAGGATTTCATGGAGGGTTTCAGTAGTGATTGATTTCGACACGGAATAACATATATATCTTTCTGTCGGGGTTCCTCTCCGGGTTCGGGGGTTAGCGAGACCAGGAGATTGCAGAGGACCCCGTAACAGAAATTGGGGGCTCGTCCAATTGACTCGTGGGCTCGAAATTGGGTCTGCGTCCAGGATATAAAATTCCCTAGATTTAGTCCAGGAAAGAATTTCCTAACATTCCCAAATTTGGAATTTGTTCCAACATTCCTAAATTTTTCCAAAAAAAACAAACAATTTTTTTTTTTGTTTGTTTGTTTTTTACATTTCTTGTGTGAAGGTTAACAGGTGTTAACAATAGTCACCATGGAGTTTGAGGCAGAGAAGTTTGCAGTGACCCCTAGTGAAGCACAGTTCAGAGCGTTAGTAAAATCGGACCTCTGGAAATTGGCCAAACATTTTAGCATGAAGGTCCGAACTAATATGAAGAAGGCAGAGATGCAGACAGTGGTGATACAATCTATGGTGGGATTAGGAACATGGGAAGAGGTAGTCTGGGATTGGTTACCAGAAGAACAAGAAAATGTGGAGCTCTGGAAACTGGAGATGCAATTACAGAGCCAGGAAAGGGAAAAAGCAGAGGAAAGGAAAGCAGAAGAGAGAAGAGAAGAGAAACGAGCAGAGGAAAGGAGAGTGGAACGAGAACTCCAGGAAAGATTAAAAGCAAGGGAACAAGAACTCCAGGAAAGGTTAGAAGAGAAGAAAGCAGAGGAAAGGAGAGTTGAAAGAGAACTCCAGGAAAGGTTAGAGGGAAAAAAAACAGAAGAGAGAAAAGCCGAAAGGGAGTTAAGGGATCGTGAAATGGCCCTTCAGCAGGAAATTAGACTCAAGGAGCTGGAGGTAATGAAAGAACGGGGAGAGGTACCATCCATGCCGACTGGTTCGACGCCTAGTCAGAACACCTGGGATGTTGGCAGACATGTGAGGCTGGTTCCACCCTTCAATGAAAAGGAGGTAGCCAAGTTTTTTCCACACTTTGAGAAAATGGCTCGACTGTTAAACTGGCCTGAGGAGTACTGGTCCATACTAGTGCAAAGTGTTCTGGTGGGTAAAGCTCAAGAGATTTATTCGGCTTTACCGATTGACCAATGTGCAGATTACGAGGTATTGAAGAAACACATTCTCAAAGCCTATGAATTGGTCCCGGAAGCTTACCGGCAAAAATTCCGGAGTGCCAGGAGGAGGGAGAGTGAGACCCATGTGGAGTTTGCCAGATTGAAAGAGACCATGTTTGATAGGTGGTGTGATTCAAAAGGAGTTGGAAAAGACTTCGAACTATTGCGACAATTGATCCTGGTGGAGGAATTCCAACAGTGTGTCCACGGGGACATTAAAGTTCATCTGGAGGAAAGGAAAGTACCAAAGCTGTATGAGGCAGCAACCATGGCAGATGACTATGCCTTAACACACAGGATGGGGTTCCACAAACCGAACTTCTCGCCCAGACCTAGCCAGGGGAGCTATGGTACATCAGGGGTGGAGAATGAAAATCCATGGGGGTGGCCTCGAGATGAAAATGAGGACCACTCGGACACCACGACTTCTAGAAATCAGAAGACTGCGGTTCCAAGACAGACCTATCGTCCGGGGAGCTCGAGGCAGACCGCCGCCCCCATGCCTTGGCAGACCACGAGGTTCTCCTCCGGGCCTACTTGCACTTTTTCCCATAAACCTGGACACTTGATGTCCAACTGTTATGCTCTGGGAAAGGAAAATCAGGAGCGGAGTTCGACTAGTACGACTCCAAATGCAATGGCCATTGTGAGAAATCGCCCTCAAAAGGGTTACCAACCATTTATTTCAGAGGGGTTTGTGTCACTGGAGGGAGCCTCGACTAACCAGAGACCTGTTCGGGTATTGGGGGACACAGGAGCACATCAATCTTTAATGCTTGAAGGCATCTTGCCATTGTCCGAGGAGACGGCAACTGGTGATAGTGTTCGTTTACAGGGGATTGGTGGCTGTGTTAGTGCTCCAATTCATGTCATTCATTTGGAGTCCAATTTGGTGTCAGGACCGGTCACCGTCGGTTTACAAGCCACTCTTCCTGTAGAAGGAGTATCTTTTATTATCGGGAATGATTTGGCCGGTGGTCAAGTTTCTGGTAACCCGATGTTTGCTGAAAAGCCTAGTAGGAAGCGCCCTGAAGAGAAGTGGAAATACCCTGAAACTAAGTGTCAGCACACGCACGTCAGGGATGGAGGCAATATTGGCAAGCTCTTTGTAGGGGGACTGAACATCAAAACAAAGGAAGAGGTTCTGGAGTCTGCCTTCAGCAAATATGGACCGCTTTTGGAAGTGCTGCTGATAAAAGACAGGGAGACACAAAAGTCAAGAGGGTTTGGCTTTGTCACGTTTGAAAACTCAAAGGACGCCAGAGTTGCAGAAAAGGATCTGAATAGCAAGGAGTTGGATGGTCGGACCATCACAGTAGGGAAGGCATTTCCTCGGGGTCGAGGGGGCTACAGAGGAGGACCATGGAGTAGTAGTGGTGGTGGCCGCAATCGATATTATTATGGAGGCTTCCAGAGTTATGGCAGCTCCCAAAGGAAGGATTTATCAGAGCAGTGGCCGAGAAGGAGACCGCCATTCATGTGACTACAGTGACAAGTGGTCCAACCGTGATTGTTATAAAAGTTAGAAAGAGTGGAAGCACTGAATGCTGAGGAGCAGCCGAGCCAAGATTCCTACACGGATTAACCGTGAACGCCACGTTCCTAAAGGCGTCCATGTAGTGAACTTTCCTACACGGACTAACCGTGAACTCCCCGTTCCTAAAGGCGTCCAGGTAGTGAATATGTCCAGGCCACACCACCCAACCACAATGGAACCTGGCCCTCAGCTCGGCCTCCCAGGAAAAGTGCTATCGATTTGCTTGACTTGGGATTTTTGATCAACCCCTTAACCTTCATTCAAAAGAAACTAAAAGTAAAAATCAGAGGTTGATGAGATGGAGTTTGTCTTTGCAGGGGTAATTTGGAAATTGAACATGTAAAGGGCAGGGACAATGTCGTTGCTGATGCTTTGTCCAGAGTGAATTAACTTTGGAAATCTCTGTAAGTTGTTCTAAGTGTTGTTGCTTTATTTTTGGCGAAACATTGATTACTTGTGTTGGTTTCAAGAATTTGCCGACAAAGAAAGTTTTCGCTGTGTTCCAACTTTCTTCCTTGAGGGGGGGAAGTGTTATGGATTCGGCTCTAATTATTGTTGGTATTATTATTATTGTTGGTTCTCAGTAAGGGTTATTGTGGTTAAAAGGTTTAAAAGCGCTCATGACAAAAATGATGCCGGAAATCGGATAGGGCACCGGAAGAGGTGGAGCGAAGAAGAAGAGCGGGTGAGGCAGAGGTAAAACGAGGCGTTTTGTAACAGCTCCACACCCAGCGTGGTCGAGCGTCCATGGAGAAGTAACTTTGAGGCCTGGAAAGGAATCTCGTGCGATCGTTGTTTATCGCTGGAGTCGTGGAAGCCTGCGAAGCCAGGTACACGTACAGGTGTGAGATTCCGGAGAATCTTCGCCTCAAGGCCACGGCTCGAGGGAGAGCCGTCCGCCATTTCGTCCTGCGTGCTGCCTTCAGCGGCATAGGTTTTTGTCGTGTCGGTTGGGCTTATCCTCCGGTGGTTTGCCGGGGACGGCTGTGCAATAAAGCGGCGTCTGAAGATTGCCCTGCAGTTCGCCGATTGAACGGCAAATGTGTACGCGCGCGTCTTTGGAGATTTCCCTTTCTACCGCGAGTGCTGGGTGTTGGACCACGTGACTTCTGTGTCGCATCGGCCGTCTACGCCTTGGTTGCTCTTGAGCGGACATTGGTTCAACGATCGCCGGAGCGCATCAACTTCGCCTTGGAGGGGTATAGAGACATTGTGGAGGGCTCGGTTCCATTTCCTGGGAGGGCCGTGAGTTTGGGGTTACGTTACCATCTCAAGATATTTATTGTATTGTATTGTATTGTGTTATTCCCGTGTGATTTTTAATATATTCTTTTGTTGATAACCATTGGTGTGGTTTCCTTATTGATTTGGATTGCTTCCTTGGAGGATTTCATGGAGGGTTTCAGTAGTGATTGATTTCAACACGGAATATATCTTTCTGCCGGGGTTCCTCTCGGGGTTCGAGGGTTACCGAGACCAGGAGATTGCAGAGGACCCCGTAACAGTATGCGCAGAGACGAGACAATTGTTTTAGTCTGTCTGCCTGTCTGGTAGTCAAACAAAATTGAAAATTATTCCAAACAACAAACTTGCTGTTTTTAAAGGACGTCATCAAGGACACAAAGAACTAATGCAACGTATTAATTAAGGTGGTGTAAAAGACGCTACATCAATGGCGGTAAACTTCCCCCAAAAATGCTTTTTTTCTACAACCTTTAAAATTTTTATTTTATTTAAATTGAATTATATATTTGAACATTGTGGAACACAAATAATCTTTTTGGCATTCAATAACCTTCAGTTTAGTAGTAGTTGGACAAAATATTGTAGCATATACATAGTCTCGACCAATCAAATTTGCTGCTCACAAACCCCGCCCATGTCCTTTTTATTTTTTTCTGAATACGGCGCAGGCCAGGGTATGGTGTACTATGAACTCTCTAGTTCTTCAAAGTTTTCACAGAACGTCATTCTCTGTCTTCTATCAATAGTTGGTTCTGACAAGACTTTTTCAATTGGCTACGTCTTTTGGATCCTTACTTGAATAAGGGAAGAAATGTTACCACAGACAACTTTTTCACCTCCCTAAAGTTGGCAGAGAAACTGAAATCAAAGAGCACAAGCATAGTGGGCACAATGAATCGTATACAGAGAGAAGTCCCCTCCTCAGTGAAGAACTCAAGGGCACAGCTCTACACGACTACTGTGATGAAGAATGGTCACACTACCCTGTTTACCAGGGTAAGAGAAATAAGAATGTTTTGTTGCTCAGTACCCTGCACCCTACTGTAGGTGTGAAAGATAACCCCACGAAGCTTCCTGAGACTTGCTTTCTATAATTCAACAAAGTACGGAGTGGATATTGTTGATCAGATGACCAGGAAGTACTCTGTCAAGGCAGGATCTCGCAGATGGCCAGTTCATGTGTTTTGCAACATTCTGGACCTGGCTGTCATAAATGCATGGGTACTGTTCAAGTCAGTGACTGGGAAACACATCAGCCGCCGAGACTTCATTGCGGAACTTGTTGACGAGCTCCAAAAGCAGTACTTATCAGAGCCATCACCCCGGGAACAACAGCAGTTGTGTAGTTTGGAGGAGGGGCCTCCAGCAAAGCGCATGCGGAAACAATGCCGTCACCAATTGCAAGAACAAAACGGTGGACACCTGTGCAATGTGCAACAAGCTCATATGTGGCAAGTGCACTGGATAAGTGGTTAAAAAGTGCATCACTTGCTGTCAGCTGTAAAAACAAAATGGTGGGCAGTTGTGTGATGTGCAAAGAGTTTGTGTTTCAACTCATCTCATCATTACAAGTGTTACGGATTCGTCACTTCCGTCTTTGTGGTTTTCATCCACCGGAAGCATTTTTAGTTTCATATACTATTATTGTTACAGTTTGAGCGTGAAATGGAGATAACTGTCTTCAAAGGTAAAAATTAGTGTTTCAAACGAAAAACGAAATGGATCGGGAGAAACCGGAAGAGGAGGAAGAAGAGGCTTGAGTGGATCAAGTGAGATCGGGAAAGGAAGGCCGATCTGCTTTGAGGTGTCGAGCGGACGCTGGTGGACGTTGGTCATGAGCGAATATTGGTTTCCCCGGGAAAGGGATTCCTGTGACAGTGTCGTTATTGTTGTGGCAGATAAACCTGCGTGAGGGGTTTTGCTTTTGGTTCCGAAAGTGAATCATTGCTGGAGAGCAGGTACACCTCCATTACGGGCCTGTCCGCCATTTCACCTCGCACCAGCGATTCGCCTGGTTCTCGTGTGTGTCGTGGATTTCGCTTGGGAATTCGCGGTTCTCCGCTTGGGAACTGCTGCTCGTTCATGTCAGCGTCATTGTCTGGTGAACCGAAGGTGTGAATTCCCAGTCACCTTTTGGGTGAACATTTACCTGACCGACGTTGTGCCGACCTCACCCAGTGGCTCTTCTGCAGCGTCGACTGTCAGCCGTCCTGGGTTCAGGTCTCAATATGACATTTTTTCTTGTGATCACCGGAGCGTGAATCGACTTTGGCCTGGTGTCGTGACAGTGACTTTGGGGGTGTTACAGTTCGCTCACGTGGAGTACCATGAGTTATTGAGTTAAGAAACTGGTGGTACCATCATAGGAATTATATGGTGTTTGCTGTGCAATTGAGGTTTTCTTGTACTTGCGCAAGTTGTTATTATTGTGCGATTTTAATACAATACTTGGGTTTTGTATCGATTGATTGGTGTGGTTTCACCATTGGTTATGATTGGCACACATAATAGCACATCTTTCTGCCGTGACTCCTTTCGGGGCTCGGAGGTACACCGTGACCAGGGTTTGGGGAGGAGCACGTAACACAAGCAATAAACATGTTTAACAATTGATTTCTTGCTTTACTTCATATCATGACAAGCCTTTTTCATCAGTGGTCAAAATGACTGCTGTCGGAGGTATTAGATAGGTGGGTGAGGCTGGTAGTTCTAGTGTTAAACCACTCCCACCCTCCCAAAATATTTGCTTATGTATCTATTTTTCCCACTCCTTGCGTTTTCCCCTAACGCTCATCGTTAACTGCATCCCTTGTTTGTCCATCTTTGCCTACCTTCTCCCTCCACGCTGCTATTGGCATTTCCCCTCTCTCCTGCTGTTCCCTTTGTTATATTGTGTCCTGCTCTGTTATTTGGCCTAGCTCTTCCACACGCCTAGACCTTGCATAAAAAAACTCTGGAAAACTGGAGGGAGGGGGTACAAGGCAAGGGATGTGGAGAGTCGGCACCACAAACGAGAGTGTGGAGGGATGAAGGAATTCAAGTTGGTGTTTTAGCTTTCAATTCAGGAGTGTAATCAGGTACAGGATTATGGAGCAACAAGATGGTGGGAAAAACTGAGGCTAGAAGTGAGGCAGTAAAAGACTGAGACCACAAACCTGTTTACAATGGGCAAGAAGAAGATCTTGGGACCTGGGCCTCCAGCTGATCTTAGACATGGGAGGAGAATAAAAATCACACAGCAAAGCAAGCGGAACACACATTTAAATGTAATCTTGCCCATTTTGTGCTGCCGTATCACCTGTAGCGTGCATTTGTGAATTCGGGTTCAAAGCAGAAGAAAAGCATGTCCAGTGGTGGAGTGTCTCCTAATTTCCTTGCTATTTAAGTTAAATATAAATGCTGACGTTCCCTCAGTCATTATAAGCTATACATAAGACGAAACCCTGTGTTCTCTACAATTTTTTTTCCTTGCACACCTTTCCATCAGTAATTAGGAGACGAGTGAACATCTGCGTGTGCAAACTTGTATATAATGGAGGAGCTGCTGCCCCGACAGCATCCATACTCTAAGACAGCAAGTGGTGTAGCCGGTTATCAAGTACACCGGATCACTTAATACCTGCGGTGCAAGGAAGGATTTTGAAATTTGTTCAGCGTGCTGGCAATACCTTGCCTACTTTTTGTTTTGAAAGATACCATGGGATACTAATGTTTGCATCCACCAACTAATGTTTTCAGGTGGGACAGACACCCGGGTTAACATCCCAGTCATCCCATATCCAAGAGAGGAGCACTTTGTGATGCTACGCCCTGCCCTGAGACACACAAGTTCGGCAGTTTCTCGTCGGGTCGAGAATCAAACAAGGACTCTACAGCTCAAAGTTGTGTGCTACCTCTGCAGTGTCCTGCCATATGATAGCTATACATTTTTTTTAAACCACCATTAGAGGCCATTTTTCGGGTACCTTTCCCCGCAGAGTGGGGGTTGGCCTTTTTTGGGAACCTTTTCCCGCAGAGCAGGGGTTGGCCTTTTTTGGGTACCTTTCCCCGCAGAGCAGAGGTTGGCCTTTTTCGGGTACCTTTCCCCGCAGAGCAGGGGTTGGCCTTTTTTGGGTACCTTTCCCCGCAGAGCAGGGGTTGGCCTTTTTCGGGCACCGTGGTCCCCTTTTTTGAAGCAATGTTTTATGGCCGGATGCCCTTCCTGCCACCAACCCTGATACTCGCCTCTTGCGACACACAGGGAATTACCAGCAAGCTGGTACTCAATTTGTCGACCTCGGAAGAACGACAGGCTGAGTCAACCCCCCCTGGCGTTGATTCGGCGATTGACTGCGATTCAAACCCAGGATCCTAGGATCCCAAGCCGGCACCCTAACCGCTAAGCCAACACCAGGCTTAAGATAAAACATGATAAAAGAAAATTTATTTGCATGTGAAACATTGTTGTACCAGAACAACACTCCAATAACAAGACTGGCAGGATAGTCTAGACTCTAGACGCTAGAGGTATGCGCACTCACCTCTGAGCTGTTTTTCCTGAATTTGAGCTAAAAACTGTAACCCTGGTGTTTCACCATGCAGGTGATGGATGCATCAATGTGGACGTTAGAGATGTCACCTCTGCCAGTATTAGTACGTGTACATTAAAGATCCCAGAGTATCCTTCACGAAGAGTACGCGAACTATCACTGACACTGAACAAACGACAAATTCCTGCGTCAACTGACTTCGTCGAAAGTTAAGCTCAGACAGCCTGTTTGTGAAACCCCAAAACTTTCGTCAGCCAACCCCGCAAATTGGGAATAATTGTCGCCGTCGAGGAATCATCAGTTCCACTAGCTGCAAAAAATGGTGAAAAAACTGCGCTGGAAAAAAAACTGGGGGAAAAAAAAAACTGAATAAAAATAACAAAACACAAAAAACTGCGCTTCAGACATTATGAAGTATTCAAACAACTCCTCCTAATTGGAAGACAGGTCCCTCACAGGCATGTAAAAATCAAAATCAAGCACGTGTGTGTTGTCACACATGCTATGGTGTGGCATGAGCACACCAGAGAAGATTGATGGTTAGTTATCGTTATCATTCCAGGCGTAACCGGGACTTCAGACTTTGTAAACTTATTTTTCAATACACAGGATTTGCAAGTCCTGAGAGACAGCCGTGACATTTTGGGTATCAGGGCCTCCACCCATTGCTACGTCAATGCAAGCAGTAGATGTGGTGTAGAGGGACCACATCAAAAGCCAAAATGAAGGTCAGCCCATTCCATCAAGCGTGAACATAGAAAACAAGGCATTTGACCCAACATAGTGCTCAAAAACAAAAACGTAAATAGGATGGCATTGCTAATGGAGGTGACGGTACACAGCGACTTTGGCCCAAATAACAAATAAAAAAAGAAACAATGACCAAGTATCAGATCTGAAAAAATGAATTCAAGAGAACCTGGAACCTGAGGAGTGTGGACGTTGTTCCAGTGACAAATCCGACCTTGGGGGATTTTTCAAACAATACCGGGAAATATTACGGCAATTGGAGGCTCGGTTCAGGGACAATCCTGAAAAGAGCCCTTGGAACAAAGATATATGAGAACAGCAAAACGTCACCAAATGGTTCTCAAAAAGGTGTTCCTAAAAATAAATAGAAAACGTGGATACTTTGGGTCCTGGGAGGACTCCATCCTACCTTCTGAAACCCGTAAAAGATTACAACCAAAGGTCAACAGTTGTAACTGAGAAGAGGCTGCCATCATGTATTCTATTAATTTACTGCTAAGAAAAGAGGAGCTGATGGGTATCTATTTGAAAGAATCTCTCTTGGCATTATTCTTACAATTATTGGAGGTGGGTGGGAGCAGGGTGGTTGTGGAGGCACACCTTGCAGATTGCCTCGGTAGCTCATGTAAGACAGCAAGCAGAGATGTGAAATTGAACAGGAGCTGGTTCGTCACAACTTGTTCAGTCCTGCAATGCTCCTTTACAGCTGGGGTAGAGCAGGAGATACAGTGGGTGCATGGTTTTACATTTCCCTCCCCTGATAGGGGAGGTACTTGGCCTGAGCACTCAGTGGTGTGGGAGCGGAGAGTACCAGGATGGTGATTTATAGTCAAATCCTATTGACAAACATCAAACCCTAACAAGACAGCTCATATCAAACTCTGATAGGTGTATACCAGTCGTGGCAAGACAGGAGCCACCCATCAATGAGTCACCTGCGTTTGTAAAGATCCAGCTGGCTCATCGATGGCCTTCAGGATGTGATAGTCAACACCTCCCACCTGGTCTGGTCTCCATGTGATGTTAGTCTGCTCACTGTGGTCGACTCTTATTCCCTTCCCTGTTCTGGGGTGGGAGCTTCTTCTGAATGACTATTGCTGCTCCTACCCTTCTTCTCCTGTACCTGCAACATTAAAAAAATAAGTGTTGAATAGTGCATGCTATACATGTGAAATTGGTAGGTGAAGCCACTGTAGTGGGGAGGGGAAGAAGAAGAGGTCAAGATATAACATTAAATGAGAGAAGAGTTGTAAAACCTATAAGTAGTTGCAAGGTCAACATCCTGATAACTAGAAAAATAACAATTAAAGTGCACGACAGGTGAAATGCATTGCATATGGTATACCAGTACAGGTAGTCCTGAAGCTACATGATAATTTCTCAATGAATTATGTAGGGCTGGCAGGGTTTCCTCGACATATGCACTACTCATATCTGAGTAGTATAACCTAGGTTTGAATCCTGACAGCTATGAACGGTCGTCCCAGTGTTTCACATTTAGGGTGAGGTATCACTATGTGTGCTGTCCCTCGGATGGGCGTTAACATGAGTGTCTCATCTGCGGGCATTAATTGGTGGACGTTTAACAATCCCAAGGACCTTCGCAAGGACTACGTGAGCCACTGGCACAAAATTACAAGTTCTTCCACACCGAGTGGAGTATTCTTCATTGGAGTGGTGACCTGTCCAGCATTGTAATAATTACATAAATAGAGGAAGATTTGGAAAATAAGGGTTATGGAGAAGAATGAGGGGTAGGGGAGGACACAAGGGGTGGACAAGATGGATCCAGAAGCAAACTCAAAAACATTTTTGGGGATGGTCTCGGAGGGGAGGTTTAATGGGTGTAGAAAAGATCATGGTTTTGGATGGGCGATGATCTGAGATGGTGGGATTTTTGGAATGAAAAATAAATTTTATGCTTGTTTTTATTTTTTAAGTGAGTAGAGGGAATAGGATTAAGTCGAGGAAGCTGAAAGGACAATACTTGGGAGAAATGAGGCGGAGCGAGTCACACGGCGATAGAGCAGAGGCGGAATTTGCACGCAGGCTCGGTGAGGCCTGGGCAACTAGGCTTGAGCCACACACATACACAAATTCGACAATACTACACAAGGTACCATTTAACACGAAAAAGTGGACGAAAACACAACAGCAACACAGGAATGAAAATATAACATGGACACGACGGATCCGGTTCGGAAAACTTCGCTTCGATGAACTGAATGGAGGAAAAAATAGTCCGTCCTGTAGCTTTTACTTCAAAAACAGTTTATAGAACAAATTGTGAAAACGTGCAGAAATAAGCAGTAATGATTACACAAAATGATTCGACATTCCATTAGGGCTGGCAGCACATGCATGAGAGCAAAGCGGAATAAATCGTCCACATTTCACAAGAGCACTGCATGGAATGATAAACAAAATTCCACGAACGTCCAACAAAGGATGGCATTTCATCCCAAACTCAGTGATGACGTAAAACTGTCAGCTCGTTCCCCCTGAAAATAGCATCAACACTTGTATTACCCGCAGAGTAATGCTGTTGATGTTTTAGTTGGAACACACCATCAGCCTCCTGTGTGGATTGACTGGCTAGGTAGCTTGTTGCTACGGGTCTAGTGTGTGACCCATTAGGGGACATGTGATGGCACTGAGGTGTGGGAATGGTAAAGTTTTCAAAATTTTCAATGCGAAAAGGACAAAGTGAGGATAAGAGACAAAAGTATAAGGTTCATGTAGTGTGTGGAGAGAAGGGAGAGGAAGCATGGAGTTGATAGGAGTAAAGGGAGGGGGGGGGGGGGGGAGACATGTATAGATCGTGTGGGGTGTTGGGGGTGAAGTTTTGAAAATAAAAATTGAGAAAATGAGGATGATAGGAAAGAGAAAGCAGGGCGGGGGAGTGCGAAGAGAGTAGGAATTGGAAACTTCCTGCCAAATAGGAAGTACAGGAGTAATGAGAGGTACCATGTGGTTGGGGATAGGGTTTGTGGGGTCAAATTTGCTTTTGAAAGCTTCCGTAAGTTACTACAGTGCAGCACACAATCGTTTGGGCGGAAAACATAGCTGAGGCTTAAGGCATTGGTGATAACACTTTTCTTTATCTACTTCTGTGTCGTACATCTTGGATTCAACGGTTTATGGTACACGCTGCACCAGCAAATTAAACTTGGGAGCAATGCGTGGCATGTATTGTATGGCAAGGCCAGGGATTCACGTGGACATATGACGCACGTGTGCAATGGCTCCATCTGCATGTTACGCACACAAAATGGAGGCAGAACTTCCACCCAGGTATACATCACGCAGATCCGTCTTTCCATCCCCTTATCCAAATCACATCTGAAGCCGCGTTGTCCTTCCCCCTATTCTGGAGCATCAACTGCCATGCTTGTGATGCCAGCACGTCCCACTTTAAAAATGAAGATCAATATACAAGTATTACCCCCAGTTGGTACTGCAATCCGGGCAGAAACAGTTAAAAACAACAAACCCTAAAATAGAAACCACTGCGGTGCAACCATGTCCGGCATGTTAGAACAGATTATGATCCCAGGACAGAAGGAAGTCAGAATTCACACCATGGATTACAGTCTGCCTGCAATTAACACCATCAGGGCCTGGATATTTATACATATACATATACACATACATATATATATATATACTCCAGACACGTCGAATGGAAGTGCAACTCGACAGGGACCTAAGATTCGTGATTGTCACCATAAAACGCTGATCTACGGTATATATATATATATATATATATATATATATATATATATATATATAATCATTATTATATGTTCACATATAATTTAGGTTAAACAAAAAACAAAGCAATGACAGTAGTGGATGCCTGAAGTATAAAAGGTTAGCAAGGTTCTTTATAGAATCGTCAAAATCTCCCATTTTGACAAGTTTCCTGGAGGACAGAGGAGTAGTTGTGCTGCCACGGGGTTGTTTTTCCCGCTGAACGAGATCGTGGGAGCATCTTGGAAGCACAGGGGTCTCACGATGTATAAACGTTGCCCCTTCTTGAGCCGCCAGGTAACCCTCAGCCGTCAGGACGGTCTGGTTGCCGAAGAAGTGTCATGCCCGCCCATCGATGGTACGAGGGACTTCGGTGGTGGATGTCCGGGTTCACGTCCACCACCGCATGCCACCCTCGACGATGGGGGCATCACGGGCAATCGGTTTCGATGAACGGGATATCTTTGTACTTGTCTTCCAGTTCAGTGCACTGTACAACAGCTTCCTGCACGATGTCCCGGGCTAAGCTGTTTGCCAGCTCCGTCACCTCGGGCTCGTTTCCCCCGCCGCGCTTTTCGTCCTCCGCCGGGTTCAGCTCCTGCGCGTTCCCATGCGGGTCCTGCTGGCAGTTGTCCGGTGGACACTGAACGGGCTTCTCCGGGCGGGATTGAAAACAGCCCATGGCCGGTCGCCTCCTCCCACCTCTGTCCTGTACCCGGTGAGGATGAACGGGAGGGTGGGCAAAGCAAGGCACGTGCGCTTCCCACTCGCGAATGAGCCCCTTTAGGCGCGTGCTCCCTCCACGGGGAACCGAGGCTGCTACCCCGAGGGAGTGGAGCTCAGGGGCGGAGGAAAGGTCGCCATTCGTGCGCAAAACAAACTCATCTCAAGGCGGGACTCACTCAGGGCCGTTTCAAAGTTCAATGCAAGAACCGAGACGACGACCCCAACGCAAGCTGCAAATCCCCCTCTCTGGCGCCTTTTGTACAACGCGGAGCAGTTCTCAGGAACTCGGCACGCCTCGAAAGGAGACCGCATTTTCCTACTGCCAAAAAATTCCTGATAAGGACTCGGTGGCGGCTGGAGTGGGCGAACTCATTCCACATGGGCACCGAAAATAAATAATACTGTATTTTACCTCCATTCTTGAATAACAAACGCCGACTACGAGTTCAACTGCAAGTACTTCAATGCAGGAAGCCATTAGGCCCATGAAGCCTGCGCAATGGTTGCAGCACATGGTTGTTTGTCTGCGCCGTATCCGACTTTGACAATGTTGAGTGTCAGGCAAGGAAGCAGCACTTACCATTTATAATCATTTGTATGACTCGCCCAGGATCAGGTCCATTAAGAACAATTAAGCATTCTTTCATCCCCTTTTGAAGAAGACGAGTAAATTAATGTTCCCCCCAAATTTTGCATTGAACAGAAGCATTCAAACTGAGATTACACACACAACGCCACCTGCGGGGTCCTGTGTAAAGGGTGATGCAGGCAGGTAAAAATAAATAAGTAAAATAAATCAGGACAGAAAGAAAAACTATTGAATGCAAATGTGGGAAAAAATAACAAATGGATTTACTGCAAGACTCGTGTGCGAGTAGTAAACGTCTAAACTCATGACACAGATTGATCCAATGCTTTGGCGTTTCACGAATTAAGGTAATTAATGGTCATTCAGAGGGTAAAACATTCCAAAGAAAATCTGCATACATACCAAACATCCGAACTAAACAAAACTTTCCAACACAGTATTCATTTTTACCATCGCCCTTCCATTAACCACAAGGCCAACCACATAGTACGTACTATAGGTCCAAAACCACACACCTTACTTTATTCATCAAGACACAAACCTAAATATGGGATTGCACTGTTTTGACATCTCACTACAACACAACAACAACAGGCATTTCAAGGCCATTTTCCCTGCTAGAGCGGGGGTTAGCCTTGCAGTCCCCATGACGATCTTCTCCATTTTGCCCTATTTTCTGCATCTCCCCTTGTTAACCCCTTTGCCCGCATTTCTTCTTCCACCATCTTTAGCCAAGTCTTTCTCGGTCTTCCCCGTCCTCTACATCCTTCAACATTCATTTCCATCACTCTTCTCAACTAGTCACTTTCATCCTTCCTCAACACATGACCAAACCATCTCAAAAGGTTTCTCTTCACAGCATCAAGCACAGGCTCTATTCCCATCATCTTTCGCAATTCATCATTTGTCTTCCTCTCTCTCAACGATACTCCGCACATCCACCGAACCATTCGCATTTCCACCCTTTCCAGCCTTCGTTGCTGCTATACGTTCATTACCCATGTCTCACTCCCATAAATCATAACACTTCTCACACATGCAGCATACACCTTTCCCTTCAGCTTCAATGACACTCCCCTCCTCATCAGCACGCCATTCAGTTCCCGAAACTTCTTCCATGCACATCTCACTCCAGCAACCGTTGCCAAGTCTGATCCACCTTCTCCATTCAACATGTCTCCGAGGTAGCAAAATGTTTTCACACCTTTCAGCTTCACGCTGTCTCCAAGATCCAACTCAACATTTCCTCTATCTGCAGCTCCCTCTGTGCACACCTTACACTTGAATGTAGCTGCCACACTGGTTAATGACCCTCTCAGACCACGACATTTTTGATGAACCCACTCTGCACACATTGTACATTGAATGGAGTTAACTCCGACACCCTTCCTGCACACAGCACACGGCCACTTCCCAGTTCTTTCCACCTCACCACATACTTTACCACTTGCCATCACCTTCGTTTTTCCAATATTCACCTTCAGACCTTTTGTCTCCATACATTCCTTCCACTTTTTCATCTTCTCCTTCAGTCCATCCATACTTTCCGCAATCAACACCAGATCATCTGCATACAACAACTCCCACGGTAAACCCTGCTTTACATTCCGAGCCAGCACCTCCATCACCGCTACACATAGTAGTGGACTTAGTACTGACCCCTGATGCACTCCCACCTTCACCTCAAACTCACCACTGTTCCCGTCCTTCGTCCTTACAGCTATGCACACTCTCTCGTACATGGCCACCAATACCCTGATCAACCATTCCTCCACTCCTAACTTCCTCAATGGCCATGTCACTACTTCGCGTGGAACCCTATTGAATGATTTCTCCAAATCAACAAACCCAAGAAACAACTTCTTCCTCTTCTCCACGTACTTCTCCTGCAACTGCCTCACAATAAAAAGCACGTCTGTCGTTCCTGTTCCTGGCATAAATCCAAACTGCATTTCGACAATCTTCACTTTCTTCCTTATCCTCCTCTCCAACACCCTTTCCAATATCTTCATTCCATGCTCCAATAACTTTATCACTCGATACGAGCCACAGTCCAGAGGATCACCTTTCCCCTTGTATAGAGGGACGAGGGTACTCAGTTCCCAGTCAACCCTCGACTCTGATTCTGCAACTGGACCTGACGGCATCAGCCCACGGGTCCTAAAATCATGTTCTTCCGCTCTTTCACTCCCCCTCTCTGTTCTCTTCACCCTCTCTTTTGCTCAAGGTCATCTTCCATCTGCTTGGAAATCTGCCAACATCACCGCTTTGCACAAAAAAGGTGCAAAAACAGATCCCAGCAACTACAGACCAATCAGCCTTCTCCCAATTATCAGCAAAGTCATGGAATCCATCATTGCTTCAGATATGAAATCTTTCCTCTTCTCCAATGGCTTGATCTCTGATCATCAATTTGGTTTCAGACCTGGACACTCCACTCTGGACATGCTGCTTCTGCTTTCTCAACAATGGATGGAGGTCCTCAATGCCAAACAGGAAATTAGAGCAGTCTCCCTTGACATATCACGTGCCTTCGATACGGTCTGGCACCCCGCTCTGCTCACCAAACTCTCCTCTTTTGGTATCCATGGAAATCTCCACGCATGGCTGGCGGACTTCCTCTCTAGTCGTAGTCAACGTGTGGCCCTGAATGGGTTTCTCTCATCTCCTCTTCCTGTTCAGGCTGGAGTTCCCCAAGGCAGTGTTCTGGGCCCTGTGCTTTTTCTGGTCTTCATCAATGATCTCTCTGACTCTCTTGAAAATCCTCTCTATCTCTTTGCTGACGACTCTACTCTCTGTCGCTCCATTCTTCATCCCTCAGATCGGCAGTCTGCAGCCTCCTCACTCTCTGCAGACCTTGACAAAATCACAGACTGGGCAAACAAGTGGAACATGTCTTTCAATCCTGACAAATCTCACACTCTTACGATGTCTCTCCGAAAAGACCGACTGGACAACCCTCCCATCCACTTTCTGAATAATCCTCTCCAAGAAGTTCTGTCACTCAAGCTTTTGGGTCTCACTATCTGCCATGATCTTTCCTGGAAAAACCACATTTCAAATCTGGCCTCCAAAGCCAGTCGCCGACTGGGCATCCTCCGTCGTGCGAAGTCCTTCCTTGGCACACCTGAGCTCCTCACCACATACAAGGCTTTCATCCGCAGCTCAATGGAATACTGCTCTCCCCTCTGGGCTGGTGCTCCTGCCTCACACCTAGCTCGCCTTCACGCTGTTGAAACCAAAGCATTCAGAATCATTGGAATCTCCCGCGATGAAGCTAACTCCAAGGGCCTCTCACTCACTCACCGCAGGCAGGTTGGTGGTCTTTCCATCTTCTACTGACTCCTCTTTGGCCTTGCCCCCCCAGCTCTCTCTGGGCTCTGTCCCGCAAATATTCCTACAGGTCGCACAAGATCTGCCTGCAACCCTCTTTTGGTTAAACTGCCAAAATCAAGACTCTCTGCTCACCTTCACTCCTTCATTCCTCTTTTCTCCCGCCTCTGGAACAAACTCCCTCACTCTCTTCAATCCCACTCCACCCTCCAAGTCTTTAAAACAGCTGTTCACCACCATCTCTTATCTTCCCCCATCCAAAACCTTGATCTTTTCTACCCCCGCTAATTTCACCCCAATTCCACTTTTTGAAATACCAACTTTTGTCCTGGAAGTCCTTGGTGTCCTTGTGCTTTATACTTCTCCCTCCCCCCCCCCCTTCCCACGCCTCCTCCCCCCAGGCCCTCTCCCTTCCACACATCTCCCTGCTCTCGGATGTTGTGTGTGTGTGCTTCCCCTTTTCTCCCCATCTTGTCTTCCGCTCCCTCTTTTTCTGTATTTTGTTTGTCTGGTCGATTTGTTTGTGAAGTTAATGTTAGCTCTTTCACGAGCCTCGAGTCAGTATACAAAAAAAAAAAATAAAAAAAAAAAAAAAAATTCACGGGAATGCGGCCTTCTTTCACCACCAGATTACAGATCTCTGTCATTCTCTGCACACCCCAACATCCTGCTGCCTTCAACATGTCTCCCACAACTCCCGCCGGCCCTCCCGCTTTTCTACTCTTTATTGCTTTTATCGCTTCCTCAACTTCCTTCTCAGTTATCTTCTCTGCTGGTCCTAAAACTGGGTTACTCCCTATGTTGCCACCCCATTCATGCTCTGTATTCAACAGCATTTCCATATATATCTCTTCCATCTTCCTTAAATTCCATCTGGGTCCACAACGATTTGTCTCACTTCATCCTTCAAGCAACTCACCCCCATCACACCTCTCTTTCGCTATCTGCTTTGCAATCCTGAATACCGCTCTCTGACCCTCTTCCGAATACAAGCGTTTTCCGAACATTTTCGTAAATGCCTCCTGAGCCTTTGCTACCTCTTTCTTTGCAGCCTTCTAACTTTCATGTTCTGCCCCCGTACCCTTCGCCTTCTGCCACTCCTTGAACTTCTTCCTCCTCTCGTCAATCCTCTTTCCAACTTAATCATCTAACCACCATGTTTCCGAGTGCCTCGGTGGTCCTTTTGTCCATCCACATACCTCACCAACGGCTCACAACAGACTATCTTTCATTGACATCCAACCACTTTCAAGCTCAACCACATCATCCTCTACCATACTCAGCCTCTCTTTTAATGCCTCCCTCACTGGCACCTCTTTCAACCTCCACGCCTTCATTCTCGGTTGGTACTTCACCCACCGGGCTCTCCTCGCACCTTTCACCCTTATGTCGCAGACAACAAGCCTCCTCCCCCGGGATCACCTTTGTGTCCCGGAGGTGCCCCCTATCTCGCCTACGCACCATCAAGTAGTCAACGGTTGTCGTCGACCCACATGACGTGTATGTAACAAGCTTATTATCCTCTTTCTGGAACTGAGTATTACAAATCAACAAACCAGCTCCATCAGCAAACTCCAAAATCCTTTCACCTTCTCCATTCCTCACACCATATCCGTAACCCCCATTAACTCCCTCAAAACCGTATATACTCCTTCCCACATGTCCATTTAGGTCTCCTCCTACCACAACAACTTCTTCATCTTTCACGTTTTCCATCAGCTTCTCTATTGCACACCAGAACTTGTCCTTCTCTTCATCGCTCCAACCTGCGGAGCATATTCCGAGATGACGTTCACCAAGAGCTTTCCAATCATAATTTTCACCATCATCAACCTTTCACTCACTCTAGTCACACTCACCACACGGTCTACAGACTCCTCAGAAAAAAGGACACCAACACCATGCACGCCTTCTGGGCACCCTTGCCACACAAACTTTTATTTCTGTCCCTGCCTACCCTTCACCATTCTCACACCACTTCCCTTCCATCTCGTCTCCTGCACACAACATATGTCCACTCTTCTTCTGACCACCACTTCTTCTGATCTCCCTGCCATTGTCCCGACATTCCATGTCCCAAACCTCAGAAACCGATCTCCACGCGGGGCATCAGATGTTTCGTTGTCATAAATGGAATGATTTCCACCCTTGCTTCGATCGGGTTCCCCACCTTGAGTTTTGACGAGAGGGAGTGGGGTCCCCCACGGGGTACTTCGGGCTGTACCCTGCCCATATGTAGTTGTAATTGTCATGGTTCCCTTTTTGAGGCAATGTTTTTATGGCCGGATGCCCTTCCTGACGCTAACCCTTTTAGTCGCCTCTTACGACACGCAGGGATAAGGTGTACCTATTCTAAACTGGGGTACACACCAGGAGTTTTGATATCTATGTTTTGATATCTCACTGCTATATCTACTTTGATATTTGATATCTATATATGTTTTGATATCTCACTGCTCTACATTTATCACATTTATATTGACGATTCTTCCTCAACTGCATTAGGTGGCTGCTGTCATTTTTTTTGAAGCCATGTATAATATCTATTTGATCTTCTTCTTCCGTATTCAGCACAGGACTGCAGATAGCATTATTGGCTGAGGGTGTGAGCAGTTCCCCTATTGCCAGTCCACTGGTACTCAATTCACCAATCTTGGAAGTATGACAAGCTCAATAAACCCACCTTGTGTTAATTCAACGACGGACCGGGATTTGAACTCAGGACCCAAGGGATCCCAAGCCAGCACCCTAACCGTTGAGCCAACACCAAGCTTACCTATTTTATTTGATTTTTTTTGTATGCAAGATCGAGGCTCGTTTAAGAGCTAGCACATCAAACACATATTAGCACATAAAACACAAAAAACATAAACGGACACATAAAACAATAAAGGGAGGGGGATGATGAATTCCAGAGGACATTGTGGACGTTTACCCTAACCGAAGGGAAAGACGATTGTACCTACTTTAGTCATTAAGGTAAGAACAGTATTTATATCAGACAATGTTTATGTATGTTTATCACCGGGGAGACATGATTCATAAAGTGCTCGATTTCTTTTTTTATTTAAGAATTTGTTGTTATTCAAATAGTAATATTGGTGGTAGCTGGTAAACATGTCAAACTAGAAAGCATTTGAAAATGAAAAGCCCGTCCGCATACGTTTGTATTCAGAAGTTGTCCTCTTCTTCTTCCGCCTGCTCAAAATAATGAAAACAGTTTTAAAAATATATACAAAATGAAAATTGATGATTGTATGCAGCCTTGACCTTTCATCTTTAGATATAAAAAAGAATCAGTTTCTAGCTTTCGATTGGTGAACCAATTCTATGACCCAATATGCAAATTCTTAAAATTTCAGATCGATCAAATAAAAATTGACAATTTTATGTGATACTGACCTTTGAACTTTTTACCAAAATTATTAATTTGCCTTCTCCATATTCTCATAAAGCTTTGTTGAAAATTTGATGACAAAACTCAAATGGTAAAAAAGTTATTTTTTAAACAAAAATTAGGCTAAAACAAAAAGCAGGGGTGATTAAATAATGAACGTAAACTGTATTTGTGATTTCATGTGCACTGTAACTACACTAACAAACGGTAATTTTGGAAGTCTGACCCATTTATTAATATTAAGCCCCTGCCTCCCCCAAATAGAGTCAAACTACGCCTATGTATCCCACCCTCAAATTATCCTGGATCCACACACCAAATTTTTTATTTCCCTTACAACTTCTAGAACACATCAATTTAAAAACCATCCGTTCTGGCAAAACTCGCTTGAAACAAATTTTGGCTTTTTACAGTTTATCACACTCAAATTAAGATTAATTCTTCTTTGTCATGCATCAAGGTCATTGATTTCAATTTGTGCTTCAGAAAGCATACTTGATGCTCTTACTTCACCAAATGCCAAGGTCATCAACATATTTCCACCTCTAATTTTGAGGAACTCATACCAGAGTTGATTGTGCTAAGGAACACAAGATGAACAATCTTATTTGGTACCTTGTGGAACACTCACAGCAAGGACTCCCAATCAGAAAGCACACTTTGGTATTTCACCCTTTATCAGTTTGTCAGAAAGTCAGCAACCCATGGTACAAACTCATTTTGAACTCCTAATTCAATTAACTTGGTGAGGGCAACAGTATGATAGATGGAATCCAAAGCCTTTGAAAAATCTGCAACAGTAAGATTACCAACCCACTGTATCTGGTTTATCAAGGCCCTTATAACATTCATGCAACATTTCAATCAAACAATGTGTGATCAAAGGGTTCTCTCTAAATCTAAATCTAAAAAGGGTCTAAATGGCCTCTAAAGGTGGTTTTTATAATGTGTGATCAAAGACCCCTTGATAATCCCATACTGATAACGGTCATTAACATATATAATATTGTCTTGCATCCATTTGACAACAAATCTCTTGCACAGAGATATCAAGAAGATGGGTCTTAACTTTGTGACAACAGCTGGCTTCATCAGGGACTCCTCTTCATGGTGGTTGTACCCCCTCCAACGTAAGTCGGGGGCCAAATCTTCCCCATTCTTCCCTGCTGTCCGGATTTGTCAGGGTAGCACAGTCACGGTCAGTTCCGATCGGACGGAAGCCAAACAGTTCAATCTTGGTTTCATCAGACCACAGAATCTTGTTTCTCACAGTCTGAGAGTCCTTTAGGTGCTTTTTTGCAAACTCCAAGCGGGCTGTCATGTGTCTTTCACAGAGGAAAGGCCTCCTTCTGGCCACTCTTCCATAAAGCCCAGATCGGTGGGGTGTTGCAATGATGGTTGTCCTTCTGGAAGTTTCCCCTCCCATCTCCACAAAGGATCTCTGGAGCTCAGCCAGAGTGACCATCGGGTTCTTGGTCACCTCTCTTACCAAGGCCCTTCTCCCCCGATTGCTCAGTTTGGCCGGGCGGCCAGCTCTAGGAAGAGTTCTGGTTGTTCCAAACTTCTTCCATTTAAGAATTATGGAGGCCACTGTGCTCTTGGGAACCTTCAATGCAGCAGAATTTTTTTTGTAGGCTTCCCCAAATCTTTGCCTCGACACAATCCTGTCTCAGCTCTGCAGGCAGTTCCTTCGACCTCATGGCTTGGTTTTTGCTCTGATATGCATTGTCATCTGTGAGACCTTATATAGACAGGTGTGTGCCTTTCCAAATCATGTCCAATCAATTAAATTTACCACAGGTGGACTCCAATCATGGTGTTGAAACATCTCAAAGATGATCAAGAGAAATGGAAGGCACCTGAGCTAAATTTCAAGTGTCAGAGCAAAGGGTCTGAATACTTATGTCAATGTGATATTTCAGTTTTTTCTTTTTAATAAATTTGCAAAACTTTCTCAAATCCTGTTTTCCCTTTGTCATTATGGGGTATTGAGTGCAGATTGATGAGGGAAAAAATGAATTTAAACGATTTCTGCATAAGGCTGCAACATAACAAAATGTGAAAAAAGTGAAGGGGTCTGAATACTTTCTGAATGCACTGTATATTCTTTCATGGCCAAAAATATTGGCACCCTTGCACGTTTTGCAAATAATGCACCATTTCTTCCAGAAAATTGTTGAAATAAAAAAAATATATTGGTATCCACATATGTATTTATTTGGTTTGCAGTGGAACAAAACAAAAAGCTGAAAAAATTACTAAATCTTAAGCTTATTCCACACAGAAATCCTAAAATGGGCCGGACAATATTATTGGCACCTTTGAGAGGTTGTTAGAAATTATTAAATTTCAAGCAGGTAATTATCCTTTTCTTTGGAAATGAACTCACCTACGGTGAGTTGCAGGTACCTGCAATGTAAAAATCACTCATTCAACCAGTTTGAATAGAGAAAAGTAGTAATTCTGCTGTATTGTTTTGAAAGAAAACCAGAGAATTGTCTGAGGAGGTCAGACACAAGATTGTAGCCAAGCATGGACAATCACAATGCTACAAGTCCATCTCCTGAGACCTTGATGTTCCTGTGACCACCACACGCAATGTTATCAGGAAGTTTAAGGCCATTGGCACTGCAGCCCACCTCCCTGGACGTGGCCACAAGAGAAAACTTGATCGAAGATTGCAGCGAAGGATTGTTCGAATGGTGGAGAAAGCACCTCGATCAACTGCCAAACAGATTCAAGCTGACCTTCAGACACAAGGTATGACAGTTTCAACTCGCACCATCCATCACCAACTCAATACAACAACAACAACATGCATTTTAAGGCCATTGTCCCTGCTAGAGCGGGGGTTAGCCTTGCGGTCCCCATGACAATCTTCTCCATTTTGCCCTATTTCCTGCATCTCTCCTTGTTAACCCCCTTGCCCGCATTTCTTCTTCCACCATCTTTAGCCCAGTCTTTCTCGGTCTTCCCCGTCCTCTACTTCCTTCTACATTAATTTCCATCACTCTTCTCAACCGGTCACTTTCATCCTTCCTCAACACATGACCAAACCATCTCAACCTGCTCCTCTCCACAGCATCAATCACAGGCTCTATTCCCATCATCTTTCGCAATTCATCATTTGTCTTCCTCTCTCTCAACGATACTCCGCACATCCGTCGAACCATTCGCATTTCCACCCTTTCCAACCTTCGTTGCTGCTCTACATTCATTACCCATGTCTCGCTCCCATAAATCATAACACTTCTCACACATGCAGCATACACCTTTCCCTTCAGCTTCAACGACACTCCCCTCATCATCAGCACGCCACTCAGTTCCCAAAACTTCTTCCATGCACATCTCACTCTAGCAACCGTTGCCGAGTCAACTCAATGAAACATCACCAACTCAATGAAAGGGGGTTATACGGTAGGAGACCCATGACGATCCCACTGCTGAGAGAGAGACATAAGAAAGCCCGACTGGAGTTTTCCTGAAAAAAAAAAACCTGAACAAACCAAAATCCTTCTGGGAGAATGTCCTGTGGACAGATGAGGCAAAATTAGAGCTTTTTGGAAAAGCAAATAATCTCTATGTTTACAGAAAACAAAATGAAGCCTTCAAAGAAAAGAACACCTTCCCTATAGTCAAACATGGAGGAGGTTTAGTGATGTTTTGGGGTTGCTGTGCTGCCTCTCGCACTGGGTGCCTTGAATGTGTGCATGGCATCATGAAATCAGGAGATTACCAAGGCATTTTGGAGCGCAATGTTCAACCCAGTGTCAGAAAGCTGGGTCTCTGTCTAAGGTCATGGGTCTTGCAGCAGGACAATGACCCCAAACACACTTCAAAAAGCACCCAGGAATGGTTCAAGATAAAACAATGGACTGTTCTGAAGTGGCCAGCAATGAGTCTCGATCCAAATCCTATTGAACAACTGTGGGGAGATCTGAAAACAGCAGTTGGGAGAAGGCACCCTTCAAATCTGGGAGAACTGCAGCAGTTTGCAGAAGAAGAGTGGGCCAAACTGCCAGGAGAGAGGTGTAGGAATCTCATTCATGGCTAGAGGAAGTGCTTGACTGCAGTTATTTTGTCCAAAGTCTGTGCTACCAAATATTAAGTCAAGGGTGTCAATAATTTTGTCGATGCCATTTCATTTTATTTTCTGATTTAAAAGGATATATTAAGTTTTGAATCAAAAACAAAGGTTCTGTAATATTAACAGTGAAATAAAGAATTGTGGAGACCAAATACTTTGGTCATTTTAAACTTATTTTTCGAGAAAATTGTGAGTTATTTGAAAAAAGTGCAAGGGTGCCAATATTTTTGGCCACGACTGTACACACACACACACACACACACACACACACACACACACACACACACACACACACACACACACACACACACACACACACACACACACACACACACACCATATTTTGACGAAAAACATCAATTTTATTGCAGTTTTTGGGTCCTAGCTGAGAGTACTGGTGTTGACGTTTCTTCAATAACAGTAAGAAATATGTTTTTGCAAAGTGGTCTTCACAGATGTGTAACTGCCCAAAAACTATGCTTCAGGAAGAATGATAACCAAGCAAAAAGGCTGAAAGAAGCAGCAGAAATGAAACGGCGGGATGACCAAATGCGGAGGAAAGCAGTCTGTCCTCTTTGCTGTTGAGACGGACTTAGAAGTTATTAATATAAAGTGCAGGAAAGAATCAACAGCATGGAATGATTATGAATGAGAGCAATAACTTGGCTATTCTGGCAGCAATTACTGCTGTGATATTGAAAGTCAAACAGACAGAGTTATAGGGCAACAGAGGTATAAACATAAAAAGCACTCAAAGAGGAAAATAAATCCACACACAATAAACAAATCATCCTATCAACCATTCATTTTAAACCATTTCCTCAGTGTGACCCCATTTAAAAATCTTTAAATTATTGCAACTCCAACATCGTGCACAGACAAGATCAACATTTGAAAATATCGTATTATAACAGATGTTTTAAACTGAAAAAAATGAATTTCATCATGCACTAGTGTGACACATTGGCTTGAGCATTACCACATAACCTGGGGTGCAGTGGTGCCGGAGCACCCTGGAGCACCGTTCCGCCACCTCAATCCATCCGAAGCAGAGCTAAGGTCCGCAACAGTAAAAAAATAAAAACAAAAAAGACCCAGATGAAAATTGAATAAACTGCATTCATTTTCAAACTAAAATTGGTCAACATTGTTTATTTACTCACTTCTTGGATGCTATCATTCATTTTTCTCCATTTACATTTAAAAGAACGTATTCAATTGTCCCTCTAAAACATTTGGTGGGTTTAAATGTTGGACTCGGTGGCCTCGATAATGCCGAACCTACTCGTGAACGATTTACATGTACTTTTTAGCATCGAATATTCGCCAATGCTGTGGATGGTTTGCATGTGAACAATTTCCGACTTCCCATTATGCATTTGCCACTTTGTTTTGACAGTTCTGATAAGCCCCCTCCCCCCAGCCCCCACCACAACCTCCCTGCAGTTATCCTTTCTCATCACACCCTCATTCCTTCACTCATTCTTCCCTCCATCCCCTCATCTTCCTTTGCTCCCTCAAGGTGATGGAAACAGACAGTGTCTCTCTGTTCTCTTCAAAAGAGACTGATGTCGTGCACTAGATGAGGGTGGCAGGCCCCTTTAGCATGTATAAGACTACATATAGCTAAATATTTTGAGTTTTTTTTTCCTTTCAAAATGTTCGTTTTGTGTTACTTAAAGTTTGTGTACAAATGCATAGATTCACGCTACTGTAATCTGAAAATGAATTGTTTTTTTGTTTTGTTTTTTTAGGGTGGAAGTTGGGGGTGCGTACTATACACGGGTGCGTATTATACACCGGTATATACGGTATTTTATTTATCACTCATTTTTGTGGAATGAAATGGTTAGTGTAATGTTAAACTTGATGTGACGATAGATTTGGCGATGACCGCCGACACATTTTTGCAGGGTTTCCAGGTACCTCAATATTTGCCACGACACCACTGAAAACAACTGCTCGAAGTTTGGTTTGTGGTGGAGATGGCACACCACATCGCAGAGGGTAGCATTGGGATTGTTGGTATGTCTCGATGGAGCACCGGGCTGGCTAAGCTATTTAAGTGGAAACATCCCTTGGAGGTGGTCTGTTTCCACATATGGTGGTTTCACACATAAGAAATTGAAGTTGTTGTCGTGATACCACAATGCCACCCGTTTTTTATTATAGCACGATAAAAACCACCCTCCAAGGTGCCTTCACAACCAATTATTTTTACCATCGCTACCCTAGATGAGGCAGCTGGGTAGAAAGCCAAATTAACACAAAGTGAAACAGCCTATGCAATCAGCAAATCAACACAACATTTTTTCCTGATCTGCAACATTATGCAAGCTCACCACTTATACTGTACAAAACCTCTTCACTTCGTTTCCAATATCTCAAGCCATCCCCACCCATATCCCCATCCACTTCTAATTTATAATACACACTTCAATGCATCATTCATCAAGCTTTCCATGATACTGAATAGTCCACAAAAAGGAAGAAAAACACAAATGAAAATACAATGAATACACACAATGGTTGTACATGATCATCAGAGGTCAGAGAAAAGAGTGCATTTTGCCTACAGGCCTTTAGTTTCCACCTCACTGTCTTTAGGCAGATCAGCAAAGTGATGGAAGAATGGCAATCCATGTAGACAGCGGCGACAATCTGCTGGCAACACATTGGACATCCTCTGCAGCTTTTCTATGATCTCATCCTCAGGTAATCTGGCAGGCACTTGTCTCGCCATCCTCACGGCTTCACCCTGAATATATGCGAAAGTTGGACATATGCAGGAACCCAGAACAATCCGCTTGCCATCTACATCACAATTATAGTTTTGCAGCTCCAGAAGAGTCAAATACACATTCACTCATAAGTAAACAGTAACAGTTAGATCCTCATTGGTTGAAATTCTTCCAAACCTCATTTTGCAGGACATATGATACCCTACAAAGAAAAAATATTCTGCTTTTCTTGAATCAATCAGATGAACTATTCTCGGGGGAAGTCAGAAAAATTGACAACACTGGTTCCAAAATGTAGATACCCTGTAAGTACTTTAATATGGCTGTCAGGATGGCATTGAGGTACTCACACTCCCCTCTAAGATGTCTAGCAAGGGGTTTGAATCTCGGCCCGGATATAAACCGTCATCCCGTTGTTTCATAGGCAGGGTGATTCATCAATGTATGTGCTGTCCCTCGGATGGACGTTCAGCTGGATGTCCCATCTGCCGGAATTAGTTGGGGGACGTTAGAGTTCCCACTCTGTCCTTCACGAAAGGTAGGCAAGCTATCGTCGGCACCCTCAACAAATTACAGTCACGTGAAAAAGTAAGTACACCCCATGTAATGTTTTGACTTTTTCAACATACAGCTATTTGATCTTCATTTCAACAATATTGATCGATAAAGGTGAAAAAATATAACAAATATCATGAAACATTTACATTTTGTAGTCCATTGTATAATTCAAATAAACATAAATGCAAATTTCGCATGTGGAAAAAGTAAGTACACCCCATGAAATGTTTTAAAAATCTTTTTAACATATGTGGACATATCAATATTTGATCTTCATTGAAACAGTATCTACAGATAAAGGTGATCTAATTGAACAAAAAACAATGACAAATTGACTTTGCAATAATTTATTCAACAAAAAGTTAACAGAGATGTCATTTCCTTCTGTGGAAAAAGTAAGTACACCCTTGGCTCTAATAGGTGGTATTGCCCCCTTTGGCAGAAACAACCTCAAGTCGGCGTTTCTTATAACTGTCTACCAGTCTCTGACATCGACTGGGAGAAATTTTTGCCCACTCCTCCATGCAGAATTCTTTCAGCTGTGCGATGTTTGAGGGGTTTCTTGCATGCACAGCTCATTTCAAATCCCCCCACAAGATCTCGATGGGATTTAGATCCGGGCTTTGACTTGGGCATTCCAGAAACCTCCATTTCTTTATTTTCAGCCATTCCTTGGTGGATTTACTGGTATGTTTAGGGTCAATGTCATGTTGCAATGTCCACCTTCGGTTGAGCTTCAACTTTCTGACAGATGGCCTCACATTATCCTCAAGCACCCTCTGGTACAATTAAGAATTCATAGTGGATTCAATGATGGTGAGCTGCCCAGGCCCTGATGCAGCAAAGTTGCCCCAATCCATAATATTACCACCACAATGCTTTACAGTTGGTATCAGGTTCTTGTGGTCAAATGCTGTCTTTGGTTTTTGCCAAACATGTCTTCTGGTACTGCGGCCAAATAGCTCTACCTTTGACTCATCTGTCCAGAGCACATTGTTCCAGAAGTGCTGGTCTTTGCCGAGGATCAAATTTGTGCAGCCTCTTTCTAATGGTAGACTCGTGCACTTTGACATCAACAGTGGCAAGAGCTACCTGTAGGTCCCGTGATGACATTCTGGGGTTCTTAGAGACTTCTTTCAGCATCTTGCGGTCTGCTCTCGGGCTGAACTTGCTGGGGTGGCCTGGCCTGAACAAGTTGGCAGTTGTTTGGAATCTTTTCCACTTGTGGATGATCTTTCGGACAATCGAATGATTGATTTCAAATTGTTTGGAGATCTTTTTAAACCCCTTCCCAGACTCGTAGGCATCTATAACCTTCTTTCTGAAGGCTTCAGAAAGCTCTTTTGATCTAGGAATGGTGACGCCGCACACTTCAACAACAAAGAGCAAACCAAACTAAATGTCTGAGGTTTAAATAAGACAGGTTCCTCCAAGATCCTCTCTAACGATGTTCTAATCATTTGCACCTGAGCTGGTGCACCTGATTCTAATTTTAGGTATTTGAAGTAGTGATAAATATAGGGGTGTACTTACTTTTTCCACATGCGAAATATGCATTTATGTTTATTTAAATTATACAATGGACTACAAAATGTAAATGTTTCATGATATTTGTTATATTATATCACCTTTATCTATCAATATTGTTGAAATGAAGATCAAATAGCTGTATGTTGAAATATGTTGAAAAAGTCAAAACTTTACATGGGGTGTACTTACTTTTTCACGTGACTGTACATATTCCTGCCTTAACCACCAGACGGCACTGCATCAGTGGCACCGCCACACTCCCAGCAGTGATGCAACCAGCAGCCACAAGATGCACACAAATTAATGAATGACTACATGAGTGATTTTGTTGTAACTATACCATGGAAGAACTACTTCAGAAGACCTTATCAACCATTATCAAAAAATTATACTGAAATTGAATAAAAGACGAATCTAAGGTACCTTTATCAGTGTGGCACCAATGGTATTATATTTAGAAATGAATCTCAGAATGAGAAAGGAAAAGAGGGAAAGTATGGCAGGTAGGGACAAAGAAATGTGCACATAACGACATTAAAACAATATATAAAACTTTCAGCTTCCAGATCAAAAGATTATATTATGAGGGCATTGCTGAAAGGATGAACTACCGCTTCAGTAACGACAATGAACATTGGATAACGATACATGATACTACACATGCATCAATGTTTCTTCCATGGGTACTACTGTAGATAGTTTCCCATCACTACAAAAAGTAGTTCACTTTAATTTCTGCAGAAGAAATACCAAACCCTGAATCAAGGCTTCTTGTAGCAACCTTTAAAATGTTGCTCATTTTTCACTCCATAAAGTCTACCCACACCAGAATAATCAATTCCGGCACAATGCCACTGTCTTTACTTCACTACTTCAACTCTACTCAGTTACTCAGTCAGCAGGAAGTGATCAAGAACGGATTATTTTCACAATTATCACTGCAAACACTTTCTCCCTGACATCCACAAATTTGCCATTATTCGTGTCAAAAGGTTGATTAGATGTACAGTACCTCCAAACATGAGAATTGGGTGAAATCATGAAGAAGAAAAAGAAGAAGAAGAAGAGCCATTTTCCCCCGCAGAGCGGGGGTTCGCCTTTTTCGGGCACCGAGCCCCATTTTTGAAGCAATGTTTTTATGGCCAGATGCCCATCCTGCCACCAAACCTTTTGGTTGCATTTTGCAACACACAGGGAAGTACCAGTGAGCTGGTACTCAATTTGCCGACCTCAGAAGGGTGACAGGCTGAGTCAACCCCCCTGGCGTTAATTCAGCGATCGACCGGGATTCGAACCCAGGATCCTAGGATCCCAAGCTGGCACCCTAACCGCTAAGCCAACACCAGGCTATAATTGGGTGAAATCATGTTGAAGCTAAATTGAATGAGGAAGTAGATTGACTAGAAAATCTCCAACAACCCCTCAATAGAGTACAAATGAAACCAGGTGCCCCTGAGAAACGTACTTGAAGATAGTTGATGATCTTGCGAGGTCGACAGGCATGTGCAGAGTTAGCATGCTGGTCTACGATGGCCTCGAGCACCTCTCGCAGGTCGGCAAGCCCATAGAATGCCACACAGGTGGCTAAGGCTGCCAGCTCCAATCCCACTACACTGCCTGAACTATCTAAAAGGAAGGTAGCAATGAAGATCTCAAAGTAGTTAGGAAAGGCTATTTTAGTGGTAAGAATCAAAATAATGTAAAGGAAGTGAGACTCAATGATCGATAAAAGAACTCTCACTCCCAATCCAAACACCTTCAAACTTGCGGATGCGGAAGCCATTGTTCACAAGTCGCTGGTCCGTAATGTAAGGCACAAAGTCAGGGGGCAACTGTTCCGTTTTCAGGGCACACAGTGCATCCATGTAGCGTGATCCACCCAGGACACTGCTCCCCTCACCAAAAAAACCGTGGTTAAATGAACAAAAAGCTCTTATTAAATAATGCTATCAGAAATAAAAACCCAGCCAAGAGGAAAGAGACATTCTAATAAATTGGCCACAAGTATCAGAATGTCAATGAATAATAACATTCATCACTGGCACTTTATATGAAACCATCTTTCTTCTCTGACATTTCACAAATGACATCTCAAAGATCTTTCTCTCTGGGGGCTGTTAATGCAAAAGCAAATCATTCTCACTTTATATCTCTATCTCTGTCATATACACCCGTGAAGACGGTGAACAGCAGGCTAATTCCACACAGATCAACAAAGACGAACCCAGCGATAATATATTTAAAACTCAGCCCAATCGGACATGAATGCACATTTTTATACCATCACTATAACTACATAATACTTTACACGTGAAATTACATTGTTATATATACGGTACACACTTTCTTGGCAAGCAAATACGTGCTTCTTTTACAGCAATGTTTTTTAACCAACCCAACATTTGAGTGATCTAACAATATAAACAAGAAAAAGAGCAATCAGAGATTGCAGACCCTCACCAGGATGTATTTCCAGTGTTTTCTAAGGCTTTTGTGTTTAAACAAATATGGCGGCCGAACCACGTGACCGATGACGTCATCATGTTTTTTTTTTTTCAAAACTTATTTATTCCTAGATTATGCTCAAGAAATTTCATCTTGATCGGATGAAGTTTTGTACTTGTCGAATTATGACGTCATAATGGAGGCACCTATGACATCATCATTAACATATTTTATTCCCCATGGAGAGTTTACAATGAGCCATGTCTCAATTTTTTCTTTTCAGCACTTTCGGAGATATAGAGGTGCAAAGTTTTTTGGTTTTTCCAAGATGGCGGCCGAACCACGTGACCGATGACGTCATCATTATAATATTTTTTCTCCACCAGTTTATGCCGACATGGCGCTCAATAAATTTCATCTTAAACTAGAACGGTACTTGGTAGAGCGCATACCTCTGCCAGGCTGAACAGTTTCCGTTTTGTGTTCCAATGATAGGGTTGTTTCCACTGATATAATCGGGTTGTTCTTGTGAATACCCAACTCGTCCACCAAGTTTCGGCAGAATCCGTCCACAACGTTTTGAGATATCCAGCTATATATCGTTTTTGGCCCAAACTCTCAATGGTGAAGAATCACTTAAAAAGTTCTCGTATCCAAATCCGGATCTTCACCAAAATGGAATCAATTCGTCCTTGTCACACACACAACCTGTCCACCAAATTTCGTCCGAATCCGTCCACAACTTTTTGAGATATTTTGCTCACAACATTCGGTCGTTGACATGACATCCCTGGTGTTGGGCTAGCGGCTAGGGTGCCGGCTTAGGATCCTGGGATCCTGGGTTCGAATCTCGGTCGATCGCCGAATTAATGCCAGGGGGGTTGACTCAGCCTGTCATCCTTCCGAGGTCGGCTAATTGAGTACCAGTTCACTGGTAATTCCCTGTTTGTCGTTGAAGGCGGCAAAAAGGGTTGGCGTCAGGAAGGGCATCCGGCCGTAAAACATTGCTTCAAAAAGGGGATCAAAAAACAACAACTACCACGGTCCCCGAAAAAGGCCAACCCCCGCTTTGCGGGGAAAAATGGCCTCTAAACGGTGGTTTATTCGGTCGTTGAGGTAATAAAGAATGCAAATCGAGCTCATAAGAACAAGGTTTATCGACATTTGTTCATGTATGCTTGCATTGTGAACATGGCTTAACGATCCAAATCGCAGTGTTACGGATCGTGGAGGCTGTTCTCGAGTTATAAATGTACAAAAAGGGGCAAGGTGATTAATGGGTGGGGTGTGTGGGGGAGAGGGATAGAGAATCTCTACACATAGTACCATATGGGTCACACACACAAATGGAGCAGTGTGCAATAGTCATGCGTCAATTTTATAAACATCAAACTTAGACAATAGTTTCTGACTTCAAATCCTCAATAACAAGTTGTATTATTATGCATAGTTCAATATCTGTTAATATCATGCTTCTTTGCAATGCATTACTTTATATAGCTTGTTGTGAGGATACATTTTATCAAGAACTCAGAATCTTCTCCATGATTGAATAAAACGTTAAATGATTCAAAGCTTATGCACAAAACAAGTTTGTTTTCGAGCAGCATTTCCCAACCTGGAGGAAATTTCCCCCTGGGGGGAATTTTTAGGATTCCAGGGGGGAAACTTATTCCAAGGGAAATACAATATTAGCATTCGTGTAATATTGTGCTTTAGTGAATAAATCTCAAATCTTTAATTATTTTGTTCTTCGACTTTTTACTGAACATAAACATTTATAACATCGTCGGTAAATAAAAATTTATAAACAACTAATTTTTTAAATAAAATTTATATGTGTGAGTGTGTATGTGTCTCTGTGTGTGTGTAGGTTTGCATGTATGTGTATTGTGTAAGGAGTGTGTGGGTGTGTGTGTGTGTTGCTATATTTTTTATTATTATTTATTATGTTATTTATGTTATTAAGCGAATAAATTTTGTGTTTTGGCTACTTTTTTCCTTGTTCATATATATATATATACTAGTGGGGTCACCCGTGGGAATCCCACGGGCATGGACGTGTGTGACATTTCGACATATTGAGTTAGATGCTGCACATTCAATTTTACAAAATGGTTACTGGCAATTCATCAGATCCAGAAATTGTGTAATGAACACAATTTATTTGTTTCACATAATTGTGACCCCACACTCCTCTCCACCTGACACTCTCCTCTCTCCACCCTCACGCCTCTCCAATCCCACTCCTCCTCACACTCCTCTCCAATACCTCCTCACACTCCTCTCCAACTCCTCACACTCCTCTCCAATACATCCTCGCACTCCTCTCCAATACCTCCTCGCACTCCTCTACAACCCCTCGCACTCCTCTACAACCCCTCACACTCCTCTACAACCCCTCACACTCCTCTACAACCCTTCACACTCCTCTACAACCCTTCACACTCCTCTACAACCTCTCACACTCCTCTACAACCCCTCACACTCCTCTACAACCCCTCACACTCCTCGCCAACCCCTCACACCTCCTCGCCAACCCCTCACACTCCTCGCCAACCCCTCACACTCCTCGCCAACCCCTCACACTCCTCGCCAACCCCTCACACTCCTCGCCAACCCCTCACACTCCTCGCCAACCCCTCACACTCCTCTCCAACTCCTCACCCTCCTCTCCAACCCCTCACACTCCTCTCCAACCCCTCACACTCCTCTCCAAGCCCTCACACTCCTCTCCAAGCCCTCACACTCCTCTCCAAGCCCTCACACTCCTCTCCAATACCTCCTCACACTCCTCTCCAATACCTCCTCACACTCCTCTCCGCTCCAATCGGCCCTCACTCTCCGCTCCAATACCTCCTGGCACTCCTCTCCAATCGCTCCTCACTCCCCTCTCCAATCGCTCCTCACTCCCCTCTCCAATCGCTCCTCACTCGCCTCTCCAATCGCTCCTCACTCTCCTCTCCAATCGGCCCTCACTCTCCAACCCCTCGCTCCTCTCCAACCCCTCACTCCTCTCCAATCGCTCCTCACTCTCCTCTCCAATCGGCCCTCACTCTCCAACCCCTCGCTCCTCTCCAACCCCTAACTCCTCTCCAACCCCTAGCTCCTCACTCTCCAACCCCTAGCTCCTCACTCTCCAACCCCTCACTCCTCTCCAACTCCTCGCTCCTCTCCAACCCCTTGCTCCTCTCCAACCCCTAGCTCCTCACTCTCCAACCCCTAGCTCCTCTCCAACCCCTCGCTCCTCTCCAATCCCTCACTCCTCTCCAACCCCAAGCTCCTCTCCAACCCCTCGCTCCTCTCCAACCCCTCGCTCCTCTCCAACTCCTCGCTCTTCTCCAATCCCTCGCTCTTCTCCAATCCCTCGCTCCTCTCCAACCCCTCGCTCCTGTCCAACCCCTAGCTCCTCACTCTCCAACCCCTCGCTCCTCTCCAACCCCTCGCTCCTCACTCTCAAACCCCTCGCTCCTCACTCTCCAACCCCTTGCTCCTCACTCTCCAACCCCTCGCTCCTCTCCAACCCCTCGCTCCTCTCCAACCCCTAGCTCCTCTCCAACCCCTCACTATGCACGTTGCACAGTGGAGAGCATTGTACACAGGGGAGAGGAGGAAAGGATCACATACAGGGAGAGGAGGGAGCATAGGGTGGCAAGTGAAACTTCTACCTTCACTTGCTTGACTTCACTTGATTTGACTTGAGAGAGTGGAGGGTGGAGAGTGGAGAGTGGAGAACCCGCCTTGACTCTTGTTCATTTATAAATTTGAAAGTATCGAAAACACTTCGCTTTACAAAGTAGAAGTGGATTAAAACCAAACGTTATTAATAAATATTGTATTCCATAGTTGGTCGACATTATTATGTACATTTTTGAAGAACTGTATTGTTTAATTACATAGTTGGAAGAGTTGAATCGCCTAAAACAAACTTTGTATGTAACCCCAGGAATATGGAATAATATAATTTGACTTTGGTTCGATCCCGAACTTCAGTATTCATTCGCTGTACTTTTACCAAGTAATAATATAAATAACGTAGTCCTGGGAACGTTTTCTTCTATCCTTCTCCTCTCGTTCCCTCTCATTCTTTTCTCTCATTCTTCTCTCTCACCCTCGTCTCTCATTCCCGTCTCTCATTCTCCTCTCCCATTCTCCTCTCTCATTCTCCTCTCTCATTGTCATCTCTCATTCTCCTCTCTCATTCTCCTCTTTCATTGTACTCTCTCATTCTCCTCTCTCATCCTCCTCTTTCATTGTACTCTCTCATTCTCCTCTCTCATTCTTGTCTCTCATTCTCCTCTCTCCTCTCTCCTTCGCCGTGCCCACTTAACAGTCAACACATTCAAAAGGGATGTTGGAATACATTTTGCCGATTTTCTCAACTTTAGCTGAAACGGAGACTTGAACCATCCTAGCGACTGTGATGGTGAATTAGAGTGGCCTTTGAAAATGTATTTCGTTCTATAAACGGTAACTTTCATTGAATTTTCTTCCTGTTCTTTGAAACCGAGTCACGATTGTTTTATATATCTCGGCATTTTCCCGTCTGTTATTTTAGGCGATTCAGCCTTGAGAACTCGTGCGGAAAAAAACCCAAAAGAAAACAATGATGGAATGAATGCCAGTTCAAACAGGATTACCTTTACTTCCGTATAATAATGATGAATGAAATAATAATGAAGAAATATCTGTCGGCCCGTTTGTGCCGTCCCGTTTGTGGCGACACGTGAACGAAGCTATGCTCCTCTCTCCACATTATTGTGACGACGTATAAATTAAATATTTCATTGTGACGATCGTCATCAAATGGAAAAGTCCGCCACGAATTTTTAATATATCTCGCCATTTTCCCGTCTGTTATTTTAGGCGGTGTATGACCGACCGTGCAGCGATTTAAAAAAAATATATCTTGGCAATTTTTTCAACCGAGTCTAACACTATGTTAGCGACTGTTAAAAATGAAATGATATATCGAATTAGAATTGAAATAAACCTGTGTGAGAGAGAAAGACAGCACGGGCCTAATTAAACAGGCCTCAAAGCTATGCGAGTTAATAAAATGGTGGATATTTGTTTATGAAGCCTCTCCCAGAATGGGTGGAGCTACTCTCTAAACAGAGTAAGCCACACCCCCGGACAGACGGACAGAATCCCCTTCGCCTATTATAATATGTATATATATATATATATATATATATATATATATATATATATATATATATATATATAATATATATATATTGTTGGGGATTTGGGAATTGTGTGTGTAATTTGATGTAAATTTTCCCCTTTTGTATGCTGTAAATATTCCCTGTAAATATCACCCTCCAATTGTAGTGTCAAAGATCAAAGGTCGTCTGTAGTTAGGCCATCGCACACACGTAGCAAATCTATGATTTCCCTCATTAGTTATGTCCTTAGTAAATGTAGTTGAAGGTTCTGTGATCCACTAGTTCATTACGTTGCACCGAATTAAATAAGATAGATCCCTCCGACATGGCATCTTCAAAGTGCCAGGTTTATCCACTTTGCCGCATTTTGACTCCTTTAGCCACTTTGCTGCATTTCATCCCCCGTCCACTTTGCTGCATTTGACTCCATTACGCACGAGGTAACCTCGGAGAAGAAAGGCGTGTCTCCACCTCGTCATCGGGGGGGGGAAAGGAGTCAGCCAAGCGCGAGGAACAAGGCGTGGCTTTGCCAACGCCTCATCAAGAGGGGCGGGATCGGTGAGCCCTCGCACCAATCAAGGCTGAGGCGAGCTCGCCGAGGGGCGGATCCAACGCACGCGGGTTGATCCCAAAAGCACGTCATAAAAGGGCAAGCGCGGGGTTTTATAGGACAGAAGCGGCCACGAATGGTTGCGTGCGCAGGCTGCCTCAACGTGCTGCCCCCTTGCGCTGGAGCTTGCGCCGCCTCGTGTCGTCTTGGGCCCTGCTGACTGCGGAATCAACGCGAGAGAAACCAGCATCACGCCACCGGCCCTGACACCTTCTCGAAGCGACCTCCCTGGACCGTGCCCCGTCCTGCTGGCATTCAATCCAATCGGCCATTTCCCCCGCGTAAGCGTGCCCGTTTGTCCGTCTTTCATGTTGTCTTGGGGTTATAAGTAAGACTGTTCATAGATAAGCTAATAATTTGCACTGTGTCTCCTGCTCTTTCCATTGCCTTGTAAATCATACTCCATTTCTTTTCTGCTTTAGTTGTGTGTAAATAGTAATAAATCCTGTTATTCCCTACTTTGTCTTTTTCTTCTTCATGCCCTTTCGGTCGCTTTAGAGGTTTCCATTATTGCACACCTGTGGCACGATTTGGCCAACGTTACGAATATAAATCGGGTCTAGTCTCGGTAAACGGCTCATGCCGCAGTTCGCTTCGCTCGGCGCAAACATCCATTACGCTGCGGCCGTGAGCGGGGAGTATTTCCTTGCGTACCGGTAGGTGCTGGTCTTTAGGTCATAGGACGGTTGGGCCTAATACCCTACCCAGCGCCGACCGGGCGTGACGTCATACCCCCGGGACCACGTCGGTCAGTCATTAGCGAGGGGATTAATCCCCCCTTCTTAAAGGGGAAGGCCGACGGTGGGATCCGTAACAATATATATATATATATATATATATATATATATATATATATATATATATATATATATATATTGTTGCGGAGATGAGGACTGTATATTTTTTGATTGTGTGCTGTACTATTATTATTATTGTTTATTCTGCGCCCCCCTACCTCCGGAGCTGTGTAAAGGTGAAAGGGCATCCCATAATTAGTCCACAAGCATACACATCAGCCAAGTAATAGAATACCCCTGTTGATAGTTATCTCTTATTCTGTGTTTTAGGGTAAGGCTGTGTCTCCCATTAATTGAAGTACTCCATTGCACCAGTGAAAGAGAATAGATCCCCTTTCATTCCCATCCCCAAAATCCCCATTTCCTTCACATCCCCTTTCGTCATTGCCGAGCCTCGATTGACCATATTACATCCCCTCTCGTCATTGCCGAGCCTCGATTGCCCATATTACCTCCCCTCCAATAACCGCCATTGACCACGAGGCAGGGTCGGAGAAGAAAGGCGTGTCTCCACCTCGTCATAGAGGGGAAGAAAGGCGTGCCCGCCCGTCGTCATCAAGGGCGGAGCCAGAGGGTCGCATGACCAACCAGGGCCGAGGTGAGCACCCCGATGGGCGTGTCCTGAAGGCCGGCGGCTTAATCGCCGGAGGCGTTATAAAGGCGCGCACGCAGGAAGTGAAGAGTGAGTCGGTTGCCAGTAGAGGGTCCGTGAAGAGTTGGTCACAAAGAGTTGGTCACAAAGAGTTGGTCGTCAAGAGAGAGTCGTGAAGAGTCAGTCAGTGGAGTCGGTGGTCAGTTGGTTGCGGTGAGGAGTCGGTGGTGGCGGTCAGTGGTTGCGTTGGTTGCGGTGAGGAGTCGAGGAGGGAGGAGATCAGAAGACAGGAAGGCCTTGAGTTGGACTAAGCAAGAGAGGAAGTTGTTGGACTGGGTGGGACTAAGAAAGAGAGAGAAAGAGTCCTGAAGCTTGTGAGGGAAGGAGAGAGAACCCGTCACACCAACCCCCCAAGCTCCGCGTTGGCTCCACCAAGCGTTCACCTCCACCAAGGCTCCACCAAGCTCCGCGTTGGCTCCACCAAGCGTTCACCTCCACCAAAGCTCCACCAAGCTCCGCGTTGGCTCCACCAAGCGTTCACCTCCACCAAGGCTCCACCAAGCTCCGCGTTGGCTCCACCAAGCGTTCACCTCCACCAAGCTCCGCGTTGGCTCCACCAAGCGTTCACCTCCACCAAGCTCCGCGTTGGCTCCACCAAGCGTTCACCTCCACCAAAGCTCCACCAAGCTCCGCGTTGGCTCCACCAAGCGTTCACCTCCAGCCATCCACCTCCTGCCATTCCTGTCATTCCCCGCGTGAGTCTGTCTTCTGTTTGTTCTGTCCTGGGTTAATTAAGTCTGTATAAGCTAGTATTTTCCCTGTGTCACCTGCGTCTTATGTGCTTGTAAATAAACGTGACTGCTTTCTTTTTGCTTGTGTGTAAATAGTCAATAAATTCAGTAGTATTTCCAAACCTTTCTTTGCCTTCGTTTTCCTCTTTGCATTCGTCGCCTTTGTCTTTTCCCTATTGACTAGCTGCGGTGCGACCCGGCCAACGTTTGGGTGGAATCGGGTGAGTCGGGGATCCTGTTAGGTCGCGGTAATACACCACCGCTCGGTCATCATAACATCTAAACCGCGATCTGTAACAATATATATATATATATATATATATATATATATATATATATATATATATATATATATATATATATATATATATATATAATTATATCTATATCTATATATGTATATATATATATATATATATATATATATATATTATATATATATAATTATATATATATATATAATTATATATATATATATAATTATATATATATATATATATATATATATAATTATATATATATATATAATTATATATATATATATAATTATATATATATATATAATTATATATATATATATATATGAGGGGAGGGGTGGGGGGGGAGGGGAGAGGTGGGGGGGGGGGAGGGAAATCCGGACGGTTGAACTGGTTGAAGGGGGAAACGACAGAAAAAAAGGCTTGGAACCACTGTTTTAGAGAATGAAGAATACCAAAAACAGCAATATCAAGATTGATATCTTGCGTGATATCAAATATCACATGATATCAATATCAAGCGTGATATCAAACAAAACATATCAAGCATCCAATGGCAAAGAGAGAAAGAAGAATAATAAGACTTCAAGGTATAAAGAGAAAGAGGACATTATAATTTGAAGTAAATGAAGAGAAAGACAAAACAAGTAAGAGCAATCAGAGGTTGCAGACCCTCACCGGGACTCTCGTGTCGTGTTTGTAGTTGTCATTTTGTGTGGCGTTTGCGTTTGTGTGGTGTGTAGACGATGCATTGATGATGTAGGTTTATGATCGTACAGTGGACAAACACACCTTTTCGGTTTTGTTGTATCGATTTACATTGCAATCGTATGTACTTTGTAGACGTACATACGTACATACAGTCACGTGAAAAAGTAAGTACACCCCATGTAAAGTTTTGACTTTTTCAACATATATCAACATACAGCTATTTGATCTTCATTTCAACAATATTGAGAGATAAAGGTGATTATAATATAACAAATATCAAGAAACATTTACATTTTGTGGTCCATTGTATAATTTAAATAAACATAAATGCAAATTTCACATGTGGAAAAAGTAAGTACACCCCGACATTTATCACTATTTCAAATACCTAAAATTAGAATCAGGTGCACCAGCTCAGGTGCAAATGATTAGAATATCGTTAGAAAGGATCTTGGAGGAACCTGTCTTATTTAAACCTCAGACATTTAGTTTGGTTTGCTCTTTTTTGTTGAAGTGTGCAGCGTCACCATGCCTAGATCAAAAGAGCTCTCTGAGGCCTTCAGAAAGAAGGTTATATATGCCTACGAGTCTGGGAAGGGATTTAAAAAGATCTCCAAACAATTTGAAATCAATCATTCGACTGTCCGGAAGATCATCTACAAGTGGAGAAGATTCCAAACAACTGCCAACTTGTTCAGGCCAGGCCGCCCCAGCGAGTTCAGCCCGAGAGCAGACCGCAAGATGGTGAAGGAAGTCTCTTGGAACCCTAGAATGTCATTACGGGACCTACAGGTAGCTCTTGCCACTGTTGATGTCAAAGTACACGAGTCTACCATTAGAAAGAGGCTGCACAATTTTGATTTACGTGGGAGGTCTGCCAGGAGGAAACCTTTGCTGTCCAGAAAGAACATCAGGGCAAGACTAAAGTTTGCCAATGAACACCTGGGCAAAGACCAGCACTTCTGGAACAATGTGCTCTGGACAGATGGGTCAAAGGTAGAGCTATTTGGCCACAGTTCCAGAAGACACGTTTGGCGAAAACCAAAGACAGCATTTGACCACAAGAACCTGATACCAACTGTAAAGCATGGTGGTGGAAATATTATGGTTTGGGGCAGCTTTGCTGTATCAGGGCCTGGGCAGCTCACCATCATAGAATCCACTATGAATTCTTCATTGTACCAGAGGGTGCTTGAGGATAATGTGAGGCCATCTGTTGGAAAGTTCAAGCTCAACCGAAGGTGGACCTTGCAACATGACAATGACCCCAAACATACCAGTAAATCCACCAAGGAATGGCTGAAAGGAAAGAAATGGAGGGTTCTGGAATGGCCAAGTCAAAGCCCGGATCTAAATCCCATCGAGATGTTGTGGGGGGATTTGAAACGAGTTGTGCATGCAAGAAACCCCTCAAACATCGCACAGCTGAAAGAATTCTGCATGGAGGAGTGGACAAAAATTTCTCCCTGTCGATGTCAGAGACTGGTAGACAGTTATAAGAAATGCGTACTTGAGGTTGTTTCTGCCAAAGGGGGCAATACCACCTATTAGAGCCAAGGGTGTACTTACTTTTTCCACATGCGAAATTTGCATTTATGTTTATTTAAATTCTACAATGGACTACAAAATGTAAATGTTTCATGATATTTGTTATATTATATCACCTTTATCTATCAATATTGTTGAAATGAAGATCAAATAGCTGTATGTTGAAATATGTTGAAAAAGTCAAAACTTTACATGGGGTGTACTTACTTTTTCACGTGACTGTATTTTATAGATACACTCACGTTATTAATCCATGTACTTTATAGACGTACTCACATACTTAAATAGTACATCCTTTCTTGACTTACCCACATTCTATTGTACATGTTTTATAGGTGTACCCACACTCTAATTGTACATACTTGAGGCACTCAAGTTGGAAAAAAAAATAACGTGAAATACTGGCTACCATCAGGTGGCGTTTGTGACCAATTTTACACAATATGTGAGGACAGACAGATAGACAGACAAACATATGGACCCCAATGCAATAATCTCTCCTCTGGCGAGGGTAAAAAAGGGGAAAATCGATACATACAATCGTTACTTATCCAATCTCAACCAAACTTTACAGGATTAAGGGTCACACAATGGAGGTTGTAGCAACTTCAGTTGCCCCCATCGCCAAGGGGGTTTACCGTATGGAGTGAGTGTACCAGTAAAGAGAAACTGGGAAACGGCAAATGCTTTTTGAAGTTCACATATACAGTGTCTTCAGAAAGTATTCACACCCTTGACTTTTCTCACATTTTGTTGTGTTACAGCCTGAATTCAAAATGGATTAAATTGAGATGTTTTTTTGTCACTGATCGACACATAATACCCCATAATGTCAATGTGGAATTTTTTTTAGACTTTTTTTTACAAAATAATTTAAAATGAAAAGCTGAAGTTTTGGAGTCAATAAGTATTCAACCCTTTGCTATGACACTCCAAATTGAGCTCAGGTACATCCAATTACAGGTGCAAAATCATCCTTGAGATGCCTCAACAACTTTATTGGAGTCCACCTGTGGCCAATTTAATTGATTGGACACGATTTAGAAAGAAACACACCTTTCTATACAAGGTCCATAAGTTGACAGTGCATGTGAGAACAGAAACTCTACCATGGAGTCCAATGAACTGTCCGCAGAACTCCAAGATAGAATTGTGAGTAGGCATAGATCTGGGGAAGGGTATAAAACAATTTCTTGAGTGTTGAAAGTTCCCAAGAGCACAGTGAGCTCCATCATTAGGAAATGGAAAGAATATGGAACTACCCAGACACTTCCTAGAGCTGGCCATCTGACCAAACAGCAACCAGGTAAGAAGGACCATGATCAGGGAGGTGACGAATAACCCAATGACCACTCTGACAGGACTACAGAGTTCCTTGCATGAGATGAGAGAACCTACCGGAAGGACAACAGTCTCTGCAGCACTTGACAAATCTAGACTTGATGAGAGAGTGGCCAGATGGAAGCCACTCCTGAGAAAAAGGCACATGACAGCACGCCTGGAGTTTTAAAAAAAGGCACGTGAAAGACTGAGAACATGAGGCAAAATATTCTGTGGTCTGATGAGACGAAAATTTTACTCTTTGGCATCAAGGTGTGTGAATACTTTCTGAAGGCACTGCATTAACATTCTTGATTGGATTAATCGCTTTGGTGAAAGGACGAATTCAAATGAGAGAAATAATGTGATAATCATTCTTCTCAAATAAAAACAACATCAAATACTATTCCTCGTAATGCTAGACAGCAAGAGCAATCGGGACAGATAAGTTAATATTGTGATATGCACCTTTCAGAGAGGGCCACAGGGGTACCCAGAGGCTCGAGGGGTAGAGCATGACTTTTAATCAAGTTTTGGTAAAGCATCGTCTCCTCCAAGCGGAAGTGGTTTACCAGCAGGAGCCGCCTGCCATCCCTCGCCACCCATGCTCCTCTGCCACCGAGACGACCAACCATGACAATACCTGTGGGTACCCAGCGTTGCTGAAAGAGCAGGTAATGCATGAAAGGAGACAAGAAGTAATGGGCTGTGTGCATAGCTAAATAGCTGGAAATATCATGCTTCTTTGCATGCATTACCTTAAATAGATTGTTGGGAAGATACTTTTTAACAAGAACTCAAAGGGATTTTCTCCTCAAATTAGTGGAATAGCAAGGGTCAGGTATTGAGTGTCTTTCTAGTTGTTGATGCCTCTGCAATTACAACTAGAGCGAATCCCACCGAAAGCAAAGTTGAAAGATGGCAAAAAGTACCACCAGGATTGACCTAATATCAAATTTGGAGTTAAAATTTTGGAGAACTCAGTCGAGAGCATAACTCCACCAGGCAGAACAGTTTACAGTCGTGGCCAAAAATATTGGCACCTTTGCACTTTTTTCACATAATGTACTTTTTTCAAATAATGTACTTTTTTCAAATAATGCACTTTTTTCAAATAATGCACCATTTCTTCCAGAAATTTTTTGAAATAAAAATATATTTTGGTATCCACAAATGTATTTCTTTGATTTGCATTGGAACAAAACAGAAAAAGCTGAAAAAATTAGCAAATCTTAGCTTATTCCACACAGAAATCCTAAAATAGCCCACACAATACTATTGGCACCTTTTAGAAGTTGTTAGAAATAATTAGATTTCAAGCAGGCGATTCTCCTTTACTTTGGAAATGAACTCACCTATGGTGAGTTGCAGGTGTCTGCAATATAAAAAAAAAAATCACTCATTCAACCCGTTTGAATAGAGAAAAGAGTCATTCTGCTGTTTTGTGTCACTATGTACCGCAATGAGCATGGAGACAAGAAAGAAAACCAGAGAATTGTCTGAGTAGGTCAGACAAAAGATTGTAGTCAAGCATGGACAATCTCAAGGCTATAAGTCCATCTCCAGGGACCTTGAGGTTCCTGTGTCCACCATACACAATGTTATCAGGAAGTTTAAGGCCCATGGCACTGTAGCCAACCTCCCTGAACGTGGCCGTAAGAGAAAACTTCATCGAAGATTGCAGCGAAGGATCGTTTGAATGGTGGAGAAAGCACCTCGAACAACTGCCAAACAGATTCAAGCTGACCTGCAGACACAAGGTACGACAGTTTCAACTCGCACCATCTGTCGCAAACTCAATGAAAGGGGGTTCTATGGTAGGAGACCCAGGAGGACCCCACTGCTGAGAGACATCAGAAAGCCTGACTGGAGTTTTCCAAAACACACCTGAACAAACGAAAATCCTTCTGGGAGAATATCCTGTGGACAGATGAGACCAAATTAGAGCTTTTTGGTAAAGCACAGCATCTCTATGTTTACAGAAAACAAAATGAAGCCTTCAAAGAAAATAACACCTCCCCGACAGTCAAACATGGAGGAGGTTCAGTGATGTTTTGAGGTTGCTGTGCTGCCTCTGGCACTGGGTGCCTTGAATGTGTGCATGACATCATGAAATCAGATTACCAAGGCATTTTGGAGCGCAATGTTCAACCCAGTGTCAGAAAGCTGGCTCTCCATCGAAGGTCATGGGTCTTTCAGCAGGACAATGACCCCAAACACACTTCAAAAAGCACCCAGGAATGGTTCAAGACAAAACGCTGGACTGTTCTGAAGTGGCCAGCAATGAGTCCAGATCTAAATCCCATTGAACACCTGTGGGGAGATCTGAAAACAGCAGTTGGGAGAAGGCACCCTTCAAATCTGGGAGAACTGGAGCAGTTTGCACAAGAAGAGTGGGCCAAACGGCAAATAGAGAGGTGTAGGAATCTCATTTATGGCTATAGGAAGCGCTTGACTGCAGTTATTTTGTCCAAAGGTTGTGCTACCAAATATTAAGCCGAGGGTGTCAATAATTTTGTCAGCCATTTCTTTTTATTTTCTGATTTAAAAGGATATATAGAGTTTTGAATCAAAAAACAAAGGTTCTGTTATATTAACAGTGAAATAAGGAATTGTGGAGACAAAATACTTTTTTTTTTTATACTGAATCGAGGCTCGTGAAAGAGCTGACAACCGCGAGGGAAAGACAGTACAGGGGGACCACGAGGGGAAGACAGCACAGAGGGACTGCGAGGGAAAGACAGCACAGAGGGACCGCGAGGGAAAGACAGCACAGAGGGACCACGAGGGAAAGACAGCACAGAGGGACCGCGAGGGAAAGACAGCACAGAGGGACCGCAAGGGAAAGACAGCACAGAGGGACCGCGAGGGAAAGACAGCACAGAGGGACCACGAGGGAAAGACACTTTTGACACCACTACTTTTGTCAATTTCAACTTATTTTTGAGAAAATTGTGAGTTATTTGAAAAATGGGTGCCAATATTCTTAGCCACAACTATATGTTTTGTATCTCACCGATAGGCCAGATCTGGATTCGGACCTGAACCAAAATATAATCGGCTTGTTCTTATCGCCTAACCAACTCATCCATTTTGTTTTCTACCATCATGCTATAATACCGTTTTTAGACCTATCACTCAATGGTGAAGAATCACTTCGATATTTTAAAGTTCGCATATCCGGCTGGATCCGTATTCGGATTTTCACCAAAATCAAATCAATTTGACCTTGTCACACACACAATCTGTCCACCAGGTTTCATCCTAATCCGTCCATACCTTTTTGTGATATTGTACTATGTATCGGTTTTAGCCCGATAACTCAATGGTGAAGAATCACTTAGAGATTTGAAAATTCGCATATCCAGATCCGAATTCGAATCTTCACAAAAATTGAATCAATTTGACCTCGTCACACACACAACCTGTCCACCAAATTTGTCAGAATTCATCCACAACGTTGAGATATCCTGTTCACAAACAGACAAACAAACAGACAGGGGTGAAAACAATCTTTATGCACCTTTGGTGGCAGAAGTAAAAATACATTCAATTTTCGAAAGACATCTTGAGAAAGGGATAGATTGTTAGAACATGCACAGCAAGTTGAAAACAAGAGGTACAAACCTTGTCTTCTTCAGAAAGCCTTTTCACACCCTCTGCCAATCGTTGTACATTTAAAGCAATGGACACTGTGTGCGTCTTTATGAGGGTTTCTCGCTCAGAGGACGTGTGTTGCTTTTGTACAAAGCCAGTGAGCAGGGGCTGCCCGACCAATGGTGTCTTCCTGCGCTTTACCGAACCTGGCGTCCGCATAGGAGGCTTCGGCGAGGGTGTGCCAAGAACCACGGCTTCACGTACTTGCTGTCCATATCTATGCATTTCCTTGGATGCTTTGGTCTCGTACCTGCAATTGTAAGCATTCGCATAGGAGGCCTTAGACTGCAAAATGGCAAATAATGTGCTTGCCTTGTGCTTTTTACGACCAAGTATTTTTCTGCATGAATTTTTTTTAATTCAAAGCAAAATTCATTCAAAAAATACAGTGCTCGTTAATGGCAACTTTTCTTCCACCTATGTGCAAATAAACATGATTACACCTGTGCTTAAAACGAATGTGCTAAACTGACTGTGCTGAGTGGATATTGTGGAATGGCATTGATGACTTTCCAGAAGCTTCACGAGACTCGCGCTCACTGGATGAAAAACTGTCAGTAGGTGCATTGTCAAAAAACTATTTTTAATCCATCTATATATAAAATGAGCTCAGTCTCGGTGCGCCTGCGTGCGTCAACCCGCGACTGGTCTTATATTATAGTGCCTTTTAATTAGAATGTCAAACACAACTTGCCATAAACATACTTTAATAAATTTCCTTTCTCATTACAACTTGCCTTTGACGTGATTTCTCATCGAGTTGTTCCCAATCATTACAAAGTTGGCTTTCAATATCTTCAGCTGGACCTCCAAAGCTCTCGGATTCCAACTGTGTCCGACGTTTGTTTTGAAACATCTGGAAGGCTTCCTGCGGTCTCCGCACCACCCGGCTTCCCACAATGTCAAACGATGGTGTTCCGTCTTCCTTTGCCACTACAGCCCTGCCAGTGAGCAGCTCTCCTCGCTTGTTAGGGATAAATGGATGTGCCACCTTGTCAGGTGCTGAGACAAAGTTAGCTTCAGTTTGAAACCTTCCCTCTCCCGAAGTAAGGATTGTGACAGGAGAAAGTGGATGCCCATCTGTTCCAGCAAGTCCGACACCACGACTCCACTGCTCAGCAGTCAGCTCCTCCGAGGCTTGTTGCGGCATCCTTTGCAACTCTCCATCCTTAGCACCACCATTTGTTTCAAGTTCATTGTTATCCATGTTAATAATAAAGCAGTCTTTTCCAGTGCCAGGTGTTGTCAGCAATGGCCTTAAGTTTCTGTCCTTAGGCAGTGAAAAGTCACTTTTGTGTCGTGCGGAGTTATGTAATGAGCCAGTTGTTGTCAAATGTTCCTTGCTCCCATCATCACCGCATGAAAGGACATCTCGTATTGGTGTAACTTTATGCATTACAACCCTTTCACACCTTTCTCCTGTGACCTTTTCCCGGGATGCATCAGCACAACTGGCCATATGAAAGTGGTCATCATCTGAAAGAGGCCAATTGACAGATTCTAGCATCTTCTCCAGTTCAGCGAGCCTCTCATCCTGTGTAGCAAAGTGCCAAAAAAAGCATCCAGAGAACATCCTCATTTCCAAGGTGCCTTCTTCGTATTTGGCAGTTCATTAATATTGTATGAAGTGCATTTTAACATAAAAATTGTTAGACAATAAATATTAGAAAGCAATTAGTAGTCATTTAGTCCACATTTAAATGAAAAAATCCAAGCAATCTTACATAATCTTTGACATGATCAAAACAGCACTGGGATGAGTTTACTCAAGCACAACATGTTCTGCATTTAGCTCAAACAACATGTTCATGTTCATCAAAACAGCACTGGGATGAGTTTATTCAAGCACAACATGTTCTGCATTTAGCTCAAACAACATGTTCATGTTCATCAAAACAGCACTGGGATGAGTTTACTCAAGCACAACATGTTCTGCATTTAGCTTGCCTTGTCGTGCAGCAATACTTGTGTCTTGTCTGGGGTAAAGTTCACATCTACAGAACTTGAAGGCACTGTCATACTCAAGAAAAACACAGGGTTGTAGCTACGTGAGTCACCCGATTCTTTGTTGTAAAACTGCCGCATCATCTGACATCGAGGTGAAAGGGGAAGGTAATCAGAACCCATTAACAGAATGAAATTAGTGTACATTGAAGAAAAAATGAATGGACATCATGATTTGATCACAGATGTTGAATTCGAGCAACCTGTAGCATTTAAACATCAGCTATCTTGTCTTAGGCTCATCCCCTTAAGTTCCTTCATCAGGTAACACAAGATAACCAAGATGGAGAGAAAGACTATTTGACCCATCACATCTGAGCCATATCCATATCCCAGTGTTCCAACCGACTTTTATGTAATGATACTTACATAGGAAATGCAATATGTTGGCAAGATATCGACACAATAGCCAACAGTTTTGGAAAGAGATTGCATGGGATCTTTAATATCTACAAACCAAATATAGAGGGGACAGCTCGCATGCTCTCTGAGGCAGCACCCACTGCTGGCAGAGTGCAGAACTGTTGCTTTTAGTTCACTAGATTCAGCCAATATTCATTTTTCAATTCAATAAATATTGTATTTGCATCTTTTCAATCCTTTGTCTTAACGAGAGCTGACTGTGTTGGACTATTGTGTAATAATGATTTGTATTCAGCAATAGGACAGTTGCAATCTCCTTTGCCTGTACCTTTAGCAGCTCCTTCATGTAGACCGGACGTCCATTTATAGCTAGTAAACTTCGCTCAGTGCCCGAAGTGCTGGTAAGTGACCGGTCAGAGCCAGGCCGTGGCACAAAACCAACAATGGAGAGCTGAGATAGAAAAACAGGCACGCAGTGTGAACAGTATGTTGTTCCCCACCATAACTAACTTCTACTATCTTCAACCAGATATACAAATGATTACATTGTTTGGTGCTCAACTCCGAGCCAAATAATCAGCATGCATCGGAAGATGTGTCTGTACAACTCTCTAGTCCAACAAGTTGATTCCTACTGCAGTGAGAACAGGAACTATGTGGCTCTCTTTAACGAGTGCATTAATGGATGCACCACTCTTGTATAATGTGCCGAGTGTTGCAGATTTGTTGACAAGATAATATCACTAATGAGGCCGTAAAACGCATCACTTGCCAGCCAGAACTTTCCACATTGATCGACCGTTCTTAACTTTGATTGTTTGGTCACCTTTGCCATCATCGCTAACTCAATGCAGCAGCTGTCCTTGCCATGCAATCTTCAGAATGGAGGCAGCCCTTATACCCGCTTGAAGGACACTCTTTCACGGATCCTCTGGTCTGAGGCCAATAAATTGGAGGCAGCAACATTCGCCTTAAGCTTCGCCCAGACTATCCTTCATAACTGACAAACTGAGAATGTCTGTTATAACCCCCAAACAACACAACAGGCATTTTAAGGCCATTTTCCCTGCAAGAGCGGGGGTTAGCCTTGCGGTCCCCATGACAATCTTCTCCTAGGTTATAACCCACAGGACAAGGAAATTACAGTGTGGACATAAAAAACGACAGTTGTTTTTCAGACAGTAGGAACTTAAGTACAGTGGTTTGATGGAGTATATTTTTTCATCAGTCTCTCCAGCAGTTTCAAATAGGGAGCCAGTAGGAACAGATAATAGATCAGCCAAAACCAAAGTGTTGTTTGCAGCTGCGCTGCAGGTGGAATTGAATCTACCAACTGCTTGATGCAAATATTTCAGTTCTTCCAAAAGGTCAACTTTGAAACATTACATGCACAATGCACATGCCAAGCCCATTTGGTGCCAAACTGAAGCCAACTATCTATACATTTACAGTTCAGTTTATTCAATATGAGTTCCCTATTAATTTAAGTGGGTTCCGGCTATCAGCCAATAATACACAATTTCGAAAATTGTAGGCACGAGGAACCATCCTACAACTAGCGGGGGTATGTGAAAACTCAACAGACAATCGAATGACATTTGTGCACAAACAAGAAAACAACAAACCAGAAAAGGTATCCTTAATCCATTTAGCTACAAACTCCCAAAAACAGGTGCAAGTGCAGGATACTACAAAGGAAAATGAAACGGAAACAAATACAGCCCCAATGATCGCAAATAAGAAAAAGGAAAACTACAAAAAGAAACAGAACGGCATTTGGTAGAGAACATATGTTTTGTATCCCACTGATAGGCCAGACCTGGATCTGGACCTGAACCAAAATCTAATCGGCTTGTTCTTGTTGCCATCCATCAAGTTCCATCCGAACCCATCCAGAACTGTTTGAGATATCATGCTATATATCATTTTTGGCCATATCACTCAATGGTGAAGAATCACTTTAAAAAAAATTAAATTCTTGAATCCAGATCCGAATTTGGATGTTCACCAAAATCAAGTCGATTATTCCATGTCACGCACCCAACAAAAAAACACTTTCAACAACAACAAAATAAATTTGCTGTGCCAAAATTGTTTTCACACGAGGAAGGTCGACGTCACAATAAAAACTGTCAAAATTCTAAATCAAATTAATATAAAACATAAAATGCAGCCGCTATCAGTGAGCTGAGCGAGTACCGTGACATATGATGCAAACATCACGTCTAACAGAAATGTACTGACGTAGATCCATCATGTAAGTGCTGCAAAAATATGTTTCATACATGTTCATGTATTTATCTTCTTCATTAACGACCACAATTATTCCCACGTTCATGTGGGGAAGGCCAGGGGAAGTCTGGACCAAGTATTCCATGAATCGGTTGGCCAACCGTGATGTTCGGTTAAGGTTAGGAGAAGAATTTGTAATTTGTTCAGGGTATCGGTGATAGCTCACCTTCTCTTCACGAAAAACACCATGGGATCATTAACATCCACCAACAAATGCTGGCAGATGGGATGCCCATTTAACGTCCACCTGACGGACAGCACACACATTAATGAATCACCGTGTCTGTGAACCACCGGATGACAGTTTATAGGTGGATCAGGATTCAAACCCAAGCTAGACAGTATAGAAGTGAGTGTGTATACGTCTAGGACCTCGCACCAGACAATTTTGGTGCAAATAAATAAAAGTAGCAAACATTAAAATTAGAGTCATTATGAAGAAAATCGACAAATTCTGAAATACTATTTATCACCACCTGCAGGGCTGGAGCTTCGTGTTGAACAGGCAGCAAACTGTTCACCACATTTGAACCCAGGCAGAGCAGTAGAGCAGAACGGTGGTCACTTGCAGCTGCTTTTTGCCACACCATCATCTGCGCAGCAAGCAAGTACAGTACTAACCAAAAGCACAACCAAATTCCAAATTTATTTATCAGCAAACGTGTAACTGACCAGGATTCACTTATAAAGTCAGTCACCTATAAAAGTCAGATCATTACGAGAGGGTGTGACTGCGTCACCGATCGATTCACCCAGGGATAGCAAATTTGGCCGAGGTACCAGCAAACAGAGGCTGACTATTTTCAAAAGGCATCTGTGATCTTTGCCAACAAGCACAGGTGAGCAGATGGAACAGATAGTCCTGAAGAACAGCATACTCAATGATGCA